>NC_139590.1:6876950-7411950 GCF_946808225.1 Silurus aristotelis
TATATATATATATATATAGAGCTCAAAAGCCTTTACTAAAAGAAAGTTTCGAAACGTGTCGAATATGGTTAGTAAAATACATGTAAAGAATCATCACACTTGATATATTAGGTGTTAGTGTTTTTTTAATATATATATTTTTTTATATAAAACAAGGACAGAACATTCTAGAAAAATTAAACCCCAATTTGAGTTTTTGTGGCAAAACTGTCTGGGGGTAAATTAATAATTATCCTGGTGATGTGCAAAAGAAAATACTTAATTATAATTAGGGTTTTTTTCTCATTTATTAATTGTTTGCGCTAGGAGTTTTATTGTGGTGTGTTCATAATTATCAATGTTAGGGTTACAATTTTCAGAGATTTCCCCATTGTGGCGTGAATAAAGTTATATCTTATCTTATCTTATCTTATCTTATCTGATCTTATCTTATCAATAATAAGTGCCTCATGTTCTACACCAAAAGACCAGGATAAATATATCAAATGTCAATTTCAAATGTTAATAATGTAGTCATATACAAAGAGTTTCTTTTCCACATTAGAACATCGGTCTGCTGCAAATGAAATTGCTAACGCATGAGACTTATTTGAAATAAATGAGTGTATATACGTGTGGAATCCGCCACCATGCTTCTCTTCACAAATTGCTGCAAATAAATTTTGGTTCTTGCAGTGCAGTGGTCATATACGTGAGCCAGTTCAAATAGTAATTCTGTGTTTTGGCACAGTGCTGAGACTTTCTAAAGGCGAATGTGGAATGTCGAGGCCAAACCCTGCACAGGAATCCTGGTGTGCTTTAAACAGAGTTTGGAAATATCACACACACACACTGGCATATATCATGTCGCGTACAAATAACCGACCATTCCAGACGTTTCATAACGTTCCCCTCGAATGGGAGGAGGATCTACTTTTGGCACGTAATCAGCCACAGAAATGTCATACGAAGACCTTTTAGTGTAATCCCTCCAAGCTTACCTGGAAGATGAGCACTTTGAAGTTCTTCCTCTTGAGCAGCTCATGCTCGTTGTTCTCCAGCTTCTTGATCTGACCCGCCTGCCTCTCTAGCTCGCCCCGTACGCTCTTCACGTTCACGTTTACCTTGCGGACCTTCTCTAAGAGCTTAGTGACCGTCCCTGCTGTGCCACCCTGGCTCTTGGCTAGCTTGTTCAGCTCGCTCTGGATGCTCGTCATGTTCTTCTCCATGCTCATCTGCCGGGACTCCAGGCCATTCTGTGTCAGCTGGATCTGATCCACAACGCCGATGATCTTGTCTAACAGAGCCAGGACCATCATGCCCGTAGCCTGAGCTTCGGATTTCTGGGAGTCACTGTTTTCCAGTCCCAGCTTCAGATCCACCTCGTGATCGTCATCTTCATCGTCGCTATCATCTTCGTCTACATGTTTGCGGTTGGAAGCCGGAGTGGTTACTGAAGTTTTGGCCGCCGCTGTGACCAGAACCACTTCATCATCGTCGTCGTCAGAGATTTCCCTAAGAGCCACATGATCCAGTTTGAGGTTCGTCTCAGCCATGGCCATGTCCAGATACACAAAACAAAAAAAACGCACAAAAAAACACTACTTCACTAGCAGATGTAAACTTCTGGGCTGGGGGTATAGGAACGCAGTCCTGGGGGTAAAAATAAAGCCCTAAAAAAAGCCCAATGACAGCAGACACCTGGGAAGCCGAGCGAGTCCTTGTACTTGCACTTGTCTCCAAACTCCTGCTGCCTTATTCCCCCCAACAAACCCTGTCTTTCTTCTACACATTAATATCGAATGGTTTACCTTTCTGAAGACCCTACGCTCATTTCCTCTCCCCACTCCCTCACTCTTTCTCTCTCTCACTCTCTCTCTCTCCAGGCAAATCCGTCCCGGGACGTTGGCCAGCCAGAGAGTGCAGACTCTTTCAGCACTGAGCTCAAATGCCACAGCTTGTTGTGGAGCCGTCCTGTCAAATGCTCCCCCTTTCTCTCTAATGCCCCTCCGTCTAACTCTGTCATTTACTGTAAAGCCACACCCACAATGACCATCTCCAGCTAGACCCTGTTCTTCCGGAGCCTGGTGAAGACACAGAGAGAAAACAAACACATACACAAATACACATAACAACCACTTCTGACATCGCGTTTAAAAATTACTGCTGGCGAACAAACACACACACAAAAAAAAGGACGTACACTGTATATGTTTTTAATGAATGATTGTTTCCATAATGACAGCAAATTTACAGGTCTTTGTCTGTTCCGATTTTCCACAAAGCCTTAGCTATAAAATGAATTTGTGGTTTGAGGACAATGATCTCAAGCACACCAGCAAATCTCCAATGTAATGGCTGAAAGGTGTTGCCATGGCCCAGTCTAAGTCTAGACTTCAACCCAACTGAAATGTTGTGACAGGCCCTTAAGAGAGCTGTGCATAAACAAACCTCAATGTAAAGAAGAGTGAATTGAAAATCCTAAACAATGATAATGCCTAATAAGTTATACAGAACATGATTACTTCAGGTTTTTGCTGTTGAAGGTGGTTCTACAAGCAATTAAACCATAGGATGTGCTGATTTTGGCTGTATTTTTGTAAAATTAAGAATGACACTGTGTGGTGTATTATGTGTTGGTGTTCATCTGGGGTGGTATTTCCCTACTTCTAAGACCTAACAAGCACCAGATGAATTTTATTACCTCCTGGTACCATAAAATTCAAATAGTGTGCACTATGTATAAATGTATGTATATGCCCCAGTAGAATTTAGGTTTCCATATATATATATATATATATATATATATCAATCCAATCAGGCACAACATTATGACATTATATATCATTATGACTGGTGAAGTGAATAACACTGATGATCTCAGCAAGTAAACTTTTGGTCCTCAAAGTTGACATTTAGGTTTGAAGCAGGAAAAATGGGTAAGGATTTGAGTGAGTCTAGACGACTGGGTCAGAGCATCTCCAAAACTGTAGCTCTTGTGGGATGTTCACAGTGTTCAGTGGTCAGTATCTATCAAAAGTGGTCCATGGAAGGAACAGTGGTGAACTGGCGACAGGGTCATGAGTGCTGAGGTTTATCAATGTACGTAGGGAGCGAAGGCTGGTCCGTGAGGTCCGATCCAACATATAGCACACATTGCTGAAGAAGTTAATGCTGTTAATGATGATGAGTCAGGACTGTTTTGGCAGCAAAGGGGACCAACACTATAATAGGCAGGTGGTCATATTGTTATGCCTGATCTCTGTCTGTCTGTCTGTCTGTCTGTCTGCCGATCGTACATCTGAGCACCCATCCATCTCCAAACTTAATCTACCCAAATTATATCAGCAAAACTTGCAATAGAGTTTGGGTAAATTGAAGTTATATAAATTTTATTTATATATATTATAGATATATAAAATGTAAAGGTTTTCTCAAAGGAGCGATTTAGGATTTGCAGTATACTTTTGTATACAACAAAAATTTAACAATAAATAGATAAAAAAAATATATATATATATATATATAATTCATATGTAATTGTTCATTTCACTTCATGTGCTTTTATTGAAAAAATAATCCATTTTGCACCACCTTCACACCAACCTACTGTTGATTTATATGCCTCATGACTAAAACACAGACCTACGTGTTTTTTCTAACCATCAGACATACAGAAGGAAAAAAGAGCAGAAAACCAGAACAGTTTCCCAGCCTCGCTTTTTTATTGACAAACGTACACAACGTCCAAATCGCTTTCCATCGTAAGATTTTTAAATTCCTGCAGTGATTTCGCTCGGCCTCTAAGAGCTACGACATGAAGAAGCAATAAAGAAAGACAACGAAAAAACTGACGGGAAACTAAGAGCCGATTTGAACTTATTAGTAATGATTATTTGGAGTGTCCATCAACAAACATACAGCAATTTAGAAAACAAAAACGGACACAAAGGCTAATAACGTCTGTGTATCCATTGGAAAGAGAAATTTCCTGATCGTTCTTGATTGATCAGTCGATGTCTTACCTCTTTATGATATAAAGATTACAAAGCTCAGATATGTTGTTTGTGAAAGGGGAAAAAGAAACGATGAAAAAAAAAATAATAATAATCTTACTCATTAAATAAAACAATTAAATAAATGTAAACAGATATAAGTACATTTGTTTGTGGAAATAATAAAAGGAAAATCTTGGTTTTTCTTTTTCTTTCCCTTTGTAGAATTTTGCATCGAGTCCCTTTGCATGAGAAACAGAAAGAAGAAAAGAGAGATCTGTTCCGACCCAAACAGATCAAGAAGTACACAATATACAAAAGAACGAGAGAAAACATGGCAGTGAAATCAGACTGGAGCCAGAAATATTTTACACTGTATAGAAGACTACTGCGTTTATATTACAGATTCCTCAACTCTTCTTTGGAACAAATACATTAGCTTATTTATCGAAAACAAACAAAATCAGACACGATGGAAATTTTAAATACGAGTTCGACTTGTTGCTGCTGCTCTGACTGGCGCTTCAGAAGGATGATTGTGGAGGAAGGCTGAGAAGGTGAAGGTGTTCAGTCTTCAAACGTTCCCTCCAGGATGCTGTCGAAGGTGAAGGGCATGAACTTGAAGCCCTGTCCTAAGTAGAATTTATTCTGAAACTCCACCCTAGACAGAGAGAGAGAGAGAGAGAGAGAGAGAGAGAGAGAGAGAGAGAGAGAGAGAGAGAGAGAGAGAGAGAGAGAGAGATATTGATTAAAAGAGGATCAGAAAGAAAGTGAAAGTCCATTTACAATCTCTCCAACAGAGGGAGACAGAGAGCCAATCTTGTAGTCTCCATAAATAAATTGATAGACAGATACAGATAATCAAAAAGACAGACAGGCAGAATTATATTCTCATAGCATTGTACAGTTACACAGCAAACTAATGCAGTTTAGCATTGACCAGAAATGCAAACAGAAGCAACTGTGTACTGTCGTGCAGATAAATACGCAAATATATGTACAGCACATAATATGTAAGCGTATATATATATGTACAGCAAATTAATATAAAGGCTCTGGTAGTGAAAAATATGCAGAAGCTGTTGAAGTACAACAATAAATATAAAGTTTTATAAACTGCAGCCTGCTGAATATCGGTTCAAAGTTTTCTCGTTACATGCAGTATTATTTTTCAGAAATAATTTAAAGAATACAAATACAGATGTGTGTGTGTGTGTGTGTGTGTGTGTGTGTGTGTGTGTGTGTGTGTGTGTGTGTGTGTGTGTGTGCACTTACCAGTGCAATCTGAGGGCATGCAGGAACGCAGACAGACCCTCCATTATCAGTAAGATGCACACCGTCAGTGTGGCGAAGAAAGCAAACAAGAAAATGAGGGCCAAGAACCCGGTAAAATTTCTAGAGTTGAGTCCGATGTGCATCACCATGGACCACAAGACCTCTGAAAGCTCTACACAATCAGACACACAGGAGAGAATAGACATTCAATAAAAAAAAAGGGAATGCACCT
Source organism: Silurus aristotelis (assembly GCF_946808225.1). Taxonomy (NCBI): domain Eukaryota; kingdom Metazoa; phylum Chordata; class Actinopteri; order Siluriformes; family Siluridae; genus Silurus; species Silurus aristotelis. Next base: position 6,882,432 of record NC_139590.1, read on the forward strand.
TTCAAAGCAGCTACAGCGAAAGAGAAACGTGTGCACGTGTGTGCGGGGGATACTCACGTGCGTGGGCTAGACTCAGGGCCCACAGGCGCAAGTAGGAGGCCGTGTTCGAGATGCAGCCTAAGCAGTACTCTATAGTGTGAATGGCCTGGTGCACTGCTACATCTGTAAAATCAAACTAGACAAGAGAGAAGAGGAAACAACAGTGGAAGAAAGGAAGGAAAGAAGGGAGAGAGGAGTAAAAATTAAGAGAAAAATAAGAAAAGGAAAGAAAGAAAAGAAGGAAAAAATGGAAGTAGAAAGGATTAAAAAATAATGAAAGTAAAGGGAAAGGAAAAGGACAATTGTGGGGAGAGAGAGAGAGTAAGCGTGATGAATGAAGGAAGGAAGGAAGGAAGGAAGGAAGGAAGGAAGGAAGGAAGGAAGGAAGGAAGGAAGGAAGGAAGGAAGGAAGGAAGGAAGAAAAACAAGAAATGAGTAAAAAGGGAAGGAAGCAAAAGGAAGGACAGAAGGAAGGAAGAAAAGAAGAGAGAAAAGGAAGGTTAAGAAAAAGGGGATTAAGGAAAGAAATGAAGGAAGGAAGAAAAACAGAAAAGTAAAAAAAGATAAAAAAGAAGTAAGTAAGACAGAGGTCAAAAAGTGAGAGACAAAGGAAGACAGGAAGGACAGAAGGAAATAAGGAAAGGAAGGATGGAAGGACGTAAAGAAGTAAGGAAGAAAGTAAGGAAAGAAGCAAGGAATTAAAGAAGGGTAGAAAAGAAAAACAGCAGGGAGAAAGGGAAGGAGGGAAGAAAGAAACAAAAAAAGAAAGATTGGGCAACAAAAAAAAAGTATAAGGGATTAAGAGGGAAAGGAAGGAAGGAAGTACGGCAGTAAGAAAGGAAGGAAGGAAGGAAGGAAGGAAGGAAGGAGAGAGGGAGATGAAGAGAAGAGCAGAGAGTTAGACAGACAGATCTGATCAGAGCAGTTAATGAATTCAGGAGAACAGCAGTGTTCTGATTGGTACTGAATCACTGAGCAGATCATTGTACACAAGCAGCTCCATCACCAGTGTGTTCTGTTCACTTGATTGGTTTCATTTCAACCCTGATGGATTAAACTAAGACCTTAAAGAGTTCTACATCTACTGTAGTTAAACAACCCCAATGGAGAAGCACCACCCAACACCAAAACACACACAGACACACAAAGGAATGGGATTGAAACAAATAAAGTGATGGTGTACGCAAAATTCTGCTCTTACCACTTCCTCTTCTGACTGCTTGAAGGAAATCGGACACACACACACACACACACACACACACACACAGAGAGGATTAGAATAAGGTTTATAACAGTTTCAAGAAAGCAATAAGGAGAGATGAGGAGAACAGTCCACAGGCAGGTTTAAAACAAAAGGCAGAGAGTAAACAGAAGAAAAGTGCTGCCAAGATTGTGGCTGGTGGCAGCGAAGTGAACTGGAACAGTAAAGATCCACTCCAACAAACCGTTTTTAGACGAGCGAGTAAGCACGCGGCGATTCACATTCAAAATATCTGCTCATGTAACCCTGCTGGCCGGGAGGCTGTTTTGTTTGCGAGCCTGGTTGCTTGGAGACGCGGGAGCTAGTGGGCTAGCCCGCTTTAGTGCAGGGTTGGTATGCAGGACCCTCTCGGTGACGGGAATGCGCGGCAGCCGCCCACTGCTGACTACAGCGGCCACGCCGTGGGGATTAACTGGCCGTGCCGATCAGCAACCTTTACTGGAAACGACGATTTATGTCTGGTATCACGTAGGACTGGAAAGGCAGAGCTCAGACTGACTACCGCCGTCAACAAGTAGTTGCTTAAGAAAGTATAAAAATATAAATAAAGTGTAATGAAGATGAGTCTCTAAGCACCGACACTGAATACTGCTGCAATGTAACAAATGGCACGGAGAGTTATTACACGCGCGCACACACACACACACACACACACACACACACACACACACACACACACACACACACACAAATATCCATGAGGAAAAATGAGTTCTTTGGGGGAAAAAAATTTGAATAAAAGTACAATTGGTTGGGGGGGGAAAAAGGGAGAGACAGAGTAAGAGAGAAGAGAGAAGAGAAAAAGAGAATGAAACTAAGTTTGGATGAAAGAAAGAAAGAAAGAAAGAAAGAAAGAAAGAAAGAAAGAAAGAAAGAAAGAAAGAAAGAAAGAAAGAAAGAAAGAAAGAAAGAAAGAAAGAAAGAAAGAAAGAAAGAAAGAAACTGATTGGATGTAAAAAAACAAAAAACAAAAAAAAAAACCCCAAATAAAATAAATAAATAAATAAACAGAGGGAGAGAGAGAGAATAAGAGAAGAGAAAAAAGATTGAAACTAAAATTGTTTAAAATAAGGATAGAGAGAGAACGAGAGGAAAATGTTGAGCAAAACAAAGAATGAAACTATATTGGATAGGAGAGAGAGAGAGAGAGAGAGAGAGAACAGATTGTGTGTGTGTGTGTGTGTGTGTGTGTGTGTGTGTGTGTGTGTGTGTGTGTGTGTGTGTGTGTGTGTGTGTGTGTGTGTGTGTGTGTGTGTGTGTCTAACCTCTGGCTCCTCCTCTAAGTTCTGCGAGAGCTGGTCATGCTGGATGATCTCAGCTTCATCGTCTGTAGGGCCGTTGCTCACCCGAATCCCCCCAAAGTTCTGAGTGCCCTGAGGACAGAGGACACACCAGGCTTCATGTCGCTGCGTCGGTGCGAGTGACACGTATTTAAGTGTGTTCTTGCGAATAAGGCCTTACGAGGTGCTTCCTCCAGAGGTACTGTCTGCGCAGGATCAGTGTCTTCACTATGAGCATGCAGGGCACGCACAGAAGAGCAATGACCACCAGCAGACACTGGATCACCATCTAGAGAAACCAAAAAGAAATGGAATGAGACAAAAAGAGAAGGCAGGGAAGATGAACATAAAGGAAAGAGACAGATGGAAATCAAGAAAGATGGAAAAACAGAGGCTGCAAGCAAACTGGAAATGAGACAGAAAACAGGCTAGACAAAGGATGGGAGACAGAAAAGAGAGGATGAGACTAGGACAAGCAAAGAGATATATTATATATAAAGAATAAGAAAAGAGACAGGCATAAAATAATGAAGGGAATCAAAGAAGAATTAAAGGATGAAAGGATGAAAGAATGAGAGAGAGAGAGAGAGAGAGAGAGAGAGAGAGAGAGAGAGAGAGAGAGAGAGAGAGAGAGAGAGAGAGAGAGAGAGAGAAGAAAATAGAGTGTAAGTAAAAAAGATTGCGTGTAAGAGTGGGAGAATGCCCATGTACAGACACAAAAACAAAACAAAGATAGTACAGTGTGAAAATGGCGTGTGAGTGTGTGTGTGTGTGTGTGTGTGTGTGTGTGTGTGTGTGTGTGCACACACTACCTGTCCTCTGTATAGCGGTTTGATAGTGGGGTCGTTATAGTTGAAGAGACACATGTTGATGAACGAGATGAGGATGCTCGGCGCTTCCTTAGAGGTCGAGGCGTCGTACGCAGTCCACTTGTAGAAGATAAGCAGCACCAGATAACCGAACAGGCTGCTCAAGAAGATGATCTCGGGAACGAAGCCCAGCCAGATGTTCAGAGGCTTCTTAAAATAGCTGCGCACATTCAAGGTCAATCAAGAGATCATTAATTCCCAGTTTAGATCATAAAAAATTTTGCTTCTCCCCACAGTCTGGGGTCTAAAATTACATTTATTAACTACTCTGGAATCACAAGGATCACTTCACGAACAAATCAGGAAACGCTAGACCAGGGACGGATCTCCCGGGGTGGCAACTACCACCATAAGAAAAAGCATTGTAATCCCAGTGTATTCACCATCATCCCTGGAATCCACAAAAACCATGCAAGGATGCTTGTTCCAGTGTTGCCACCCCTCATAATTCTCATGCCACCCCCTTGCCACCCCATAAGTCATTTTCTAGATCCGCCCCTGAGCTAGACAGTAGCTAGACACTAAATGAATCTGTAATCCTCATTCCCTTTTTATTTTTTGTTAAAAACTGTCCATTTCTATATTCAACACAGTATTTCAGCGAAACACAAACCACAAATGCGTATTTAAACACCTCAGTGCTGTCCGACATTTATGTATTGCGTTTGCACAATGCTAAACCTATGCCTGTAATCTCGCTCTACTTCCAAGCTCACATTAACCTGAGCGCTAAAACCAACAAAGCTGACCTTGGACATCACACAGGCCTTGGCTGACTGACTACAAAAGGTCAAAAAGGGAAATTGTGACCTAAAGCACTGTAAATGGTGAAGTGAATGCAAACATACATGTGATTAAAGAGGCTGAGAATCACGCCGAAAAGCATGTGAGTAACTCCCAAGATTATAGACATCTTCATCTTATAGGAGTTCAGGAAGGTCAGCTTGTTGGTGGCCATGCTCCAGATCTGTGAAGGTGGAAAAATGTGCTTTAGCTGGAAGAAGACAGAACTTCAGACTAGTAGAAAGAAAAGGGCAGGAGTGATATCTGATACCGGGTCAATGCCGATGGGGTAGGGGCCTCCAAACACTCCTTGCACCGCGGGGTCCAACTGCATAAGCCTGTTCTCCTCTAGAATCTCAAACCTGCAGAGCGAAGGATTGTAATTAATTAATACGACTCCCACTCCCGTGTTTAAAGGGAACAAAACAAAAAAAGTATGTTTCTGAAGGCTTTCCGGTATTGGAAAAGCTAATGACTGTTGTAAAGCTGTGACCCCGGAGACTCACTTAAATATTTTTTTTTGTCCGTACAGAAAACCATGCCATTCCACTTTGCAATCAGTTTAGCTGCTAAACAAATGCAATGAATGAAAATAAAAATAAACAAAAATGTGAAAGGTGGAAGCTTAGTGCTTAAGGCATTGGACTTTGGTCAAATCCCAGCCGCACCAAGCTTCAATTCCTGGGCCCCTGAGCAAGGTCCTTATCCCCTATAGATGCTCAGTTGTATGAATGAGACACAAAGTAAGTCGCTCTGGATACTGCGGTAAATGTAAATAACATCTTGCGGCGTTCTGCGCAATCGGTATCAGGGGTTTACATTATTTACATGCTCATATCATTGAGATATTCTAGTGAGGTTTTTTAGTCTGGTGAGTAAAGGACTCACGTCCAGTTGCCGGTCCCATTCTCGAACATGGGCCGTACACTCCAGCTGGAGCCGAAGACGTTGAAAGACTTGGAAAAGCAGTCGTTGTAGATGATCCCGGTGTAGGTGGAGAAAATGCCCATCAGCAAAATAATATAACGGCCTGAAAACACCATGCTGAACATCTGGCAGGAAGAGAAAAAGACAAATAAACATGGCAACACTAAACATCTGAGCACAGCATTGTATTTTCACCAACCTGTGGCTGCTCGGGTGCTTACAGGTTTAGATAGTTCCAAACAATGTCTACTGTGTAATGACATTTTGTGACACTTTAACATCAGTTCTTTTTTTTTTTCCACCACTTTTCAGAGGAAATTTTTTTCTTTTCAGAGAAAATGTTTGCATGCCGAAACAGACAGTGACAAAAAAAAAAAAAAAAAAAAAAAGGATAACTGGTAAAAGGTTTTATCCTTTTTAATTTAATTTGAGTTTAATTTTAGTTTAATTCATATTTTTTTTATTGACGTTAGTCTATTATCCTAATTATTCCATCCCTTTGATGACTCGAAGTTAAAAGGAATTATGACCTCAAAAACAGCGTTTAAATTTCTTTTAATCTCCTGCCAAAACTGGGATAATTTTGGACACTCCCAAAAAATGATAATGGTAGCGTCCCCTTTTCTTCACACAGCCTCCAAATAGCACTCTTTCCTTTTTAGCTTTTCTTTGTGAAATAAAAAAAATTCAAACGAAATGCTCTCTGCATAGCCGAGCTGATAGATTTCCATTGTATGTTACAGATTTTTCCCCAATCATCATCTGATATATCAAGATTTCCCTCCATACACAGTTTGTCATTAGCATATAGTGTGTTATCAGGTTCTGCTTGTAGAGCCATTGCATAGTTCAATAAAAAAAAAATGATGTTCCTCCAAAGCGGAAGATCGGTGTGATGAGAATAAAAGGCTGAAAGAAATGTTTGTATAATGGATGTGCGTTATACCTCGCTATCATTTTTCTGGGCGCTGAGCCGACTCTCTCGCAGAACCAGATAAAGAGCGGCGCAGGTCATCAGTATGCCGTGGCCCATGTCCCCGAACATGACGGCAAACAGGAAGGGGAAGGTGATGATGGTGTAGGGAGCTGAACACAAACCAGAATAATCAGTTCATGTGAGTTTGTAACGAGATAAAATGGCAGTACTGTGCACCAGCATGGAAGAAAGCAGAAAGGCGATGGGGTACCAGGGTTTATTTCTCGGTAGCTGCCAATGCCGTATGCGTCCACAATGTTCTGGAAGCCAGAAGTAAATTTGTTTGTCTTGTTGTAGGTGGGCGGGGTCTGTGTGGTCTGCATCCTGTTCAGGATAGAGGGAACGGTGGAACCACTTTTCTCCTGAGGAGAAGAAAAACGGAGAAAATAGTGGATTTAAAACCTAAAAAAAATTGCAAGATGTAATAAACAAGCTATATTTTTATATATACAATATAACAGTTATCTATCTATCTCCGTCTCTTATATATATATATATACAGTGAGAAAAATAAGTATTTGAACACGCTGCTATTTTGCAAGTTCTCCCACTTAGAAATCATGGAGGGGTCTGAAATTGTCATCGTAGGTGCATGTCCACTGTGAGAGACATAATCTAAAAAAAAAAAATCCAGAAATCACAATATATGATTTTTTAACTATTTATTTGTATGATACAGCTGCAAATAAGTATTTGAACACCTGAGAAAGTCAATGTTATTATTTGGTACAGTAGCCTTTGTTTGCAATTACAGAGGTCAAACGTTTCCTGTAGTTTTTCACCAGGTTTGCACACACTGCAGGAGGGATTTTGGCCCACTCCTCCACACAGATCTTTTCTAGATCAGTCAGGTTTCTGGCCTGTCGCTAAGAAACACGGAGTTTGAGCTCCCTCCAAAGATTCTCTATTGGGTTTAGGTCTGGAGACTGGCTAGGCCACGCCAGAACCTTGATATGCTTCTTACAGAGCCACTCGTTGGTTATCCTGGCTGTGTGCTTCGGGTCATTGTCATGTTGGAAGACCCAGCCTCGACCCATCTTCAATGGTTTAACTGTGGGAAGGTGGTTGTTCCCCAATATCTCGCAATACATGGCCCCGGTCATCCTCTCCTTAATACAGTGCAGTCGCCCTGTCCCATGTGCAGAAAAACACCCCCAAAGCATGATGCTACCACCCCCATGCTTCACAGTAGGGATGGTGTTCTTGGGATGGTACTCATCATTCTTCTTCCTCCAAACACGTTTAGTGGAATTATGACCCAAAAGTTCTATTTTGGTCTCAGCTGACTACATGACTTTCTCCCATGACTCCTCTGGATCATCCAAATGGTCATTGGCAAACTTAAGAAGTGCCTGGACATGTGCTGGTTTAAGCAGGGGAACCTTCCATGCCATGCATGATTTCAAACCATGACGTCTTAGTGCATTACCAACAGTAACCTTGGAAACGGTGGTCCCAGCTCTTTTCAGGTCATTGACCAGCTCCTCCCGTGTAGTTCTTGGCTGATTTCTCACCTTCCTTAGGATCATTGAGACCCCACGAGGTGAGATCTTGCATGGAGCCCCAGTCCAAGGGAGATTGACAGTCATGTTTAGCTTCTTCCATTTTCTAATGATTGCTCCAACAGTGGACCTTTTTTCACCAAGCTGCTTGGCAATTTCCCGGTAGCCCTTTCCAGCCTTGTGGAGGTGTAAAATTTTGTCTCTAGTGTCTTTGGACAGCTCTTTGGTCTTGGCCATGTTAGTATTTGGATTCCTACTGATTGTATGGGGTGGACAGGTGTCTTTATGCAGCTAACAACCTCAAACAGGTGCATCTAATTTAGAATAATAAATGTAGTGGAGGTGGACATTTTAAAGGCAGACTAACAGGTCTTTGAGGGTCAGAATTCTAGCTGATAGACAGGTGTTCAAATACTTATTTGCAGCTGTATCATACAAATAAATAGTTTAAAAATCATATATTGTGATTTCTGGATTTTTTTTTTTAGATTATGTCTCTCAGTGGACATGCACCTACGATGACAATTTCAGACCCCTCCATGATTTCTAAGTGGGAGAACTTGCAAAATAGCAGGGTGTTCAAATACTTATTTTCCTCACTGTATATATATAAATACATACACATACACACACAGTAATTCCCTGTTTATCACAGTGCAACCTAGCGTGTAATCAGGAATTCCGGGTGTAGCTGGTGTAGTGTGGCTTGACTCTATGGTGTCGAGTTTTCCCTCACCCGCTGACAGTAAAGTGTGAGAATCTCAATCCAGGCACACACACATGTACTCTAAGATATACACATGTATTAAATGCAGCACGACCAGACTCGCACGTCTTTGTTGGAGCCGAATGCAATGCGTAAATATCAATCTCCAAACTTGAGCCTGGCTTCAGACCTTCAGAGTATCTTAATCCTGTTGCCATTTTGGCCTAAATGTAATAGCTGTATTATACTCTGTTACAAAACCGTGGAACTTGAATATTCAAAGTAACAGTTAGAAAGATAATGTTTGTATGCAAAAAAAAAAAAAAAAAAAAAAAAAAAAAAGGGAAAAAAGGGACGTTTTTAGGATTAGTTTCTCTTCTACTTTTTTTTTTTTTTTTAAAGAAGTAAGAAATCCATTTAAAGCTCATCCACAGATATTCCTACACAATCTGCTTTACAGCTGAAACACATCTTTAATTTAAAAACATTCGAAGGCCTTTAATTTGTCTTATTATAGTCTTACAGTTGCCCTTTTCAATGTCTCTTTCCTAAATCTCTAGAACAAACTGTGCGCCAGCTGTGACGAATCATTTGTTTAATATCGTAACACACAAAGCATTTGTTTTTCATATATTCCCCCTATTGGGAAAAGGGGGAATCAGGTTTGATCTCAGTGCACTCATGAGTCAACCTTAAAGCATGTGGGCATTCCTTTCTAACATCTAGCCCCTAGCCCATACTGTAAGTGTATGTGTATGTGTGTGTGTGTGTGTGTGTGTGTGGTGCAGAATCTAAGAGTGTATTCACTAGGCATGAGGCATCCTATGTGATAATGTGATATTCCGACAAATATATGTGTTTCAACTAATTTATTTAGTTTATTTTACATCGTAAAATTGAAGCAATTATCTCTATTATGTCTGCCATGACAAGATAGCTACGACAACAGTTTGTGTGTTCTCACCGTGCCCCTCCGAAGAGCGAGCTGAATGGAGTCCAGGTCGGACAAGGGACACCAGATTTCAGCGATCAGACACTTCTGGGTGACATCGATGTTGCAAAGATTGAGCGTGTGGTAGATGGCCTTCATCTTCCTCACTTTGATGACCCATACGCGCAGGGTCTTCGCCGCAGCCTGGAGGACTCGCTGTCTGTGATCCTCGGTCTGATTCAGCACCTAGAAAAATGGTTCACGGGAAGGAACGGGGTGAAGGTTTGCAGTCTAGAGACGCCACGTCGTGTCTGCTCACATCCATACTATACGTGCTGTACACGCGGAGAGGAAATGAAAGAAAAAAACCTGAATAATGAGCAGGGTTAAATATAAATGCAGATTGCTCCAGACAGAATGATGTTACAAAATACAATGTAACATTTATATTGTAGCTCATATTCAAATGCTAGTCAGTCCCAGCTGACCTCCATTTCAGATCATGATGGCAAGAGGAAAAGTCCAACAACAGTCTGTCTATAACCACATAGACATATTATAGTAAAAGCGCAATAAACCAAAATGTACACCAGGGGAAATTTGGAGACAACAATTATGCAGTGCTCAACCTCAAATCTGGTACAGAGACCTGCAGAATCTATGCTAATTCACAACAGGCAAAATTGCACTGCATTGCTTGTAGTGTATCCTTTTCTGAAGGGATAAAAAAAAAATAATAATTAATAATAAAATCACTCTGCGTCCTGCTATTAAACAATCTATTTATAGTGGTATTATTTGTGTGTTTGGAGAGGATGCAAAAGCCTCTTTTCATGGTCATATTTCTCACAGTCTGGTGTTTGCAATGTCCCATGATTTATAATCCCACTTTTGGTTTCAACCAAATGAGGATGGGTTCCTCTTTGAGTCTGGTTCCTCTCAAGGTTGTTCCTTTCCACGGTCGCCCCAGGCTTGCTCATCGGGGATAAATACACAAACTTAACTATAAGTGAATAAATATAATTTATTACATTCTGTAAAGCTATTTTGAAACAATGTCTATTGTGAAGAGCGCTATTGAAAGAAAAGTGGATTGAATTGAGTTTGTGGACACCGGACCATAAGGATCTTCTGGGAAGATGTTCCACTAAATTTTGGAGTGTGCTTGCAGAGAGATAAATCAGGTATTGATGTAATGCTGACTACACTCTGGTTCTTCTCACTCTACAATTCATAAAGCATATTTTAATAGAGCTAGATTTGTGCACAGGGGTATTGTCATGCTGGAACTAGTTTGGGTCTCCTAGTTTAAATGAAAGAAAAATGCCATGCTACACCATCCTGAGACATTCTATACAAATGTGTGCCTCCAACATACCAGTTCGGAAAAGAACCAAACCATAGCTGGAACAGTCAGGTGTCCTAATCATTTTGCCGGGGATGCAACAAATGCAACAACTGATCGATAATAATCGATAATGAAATTCGGTATCATGTAATGCCGTTATCGATTAGTCGGGCTGCTCAAGTTACAGGTTAGCGTGAGGGCAAGATAACAGCAGCCAAGGCATGGGAAAAGTCAGACAGTCATCCAAGGCATGGGAGCATTTTACTTAAAATGCAACAAAGAAGATTGTAACCTGCAAGTTATGCAAAGCAGAGCTTGTGTGGCATGAAAAGTACCACAGTGATGCACAAGCACATGAAACGAAAACACACTGGAGACAAATGAAGGCGAAACATCATCACGGTGAGCAAAATCTGTATAATGCTCATCATGTAAAAATGGTATAGTTTAATGAAGTGCTATTGTGTAACCCGTTTGCTATCTTTGGAACAGACGCATTGGATCCATCGCTCGCGACGGTGCGAACATACACAATCTAAAAGCAGCAAATAACAGCAGCGGTAAATTATACAATTTTTAGTCTCTGTTGTCTTTTTGTTTTAGCGAATGCTTATGCATTTGTACACCAATGCATATTTTTTTTTTTAACAGGTCTGTTAGCTTGCTGCGTTCCTCCGTTCCATTGTCTTTTTATAGCATTTGTCTACTACGACAGTTTACTTTTTCTGTATTTACTATATTACGTATTGAGCTACATTCAAATGCTTGTTTTTAATGTTTGCATATTAAATGTATGCGTCATTTAATTACTATACAAAATTTGATTAATTATATATTGTTAATCGCTTACATCATCGCAACTGAACAAAATATCGGTGTATTCTTTTAAACAAAAATTCCCAAAACAATGTTGTATTATGTTTTAGATTGATTTGTTTTAAGTATCAACTTACCATCTGCAATTATTCCTAAAAACAATCCAAATACTGATTTACACAAATTGCTTCACCTTGCATACTCAAATGCGTTTTTTTGCTTGTTTGACAGAAAGAAACAACTTAAAATTTGTGAATTTGTTCAAGAGAGAAATCCTCCATGCACTCCTCAACAAACAGATGCCATCCTGAGTATGTTGGTAACTGACATGCGGCCAACGCCAATGGTGGAAGTTGAAGGATTCAATAAAATGATTAGCATTCTCAACCCAGGATACATTCTTCCATCAAAGACCCACTTCAAAAATTTTATGGAGATGAAATACAAGGAAGAATTAATAAAGTTAAATCTGCTATAAACACCACCAACAGCAGAATGGCTTTAACTGCTGCTATATGGGCAAGTGCTTCCACTGAGGCATACCTTGGCATTACATGCCATTACATTGGGAATGACAGGAAGATGATATGTCTGCCTTACCACCAAGCCACTCGAAGACAGACATACCTCAACCAACACTGCAGAATGGTTGGAAGAAGTAGCAGTCAATTTTAAAATCCTTTTAAAAAAGTTACTGCAATCACACAACAATGGTGCAATGGTGAGGCTGCTGCAAAATTACTGGAGGAGAAACATGGGTGGACCAGTACATGCTGTGCTGTTTACACCTTGCACATGGTAATTGATGCTGCTTCAAAGAACACAAGCATTGAAAGCTGTTGGAGCTGCAAGATGACTTGTGAAACACGGGCAGGAATATGTCACAGTCTCCTCATTGCCTCCAATTGTGAAATGACTGTTGTTAAAAATGCTTTTGATTCAGCTCCAGTGAAGTCCTTCCAAGCCACAGCATTTGAGCAGCTTCAAAACAGATGGAAGCAACTTTTTGAACAGGTAAATAATCCTGAGATTCTCTCCTCTGCTCTGGACCCAAGGTTCAATACACTGAGATTTCTATCACCTGAGCAAATTATAACAGTGCAGGCTAATGTTCCAACTGAAACACTTGCAGCAAGAAAGGAAATGCAGCAATAGTAACAGAAAACAACTACCTCAGCCATAAGTTCAAGTTCATTTCTACAGCGTTTTTTTTTTTTTTCTTTTACACTGGACATTGTCTCAAAGCAGCTTTATAGAATTTAAGAATGAAAGGGAATTATGTGTGTTTATCCCTGATGATGAAGCCTGGGGTGAAAAACTCATTTAGATGTAATGAGGGAGAAACCTTGAGAGGATCCAGACTCAAAAGGTGAACCCATCCTGATTTGGGTGACATCAAGGGTCCGATTATAATCTAAAACAATACAAAACACCGGAGAGTGAGATCTACATTGAGCACTGGAATGTGATATGAGTAATGTTCTTTCTACAGTCTTATACAGTCAGTTGACATTGTGGATCCATCACCTTCATGCCAGAGCCTTTAAAAATGAATAGACGTTCAATGCCAAACTCTACATGAAGTGGGATCCAAATGGAGCTGGTACATCTCTAGATGGTTCGGGATGTCTGTGGGATTGGCATCCACTTCTTTGAACAGAGGTTATACCTTTAACATCTTTGCTTGATTCACTCTTTGAGTCTGGATACAGCATTTAGGAGACGAGCAGAGAGGGGAAAGCTTAGGAGAACCTCAACAAAAAAATCTTTGGATTGGTGCAGAGATAATAAAGATAAATTCCCAGGGACCTCAACACCACGCGAGCGTCTGTTTTCTGCTGCAGGTAACACAGCTTGCAAAAAAACAAAAACAAAAAACGAGCCAGCCATAACCCTTAGCATATTGGCTTGCTGACATTTCTGCATCCCACTTGTAAATTTTGGAAAAGTGAAACAATGAACAACTTTGAACAGTTACACTTTCCCTGTTCTTGTGCATTCTGCCTCTGTACCAAACAGTAACATTCGCCGTTTCATTCATTCATTCATTTTCTCCCGCTTATCTGTAAATCGGGTCGTGGGGGCAGCAGTCTAAGCAGGCCCCCGCCTTCGACTGCTGCCCAATCCTCACAGCACCGTCCCTTATGGTCCTTCCTGCAGGTGGTGAGCCCACGGGAAGGCGGCCCCACGTCACTCCGACGTCACGGACCTTGATATTTCCCTCGTAAGGGACCCCCGGAGCATAGAGGGTTGAGGGCCTTGCTCAAGGACCCAAGAGTGGCAGCTTGGCGATACCGGGGCTCGAACCCAAGACCTTCCGATCGGCAACCCAGCGCCTTAACCGCTGGAGCCACCACTCCCCCACATTCGCCGTTTATTATTTATAATTTTGATATTTCCACTAATTCTGCTGCTTAATATCTTAATGTTTGTGTCATAATTTCATAATGTGAATTTTATACGAGTACAACTTAATGCTTGTTCTGTTTCCTTCTTTTTTTATGATTATTTACTCACTTTATTTGATTTATATTTTCTATATTCAAACTAGTTTAACTTTTTAAAAACTGTACAACTGTGTTATTTCAGGTTTAAAATGTCAAAATTAAAGATCGGTTAACTCAATAGGTGGCTTTTGCATTTTCTTTAAGTAAATCTTTATACATAAAAATCCTGAATTAGGATTTTGTATAGTTATAATAAGCAAAACGGCTCATTAAATGATTTTATTTGATCCGATTAATCACGAGAAGGAAAAAAAAACCCATCCGATTAATCGATGATCAAAATAATCAGTAGTTGCAGCCCTACAAGAGTATAAGTGAGGGTCTCAATAAACTCTTAATAAACTCAATTATCAGTGTAAAGGCAAAAAGAATCCACCTCTAATTTAAGTTGACCAGTATTTAGACGGCTAGTATGTAAACCATCTTTCCCATGATTCACTGTGTCTACCGCAGCTCAGGGGCCATGTACGGCTGCATGCGCCTCTCTGGTTTTCTCATCAGAGATCACTTATGGACCTGGCCTGAGTCTGAATAAACAGCATAGCACACGCCGGGTCTATTTCGGGGAAACGCGTTCTCCCTATAGGTTCTGGCTGACAGAGAAAGTGGTGCGTATGAGAGCGAGGAGAATGTGAGATAGTTAAGAGAGAGATCGTGCCAGCAGATCAGCACATACCAGACGACTCTTAATTCCCCCAGCCTGCCTGTACCATGCTCGACACCCACTTCATACACTCGGCTCTCTGCGACATGAGCGATCAGACAAATTGTGCCAGCAAGAATCTTTAGGTTCGTTTCAGTTCACTCTCAAATCCATGATGCATATTAGAAGAAGGCATTAATAGCCTGGTGTGAGTCACTCGGACCGCGGCAAATGTGTGCGCTTAGCTATAGATAGCTTTCATTTATCTGCCTTTTGTTCAACTGTTTCAACAATTTTCCATGTGGTGACATTTTCTGTAATCAGGAGTCTCCTCTTTCAGCACTTTGTAATGGTCAAAAATTCAGTCATTAAAATATAGAGGTTAAACTGCATCATTAGGTTTTCTGCCAAATTATAGTTTTCAAGATATAGGGTTTTTTTTTTTTTAGTTATTCAACATATTTTTTCTTATTAAGCTCGATAGAAGGAAAAGCGCAAGAAATCAAACGACTATTTAGAGCTGCTATAGCGTAAGTGATGAAGGGCAGCAAATTGTTTTGCTGATAACCAGATGCAACATCTCACATTTAAAAAATGTAATTCCAACTATCGAAAGAATCTCTGTGGTATAAAGGTGGCAGCTCAGTGGTTAAGGCATTGGACAATGGATCGGTAGTTCAAATCCCACCACCACCAAGCTGCCACTGCTGGGCCCTTGAGCAAGGCCCTTAACCCTCACCTGCTCATTTGTAAGTCGCTCCGGTTAACGGCATCTGCCAAAATTCCATAAATGTAAATGTCTAAAAAAAAAAAAATTTTAACTACGGTTCTGACACATTTTCCATTAAGAAATTCCATACTTTTCCAGACTCAAATATGCAGACTACTGTAAATATTTTTTAAGATGATATTTAACATCTGAAATAATTTCAATAATTTAATTATTTAAATTTCATCTATAACATGAGTTTTGCTACAATCTCTTATGTATGTCAGAGTCAGAATCTCTGATGTTTTCCATGTCCTGTCGGGGGCGCTGTACACTGGCGGTGACTGCTAAATCACAATGTAACAATCGATCACAGCTGTGCAGATCCAGTCTAGCGCAGATCTTTTGGCAGCGCTGAGACCCTGAAAAGTAAATAAAATGCAGGCGGAAATGACACAGATCGAAGTGTCTTACGTTTTGTTCATGTGCAGGACAGGGACGTAAGCGTTTTCAGACGTTTCGGCGTGGATGAGCAACTTTTGGGTAGGAACTCTGTAGTAAAATATGCGGTTTCGGGAAAATAATCGACTTCAACATTGATTAATTTCCCATAACTGCACACCCTATTGTCTTTAATTCGGTATTTATAAGATATACTGTTGCATAAAACCAATTCTTCTGCAAAGAGAGATTAGATTTTTTTTTTACGAACTATATTTTGATCTCTCATTTGACACCAAAAATCCACTGACGTTCCAGAGCACTTAGTCATTCAGAGGAACGTGTGTGGGTGTGTGTGGGTGTAAGTGAGTTGGTGAACGTGTGGAAGGATGAGCAAGGAACATAAGGGCCTGTTGGCAAGGTGGCGGTGTCCGTCTCACATCACAGTGTCTGGCAAATGTCTCTGCGTGGGTGTATATGAATTTGAGCAGGTGTGAGGGCGTATGCACCACAGTGGAAGTGTCTGACTGTAGCTATGGTCACTATGTGTGTGGGCAGCAGCAGACAGCACAAACCCAGTGACATTAATCCTTCGATTTCCTAATACAAGTCAAGCAAAGAGTCGCAAACCGACTATTTCCTCTAACATGATTATACTATTGAGTATTTTTCATACCCTGTAGCAAGTAGTTAATACTTTTTTTGTTTTTGCATAAGATTTATTTGTAGCAATCCCATTTGTTACAGTTTTAGAATAAACCTATTCCCCTAATCCAGAGTTGCAGCAGTTTTCTCCCGGTATGCAAATCTCCAGCAGTAATAATAACACTTTGGCACACTTTGTTAAATAGCAAATACATTTCTGGTAGTAGCTGGTGAGGAACAAAAAAACCTATGAAGCCTATGAAGCTCCATCTTGCATTCAAACAACAATAAAGAGACTTAAATAAAGTACACACAAAATGTGTACACACACACACACACACTCACTTGACTATTCTCAACACACACTTAAATGCTCATTTTAATTCATATACGTCCATGTCTATAGCACCACCCACATTACAACTGTTTACATGCTGTTTTGCACACATTTCAAACTGCCACCAATCGCTGCTATGCAGAAGTATATATGTTTACAACTAACCTCTTTTTCAGTTCTCTTATTTTTGCACCTTGTACTGTATAACAAATTATACAGAGTGTACACAGAACAGGCATAACATTATCTTGTTGGTCCTCCTTTTACTGCAAAACAGTCCTGACCTATCGAGCATCAACAGCATTAACTTCTTCAGCAGTGTGAGCTACAGAAGCTCGTCTGTTGGATCGAACCACACGGACCAGCGTTCGCTCCCCACGTGCCTCGGGCGCTCATGACCCTGTCGCCGGTTCACCACTGTTCCTTCCTTGGACCACTTTTGATAGACAATGACCACTGCAGAATGGAAACATCCCACAAGAGCTGCAGTTTTGGAGATGCTCTGACCCAGTCGTCTAGACGTCGCAATTTTGCAAAACTCACTCAAATCCTTACGCTTGCCTATTTTTCCTGTTTCCAACAAGTCAAGCATGTGAAAATTGTGTTTTATGCAAATCTAACCTGGTCTCATAAGCATACTAGGCCCATGATTTCACTCGCAAAACTAAAATCGGGTTAATTGTGGGACCACAAAGCCTGGATCATTGTACCGATCCACGTCAGCTCGCCAGTCAGATGAGCCCCAAAGTGTCTAATCGATCGGATTGATTTCTTGTCTTTCATTTGCACATTCTGTCTCTGTAACTAGACCATTGTGGGGAACATTTTAGTCTAGACACTGCGTAAGCTTTTCGGGTTTGGACTTGGTTTAAGAGCGCTGTAAGCTGATGCGAATGTTCTCAACAGGGTATGACCATGAATGGAAAGCTCTTTCATACAGGAAGGCTAATGTAAACTGACATAAAAAGGGCAGGCAGCTGTGTGTCAACACTCAGCACCCATGCATGGAAACAACAAACAAAGGCTGGGATCTGAATTTGCACGCACACAAACCCCCCCACTAAAAAAATTAAAAAAGAGAACAAAAGAATAAATATTCTTTAAAGAATCACTAGACAACCTGATGAGCATGAGAGCTGTGTTCACTGACCCTCCGTAGCTGGGTGATGCCGCTTCTAGTAGTTTCTTATGTTTTTAGAATGCTCATTTTAGGTGTTTACTATAATTAATTATTTATTTTTCTTTAATCTTGATCAATGAATCGGCTGATCGTGGAAAAACAGAATTTAATGATTTAGTGAAAAATACCCTTTGTTACACACATTTGGCCAAATTCAGTCAATTGGCGGGTTTTCATTCGGATTTAGACTCAACCTTTCAATTTCATATCAATTTCTTTATAAATTAGCGTGAATATATTTACAGTGGGTACGGAAAGTATTCAGACCCCCTTAAATTTTTCACTTTTTGTTATATTGCAGCCATTTGCTAAAATCATTTAAGTTCATTTCTTTTCCTCATGAATGTACACATAGCACCCCATACTGACAGAAAAACACAGAATTGTTGACCTTTTTGCAGATTTATTAAAAAAGAAAAACTGAAATATCACATGGTCCTAAGTATTCAGACCCTATGCTGTGACACTCAAATATTTAACTCAGGTGCTCTCCATTTCTTCTGATCATCCTTGAGATGGTTCTACACCTTCATTTGAGTCCAGAAATTTTTGATTATACTGATTGGACTTGATTGGGAAAGCCACACACCTGTTTATATAAGACCTTACAGATCACAATGCATGTCAGAGCAAATGAGAATCATTAAGGTCAAAGGAACTGCCTGAAGAGCTCAGAGACAGAATTGTGGCAAGGCACAGATCTGGCCAAGGTTCCAAAAATTTTTTTGCTGCACTTAAGGTTCCTAAGAGCACAGTGGCCTCCATAATCCTCAAATGGAAGATGTTTGGGACGACCAGAACCATTCCTAGAGCTGGCCGTCCGGCCAAACTGAGCTATCGGGGGAGAAGAGCCTTGGTGAGAGAGGTAAAGAAGAACCCAAAGATCACTGTGGCTGAGCTCCAGAGATGCAGTCGGGAGATGGGAGAAAGTTGTAGAAAGTCAACCATCACTGCAGCCCTTCACCAGTGGGGCTTTATAGCAGAGTGGCCCGACGGAAGCCTCTCCTCAGTGCAGGACACATGAAAACCCGCATGGAGTTCTCCAAGATGGTGAGAAATAAGATTATCTGGTCTGATGAGACCAAGATAGAACTTTTTGGCCTTAATTCTAAGCGGTATGTGTGGAGAAAACCAGGCACTGCTCATCACCTGTCCAGTATAGTCTCAACAATGAAGCATGGTGGTGGCAGCATCATGCTGTGGGGGTGTTTTTCAGCTGCAGGGACAGGACGACTGGTTGCAATCAAGGGAAAGATGAATGCGGCCAAGCACAGGGATATCCTGGACGAAAACCTTCTCCAGAGTGCTTTGGACCTCAGACTGGGCTGAAGGTTTACCTTCCAACAAGACAATGACCCTAAGCACGCAGCTAAAATAACGATGGAGTGGCTTCACAACAACTCCGTGACTGTTCTTGAATGGCCCAGCCAGAGCCCTGACTTAAACCCAATTGAGCATCTCTGGAGAGACCTAAAAATAGCTGTCCACCAACGTTTACCGTCCAACTTGACAGAACTGGAGAGGATCTGCAAGGAGGAATGGCAGAGGATCCCTGAATCCAGGTGTGAAAAACTTGTTGCAGCCTTCCCAAAAAGACTCATGGCTGTATTAGATCAAAAGGGGGCTTCTACTAAATACTGAGCAAAGGGTCTGAATACTTAGGACCATGTGATATTTCAGTTTTTCTTTTTTAATAAATCTGCAACAGTGTCAACAATTCTGTGTTTTTCTGTCAATATAGGGTGCTATGTGTACATTCATGAGGAAAAGAAATGAACTTAAATGATTTTAGCAAATGGCTGCAAAATAAAAAAGAGTGAAAAATTTAAGGGGGTCTGAATACTTTCCGTACCCACTGTATATATTGATATATTGCGTTTGTTCTCCAGAGTAATTGCAGTATTAATAACGCTGATGCATGTGTGCACATGTTCTATATCTCTCTCACCATTTGGAGGTCATCAATACGAGTGTTGACTCCTACTGCCATTTCCTTTCTCTCTTGCGGAGTTTCAGGGCAGGGATACAGCGTAGCCCGAAACCTATAGATTAGAACCGAGACTCTTATCAGCTCCTCTACAGGCAACTACCAACAATATACCATTTATTGGAAAGAGGAGCTGTTACCCTTCACAGATCTTCTTCACCCGGTTCTTTAGCTGATCTCCCTGGAAGAAGATGATAAACACTGACTTGTGCACGTGGTCACCCTGTAAAAACCGGAAACGGTGGTCAGTGGCATTTCGGCGGCCCAAATACCAGCCTGGCTGTTTCACGTCCAGACTGAGTGTTAATATGCTGCTCTATATTTGATCACTGGTATGGCACTGACTGTAGCAGGGTCCTCCAAACGGTCCTCGATGTCCGCTTGGCGCAGGAACACGTTGCCTCGACAGACTCTCCACAACATCCTCTCGAATGTGGGAATCCTCTCTCGGCCGATCACGCCTGCCACGAAGCTGAGCGAATGTTAGAATGTAATGAAGGAAATGTAATTAGAATGCAATTAGTGAGAAATACTGAATGACTGCATGTTAGGAAATATAACGCCTATGTAATCAAATTTAAAAGTCAACGTGAACTTGAATGTCAGTCAGTCAGGCAGCAAGGTACAAAGCAGAAGGAAATTGCATTTCTCCAGAGGCTCCGATATGCAGATGTAACATATATAACAGTCAGCAGCCAAGACAGGTAACACAGACAGCACAGAAAAAAACACACAGATAACATAATAGACACACACAAAACAAAAAAGGCACGTCAGTAGTAAGGCTTACTGCAAGTGGCAAGAATTTTAACTCTGATGCTGATGAGAACGAATAAATAGCACATGACAAGTGTGGTTAATGCATTGGACAAGACTGAAAAAATGTACGGTTCAGCCGTTACAGTCGGGAGAGGTCAGTTAGTGTTTACAGTATTGTCAGAGTGAGCCGAGTTGCCCGGGGGCATGTATGGGGGGGGGGGGTTGGTGGTGGGGGGGTGTCTCTTGCAGAGTCTGGTAGCTTTGCACCACATATGACAATAGCATTTGGGGTGTTAAAACAGGCTGAGAAAAAGGAGAATAATGACATTCTCTGTACCGAAGTAGTCTCTTGCTCAGTCCTGTTATCACTGGAAACCTTTGGCATGATATCTGACCATGTACACTGTAACACCTCCTTAAAAAAAGTGCTGCCACTTTTATCACCACCATATTCACACTGATAAATTTACAGCAAAAGACTTTTAAAAATGCTCATAAACTATTTTTACACCTGTAACCTATTACTGCATCTTTATAGGGTTACACCATATTAAAAATAAGATTCATTACACAGAACTACACCTTGCAATTCTTAATACATTTTAATTACTTTTCGTTCTATAATCGAATTATTTTGATCGTTGCATTCTGTAATCCTCCTGTAGTCTTTATCTAGGACAGAAAAATGAATACTACCCGTTTAGTAGGTCAAAACCAGATACACTATATTGCCAAAAGTTTGAGAACAACTGCTCAGTATGGTTTGTGCTTTTTGAGCATCGCAATCCACATTTAGTCTCAATTTGCTCCTATAATTCCCTCCGCTTTTCTGGGGAGATGTTCCACTAGATTTTGGAGTCTGCTTGTGGACATTTGTGTTCATCAGCCACAAGCGTGTTTGTAAAGGCAGGTACTGATGTAGGGGAGGTGAGGAGACCTGGGGTGCAGTCAGCATTCTACTCTATCCCGAATGTGTTCAGTAGGGATGAGATCTATAGCAGGTCACTCAAGATCTTCCTCTCCAAACCATGTCAACTATATCTTTATGGAGCTCACTTTGTGCACAGGGGCATTGCCATGCTGGAAGAGATTTGGGTTTCCAATTTCAAATAAACGCAAAATGATATTATATTCAAAGAGGTCCTATGAGGCAGTTTGGAGAAGAACCAAATATAGCAGGAAAGGTCAGTTGTCCCAAAACGTTTGTCCTAATAATGTATATGGGGTAAGAAATGATGAACAGTTTAGACGATGCCTACAGAGAGAGAGATAGAGATCTCACCCAAGCCTGAGAGGAGCTCGGACAATCTCGTTCGGGTCCAGAAGAATGGACGATTCCTCCAGTAGAGCAGGGTCCTCCATCTATAACATAGAGAGGGACATGACACATGCAGGCAGAGGCTTAGAAAGAGAAGTGTTGGCAAATGCTGGCAGGATATTTCAACAACTAAGTATCTCTTATGTTTCCAATATTTGTGCGGATATCAGCCCTGTCATTCATAATGACATTTACTATATTACTATAAAATGTACACATGCCATGTTAATAAGCTGTAACCAGATGTAAACAAGTAACCAAAGATTCACCCAGCAGAAGCAAATTGCAAAAAAAAAAAACGCATCAAAGTTCAACTGCAAAATTAGGTTAAATGAATTTGGGTCAACAATCGTAATGATATTAAAGAGCAATAATAAATATACAAAAATGAAAAAAGTAAAAATAAAAGAGAGAAAAAAATTACATTTTTATTGCTGAAACTGCATATAAGAATATCTGTGAAAACTAAACCCATTTAGTGCAAACTGACCCTGTCCAGAGCGTCTTGGGTTTTAGCGGGTGGTGCATCAGTAATAATTGTCCGTGGGAAACGCAGTGCTCCGTGTTTAGTTAAATGGACTAAACGGATTTTTGTAATTGAATTACAGCCTTTTCAGGATTATTTGATGCATGCTATTTATATAAGTATAGAATAACACATTTTAGAGTGAATGGTTACGTGAGAAAAAAAAAATCAAGTATCCTGATATTAATACCTTTACAATTTATATCTTTATAACTTGCACTATACACAAAAATGCAATATGCCATGCTTTTTGTTTAGAGTTCATTTAAAATATTTTTTTCATTAAAAAATTTTTTTTTTTAATGCAGCTTTTTAAGTTACTGAGATGCTGCAGAAAAGGACCAAAGGCTTTCCAAAGAGTTTCCTTCTGGAAAAAACTAATATACGGCTTTATCATTAAGGAGTCCTAACCAATTTCATTTATAATCATCATATAATTATCTGCACACAGTCCCCGTCCATATGTTTCAGAAGAATGTATTAGAACATGCATTGATCTTGTTAGAAAAATTTCACAGCACTGACAGTATGAAGGATTTAAACAGAATAAACAGTGTGTGTTTTTTTTAAAGCACTGAATACCTCATCGAAGAACTGCTGAGTACGCCTGAGGATGTGCTTGAGCTCGGTCAGCTCCAGAAAGTTCTTCTTCAGGGCTTCCTGGTTGGTGTTGATCTCCTTCAGCTCGATCTCTAGCTTTTCAAACGTGGCCTGAAGGAAGATTTTTCCGTATCTTGAGCATGGATGCAGATTAGACACTGGAATTCATGGCTAAGACTTCCTCTGGGCATGCACCCTATTTACTTAACAAATATAACAATCTGAAAAAATCTGTTATAAATGACTGTTTTTTTGTTTTGTTTTTTAAACAGTGATTGCAATGCATCTGAGAAATTCTTGGAAAGTCTGTGGGTAAGGAAACAATCCCAAATCAATGTCATGCAAAGTACAGCAGAACAAACCCAGTGCATGAGCAGGTTTCTGCTGTTGTCAGTAATTTTTAGGTGGTTTGTTATTCGGGTTTCATTTAGAGAAACAGGAATAAATGCAAAGAACTTTGCACTGAAATGCAGAGTCACATGCTGAGGTAACAGGTCTCCTCTAAACATCTTGAGGCATTTGTCAATGCTGTGTGATATTTGCTTTGAAAAGGCTGGCAGTACACTTTAAATTAGCGTGTAATGCATTTCACCCTCTGACACTAATAACAAAAATGCTTCGGAAATGGACCGTCCAGTCTAATCGATACCTCCAAATCAATCATGTCTCGAGGAAAAGGGACCTCCGGGTTCTCGCCTGTGTCCACGATGGGTATATTGGCCTTCTTTATCTCCTTCTCGACAAACCCTGTGGGAGACAGAAGGAAAGAGTAGGAATGAAGATACGGGTGAAAGGCAGAGAGGGAATTGAAAGTACAAAATGTCACTTCAAGCTCATATAACGCATGCCCATAATGACTAACTCAGTTTTCGGTCCATCTCTTCACAACGACGCACTTCGTTCACGAATTTCCTCTGGAAGACGTTCACATCGGGGTTCAGCTGTGGTGGACACACAAACACACACACACAAAAAAAAGTCAGCATAGGCTACATTAACCAAATGCTCTTATCCAGAGTGACTCACAGTTATCTCAACAACTCGGTAGTTTAGGGTTAAGAGCCTGTTTAAGTGCCCAGGAATTGCAGATTGGTGGTGCTGAGATTTTAACTTAACCTTTTGGTCAAAGGTCCAACATCTTAACAAATAAGCAACCAATCTAGTTAAATCTTTAAGGCTGCATATCCAGTACATCACAAAAGTGAGTACACCCCTCACATTTCAGCAACCATTTTAGTATATCTTCAAGAGAGGACCATACACAATCTTGTATTAGAGCAGTGCTGTGACATTATGAAGCAGAACCAGAATCCCTTCCTTCTAAAACTGGGCCGAACGGCAGTTTTCCAACATAATAACAACCCCAAACACACCACCAAGATGACAACTGCCTTGCTGAGGAAGCTGAAGGTGATGGAATGCCCAAGTTATATCTCCAGAACTGAACCATTTTGAGCACCTGTGAGGCATCCTCAAGCGGAAGGTGGAGAAGCGCCATGTGTCTAACATCCAGCAGCTCCGTGATGTCATTATGGAGGAGTGTAAAAAGATCCCAACAACAACCTGTGCAGCTCTGGTGAATTTCATGCACAGGGGGATTAAGGGAGTGCTGGATAACAATAATGCACACACAGTTTTGACATGTTCAATTGAGGTGTACTCACTTTTGTTGCCAGTTATTTAGACAGTAATGGCTGTATATTGAATTATTTTCAGAGGACAGTAAATCTATACTGCTGTACAAGCTGCACATTTACTACTCTAAAATATATCCAAGCTTCATTTCTACAGTATTGTCCCTTGAGAACATATAATAAAATGGTTGCTGAAATGTGAGGGGTGTACTCACATTTGTGAGATTTGTGCATCCTAAACCACCTGTAACAGTTGTGGCAAATCACCAGACGTCCAATCGGTGTGGGGAATGTCTTGTACTGTTTCACTCCTAAACTGATTAACTTAAGTCTACCACTGTGACGAAGAATTCTCCGGAATATTACGTAAGGTTATTATTCTGTCCCGCTGTAATTAAAGTCTTTTTTTTTTACTAAAGCTCTACTAATGCCTAAATGACTGATTAAATCTACAGCTATGCAACATTCATGGAATTCAGCATACCTTGTATAGCAGGTATTCCTATATCGTTTATTATCAACAAAAGCTTAGACAGGCCTCTGGTTAATTATTCAGCCTGTACCTGCTGTGCTGTTATACATTTAATGGTCATTTAACACCAGCAGTCATATAACTGTGTTGTTTCTGCACCACTGCATCACCACATGATGTAGGATACAACAGTAAGCATAAGTAAACCAGCAGTGTGCAAAAAGCAGCACAAAAGAAAGCAATATTGTATACCAGAGCACTGACTGGTCTCAAGGTGTTGATTCATTTCCGTAACCGCCAACTTCAATAAGCTCAAACTAAACCCACTTTGAATGCGTTGCCATTCCTACAGTAAAAGTTCATTTTCAAAGATTAAAATTGGCATTCTTGCTCCGTGTTACGTAAAAAAACAAAAACATACAATGCTGGATGTATTGAATTTATTTAGGATTTATGGAAAGAGTTTTCAGTGGCATGCTTTTAGATTTCTCACTAATATTACAAGTCAATAGAAAAACAAAACAAAGAAAGTAAGAAATAAAGAATCTGGTAAAGGAAAGCGTGTTTATAGCTGCTGTAACATAAGTGATAAAATATCATGTCTTTAGAACAATATTAAATTGAACTGCTAAAACGTGTGACCGTACTCGCCTGTAACCAATTAATCAACCTATTGTTTTTAATAATGGATACTGGATTAAAAACAAAAAACAAATCTAACTCTCCATGTAAAATAGTATTAACTTTTTTTATTAAAAAAAACAGCACTGAATCATGAAAATGTGAAATAAATATGAATATATTAATTATAGTAATAAATATAATTCTATAAATAATAAATGAGAATTAACAAATATATATAGCGCTCTCTGGAAAAACTATTGGTGTGGATTTTTGCCAATAGCCGATGGTTCCAGCAAACAACTATCGGTGCCGATTAATTAGCAAAACTGATCAACTCTAATTCTTAATTTGTGAAAATTGTAATTGTAGGCAGATTTGTGTGGTATAAGAGGAATAAACTATTTCAGGTTACTTTGAAGTTATTTATACAGTATCTGCCCCACTATTGATCATTATAACAGCTAATACAAAGCTGCTGTGTTTTGTTCCTGACGTGATGTTTGATGTGTGTCATGCGTTACCGTGATGGCACACAGTTCTGTATTTACCCATAAGCCGTTTATAAAGGGCTATTTATTTATTTTTTATCACTTTTGTATGGTGGAAACTGGTCACAGAATCAAAACAAAGTTAGACTTCTGACATCAGATAAACATTAATTTCTTGTCCACATCCGGTACGCGCGTGCCTCGGTGCGTGTACTCACGTCTCTGAACTGCACCATGCCGATCTCGCCAAGCTCGCTGACACAGCAGTAGGCAGACTCAGACTGCAGGAAGAGCTGGGCCAGAGTCATCTCCTGGCTGCGGAACAGCTCCCCCATGGTGCTACGCTAGCGTTCACACCACCACCAGTAGAAAACACCTGAGAGTGGGAAAAAGTTTCAAGTTAAATTATAAAACAAGTGAAACAGGGTGGAGAAATAACTTTGGAAAAACAGCGCACATCAAGATCTAAACTGTGTACAAGTGTATGGAGTGAAGCGCACATTATCAGCACTGAGCTGTATGGCTTCACAGAAGGGAAGGAAGGGAGGGACAGAGGGAGGGCGTGAGTAAACGAGTGCCTGACACCACAGAACAAACTGAAAAACAACAAGTTAACACTTCCACTCACTTAACATCCTGCCCAAACATAAAATACAACATTTATGCCCAATACCCAAACACTCATTGTGCCTATTTACATTATTCTTCCATCCATATACACCGCCATGTGTCATTCTTTTTACATAATTGCTACCTTACTTAATAACGAGATCTCATCTCAGACAAAACAGTGAGCAGAGCAAAAGGTTTGGCTGTGATTATTTTTAATACTCCTCTAAACAAACAGGTTTTTGGCTTTGTTATCTGTAGGTCTTAAAAATCTCACTAAAGCCTGCCGCAGAGCAAATCCTGAGTTATTGATGTGACATTCGAGCTTGTCAAGCGTCTTCCTGTTCGCACAAGCTGAGCATCACTGTGAAAGCATAGGCATAAGATCATGTGACCTTTTAGAAGACAGCCATACATATTTTATATATACATATATAGAGATGGATAGGTAGACAGACAGACAGACAGACAGACAGACAAATAGATAGTAATGCAGTTAGAAGAAAAATAATCAGCAAAAGGGTGTCTCCCTTGGCCTTGTATATTCCTATAACAGCACACCTCTGGTAGCTCAGTGGTTAAGATGTTAGACTTATCAGAGGATTGAGTTCAAATCCCAGCACCACCAAGATGCCACAAGATGCTACCTTAAGCAAGGCCCCGAACCCTCCACTGCTCAGTCATTTAGTATGTGACAGGACACGGTTGTGAGGAACAAATAACAGAATCAGAACGATTTTACAAAGACGCACTGAACATTGATCCTAAATAAAAAGCTTAAAGCAGCACCCCACAAACTTTTTGCACCACGGACCCATTTTTCCATGGACTAAACACAACACTGTTACTATTATACATATTGAATGATTTTTACATATACAATGAAAATGTAACTCAACTCCCCATAATACAAAATGGTGAAAAAATGTGACTGAAACAAGTGCGGGGACACTGGCATAATTGGAAGTGGTCATCTTTCCAAATATGCAAAATTTAATAAAATAGAACTGAAATAAAATATGAAAAGTTCATCTCTCTTTGCAGCCCGCTATCAGCCTGCAGCCTGGTGGTTGGGGATTCCTGGCATAGAGTATGAACCTAGGCTTAATTCACAACATTAATGCTGGATGGCATGAAAGAATATAAATTTCTTATTAGCATCTGGTATGGCTATTTGCTTTCTGGTCAGCGCTTCTCAAAATAGAGTCTGGAAATCTCAAGCGTTCTGACACACGGATGCATGATATTCTTTAGCTTTTAATCAGATTTAGAAACCAGTCATACTTTTAATAAAAAAAGTATGACTGATTATGATTTTATTCTAACAGTTAAAAAGGCTGCAAAATGTTTAAGAACCCGGATCGAGTGCTGTGGTTCTCACAGTGAGTCACAGCCAAGTACCAAAGTCATTTACATAAAGGAAAGCACCCTTACAAAAGGTGTTCTATTTATTTATATAAAAGCTAGCATAGCTTCCTTGGCTTTCAGTCTATTACAAAATAGCCCCATGATTATTGTATTATCAGGCAAACACCATATGGACAAAAGTTTTACCCCAACATTAAAACTGTGACCACAAAGCACACAACTGTAGAGCATGTCATTTTATGCAGTACCATTACATTTTCCCTCCACTTGATCTAGGAGACCCAGACCTGTTCCAGCATGACAATGTCCCTGTGCAGAATGCGAGCTCCATGAAGATATAGGGTACACAGGTCAGAGTGGAAGATCTTGACTGGCCTGCTCTAGAGCTCTAAAATCAACCCTACTGAACACGTTTGGGATGAAATCTTCCCATGAGAATGAAGGTTATTATAACAGCAAATGGCGATTAAATGTAGAATGGGATATTCAGAAAGCACATATATATCCAATAGAAGAGTGTCCACAAACTTTTAGAGGAGCATTTACACACATCCTATAGCACAAATGATTTTTAAATACATCTGGAAACTTTTTTCCACCTTCATCTGAAGAAGATCTTATACTGGGTTATGTAATGTAATTTTGTCCCATCTTACAGTTCAGTTTTATTTTTTTATCATTTTATTCGATTGATTAGATTTTAGAAATGAGTTTTTTAGAGGGACAGCACATGTAGGACGTTTTGGAGACAAGGTGAGGGAGGCGAGATTGAGATGGTTTGGACATGTGCAGAGGAGGGACATGAGGTATATCGGTAGGAGAATGCTGAGGATAGAGCCACCAGGAAGGAAGAAAAGAGGAAGACCAAGGAGGAGGTTTATGGATGTGGTGAGGGAAGACATGCAGGTAGTTGGGTTGAAAGAGGAAGATGTAGAGGACAGGGAGGTATGGAGACGGATGATCACCCCCTAATGGGACAAGCCGAAAGAGGAAGAAGATTCCATTGATTAGATTGACCAAAGACGATGTATTCAACTCGCTGTCTATTTAAAATGTGCGTATAAATCAAGGAGACACGCAGTCATCTCAGAAAGAAAGCACATACGAATCTTATAGTCAGGTATCCACAAACATCTCAACATAGTTTATAAATTTGCTTAGGATATTGGAAATATTTTCTAGGTTTATCTGGTTGTGAGGAAAGAAAAAAAACATCTGTTTTTGTTTAAGTCATGATGTCCAGCTTGGGACAGTGTCCACAACAGGATTAACAACAGAGATGGTCCAGAGTCACGTGATCTCCTCCAGCCATTTCTTTTCCCCTTTAACTGATGCATTATGTATGAGATGGTTTCTGATAGTCGAGTGGAAAACTGGACGTGTTGTTGCATAATTCAGTGTCGAGGCAAAGCTTTAGCTGTTTAATACCTGACAGAAATTATAAATTAATTCTGCATTTACTTTCGCATTAGCTAGCTAAGGAAAATTAATTAGCCGGCTAACAAGCTAGCAACATCAATGACCAGAGCAACAGGTTGCTCCGAGTTACTTCCTCGACTTATTCGGCTCATTTTCGAAATACAACATATTATAATAATATTTTAGCTCATAAAATGGTATTTAGGGTTGATCTAAATCTATTAATTATTATAAGAAAACTCTGCGTTAGCGTCTTGCTAACATCTCATCCCGGACAGGTTGCAGATGCAGCGAAAAGTTACATACATCTCTTTTTTGTTATTTTCAATAAAAATGGCGACCATGTCCATTTAATACGGTACGTAATACAGATATTACAAGAGGTTTTTACTCACAACTCAGTAATATAAGGTGAGAGTCTCTGTGCGGTCCCTGTCCCGCAGCTTGTCTCCTCTCAGTGTGATCAGCTGATCAGCCGCTGACGTCACGGCCAAGCCTTGCGCGGGTCACGTGACCCAGGTGAGCGCCGCCATTGTGGCACAGGTTCATCTACGGGTTCATCTGATACACTGGTTCCCCTGTTCAGATTTTTTTAACATTGGGTGTGTTGGGAGAGCATAAATATGATTTTCTGTTTTGTTTTTTTAAACTGATTCGTTACTTAAAAAAAGTGTCCTTGATAGTTACACAGGTGCAACTATCATTCTACGTTATGACTGGTAAAGTGAATAACACTGATTATCTCTTCATCATGGCAGCTGCTAGTGGGTGTGATATAATAGGCCCCAAGTGAACATTTTGTCCTGAAAGTGAATGTATTAGAAGCAGAAAAAATCGGGCAAGCTCAAGGATTTGAGCGAGTTTAACAATTGTGATGGCTAGACGACTGGGTCAGAGCATCTCTAAAACTGCAGCTCTTGTGGGGGGTTTCCCAGTCTGCAGTAGTCAGGATCTATCAAAAGTGGTGCAACAAAGGAACAGTGGTGAACCGGTGACAGGGTCATGGGCCATTGTGGTCCAATCCAACAGATAAGTTTAAGTTAAGTTAATGCTCGATAGATCAGGACTGTTTTGGCAGCAAAAGGGGGACCAACATAATATTAAGCATGTGATCATAATGTTATGCTTGATCGGTGTATACATTCTGACTCTTTCCCGGACTTTATAACACGAAGAATTACAACTTGCCATATAATAAGTCACCAAGAAACGAGCAAGCATAAAAGTTAGTGCCGAAAAGACACAACAGCCTTAGATGGTATAGGCTGGTCATCAACCTCAGGATCGTCAGGTTTGATTATTAATCAACCTGGTTCTAGTTACTGGATTGACATTTACAGGCTGATTCTACTCAGTTAGTCTGAATCTAGCAGGTTACATGGTTACAGCTGTCAGATTGACATTCCCAGGCTGGTTATATTTAGTTAGGCTGACTCTCATAGGTTATGCTGGTTTCAGTTGTTCAGACTGACATTTACAGGCTGGTTTTAGGTGGTTAGGCTGACTCTAGAAGGCTACACTGCTTACAGCTAGTCAATTTGACATTCACAGAATGGCTCTAATTGGTTAGGCTGGCTCTAGCAGGTTATACTGGTTACATCTTGTCAGATTCACATGTTCAGACTGGTTCTAGCTGGTAAAGCTGCTTCTAGAGGTTCAGACTGTTTCTAGTTGGTAAAGCTAATCCCAGCCAATCTTACTGGTTCTAGCTGGTCCTACATGCATACTTTAGGGTGGTTTTAAACACATACAGGATAGTTGGAACAAAGATTATTTATTTAAATGCTAAACATCTCCTTAAAGAAAACTTCGATTACCACTGGGGTACAAGATTCAAATATCCTATCATGATGCTTGAAGACATTTTTTACGATCCATGATATGTATATACAATATATTCATATTGCACAGACATGTTTTCTTGTTTGTTGGACTATTTTTATCCCCTTTTTATCACTGCACTCTCAGTGGTTAGTGTTTTGGTGTGAGTTGATGTCACTGCTTCCTCAGGTACCCATATTAGACTGCAATTTCCAGGCCAGCAACACCAAATTCTTAACACATGGCGTCTTTCTGCCAGATACCATTTTTTGGAAAATCTTTTTTTTTGTTCATTTTAAGTTTGGATCTTTATCTTGGTTATTAATAGAGTCATTAGGAATTCAGAAAGATCAAAAAATACTTCTTGATTGTACAGTATTTAAAGGTTGTAGGTAAATAAATATTATGGAAACACAACTTTAATAAAAAATATTTTCATCAGAGGTACAGAAATATAGTAGGGTCATGAACAAACTTTTCCTTAATTAATTACATAATATATTTACTCTTATTTAGCTTGAGTACAATTGTGTCATATTGTGATTCCAAAGTGTATATATTTGATGTATGTTATAGTAGGTAGTTTGGTAGTTTTGAGATATATATGATATATATATATATATATATTACATACATACACATAGATATTATCATTATATATGTATATGTATATACAATATGTATGTATTGTAATCAGTAAATTTCAAATCAATTCATGTGAGGTGCTTCACATTAAGATGAATGCATGCATTTATAGACACGTTGTGACCTAATCTTCACCGATATTGCATTTGTATGCCACAGAGGCACACAACATTGAAACATATTAAGAGCTTACAGCTCATTTTGTGACCAGGGTGTGAAGGCTAGTAGTTCACAGAGTGAAGAATCTGTCACTGTGTGTTTAATAAGAAAGATGACCAGCAGGTCAAAGGCAATGTAAGATCTTTCTACCCTCATTTTGTAAGAATCTATACACTATATTACATATATAATTTACACTATAAATGTTAGGGCGCCATTTTCACATTATTAAAGCAAAGATGGTTAAGGGCATTGCTCAAGGGCCCAAAAGTGGCCTGATCTTTCTTTTCAAACTGGCCTTAAACCATCACAATAACTCTGTTGATCAAGTTGATAACCTGAATATCAGCAGGAAATGAGGTGTATTTTAAAAACAGCCCCATGAATCAATCACATAGGCCTGCATTTTACCATGGCCCAGACCAGTGGCTGGCGGTCAAGGCCAGCAAAGCCTTCTCTGTTGGCCTAAACACTATCAGAAGTACTGACCTACATTTACAACCTAAATTCTAATATTTGTTCCATGAAATATTATTAATTAATAGTATTAATTTATTCCCAACAGTTTATTATATTCATTTTGTAGCGTCTCTCTTGGCTGCACTGCACTATGTGGATGTTAGATTTTTTTTGTCCAATCAGATTTCAGCCTCTATGTGCTGCCATGTCAATCTAATTTGCCCAGGGCCTAAAAAGTCTGGTCCTTTCACCATAGTTACCTTAAGATAGCTGCCCCAGAATAAGTCAGCATTTTTTAATCCTCTGATTGGTTGGTCAGAGGGAAACTGTTACAGCCAAGTTCGACTGGCAAAACACGTGTAGCTCATGCATATGGAGGAAGATAAATTGATTTGGTCTCGGACATATTTAAAAATACATTTTCCAGAAAAGCTAGACATCGTGAGGAGGTCGGCCAACCCTGAGTCTAGCTAGCTCATCTCAGCCCAGGAAAGGGTTTGCTCACCACTTCCAGACCAGTGAATACGAGCGGTACCACTGGATTACAGCCTCTGAGGAGCGGTGCAAATTATGAGTATGAATCTCTGGTGAGTAGGTTGTATTTTATTAAAATTTGTATGTTTTTGTCATGTTATTAGACAAATATTGATTCTAAACTGCTCCATATGATGTAGGTGGTTTGGAGTTGTCTTAACTGGGTTTCTTGCTTTAGTAAAATGGTATTCAGCATATGTGAAATGCCTCTCTCTCTCTCTCTTTCTTTCTCTCTCTCTCTCTCTCTCTCTCTCTCTCTCTCTCTCTCTCTCTCTCTCTCTCTCTCTCTCTCTCTAATGCCACGCATTGTTATATAAAATTTTTTGTTTTGTATTAATAGTTTCTATAATTGCGACGTGATAATGGTGGTATTAAGAGGTGGATTAAGTCAGGTAAGTTCTCACTGAAGGCCCAGGTACCAAATGCACGGCCCGCCACTGGCCCAGACACTCAGTATTCCAAACTGTATATGATTACAGTAGATTGTAGCCATGGAACTGCTTAACATGTAATCTGAGCAGATACATGGGTGAAGCAAGTGGTTAGTGACACAACCATCTGTTGACATCCTGAAGGACACTGGGCAATAGGTCATTGTGCAGAAATAGAGAGTGATGGCACAGCTATATTTTAGCTCATATAACCACCAGGGCCAGTGAGAACCACCTGGGTATCATCCGGTGCATGTGCACACCCATGCCAAAATCTCTAGCTTCAAAGAAAGTAATGAATGATGCAATATACACTTGTCAGATCACACGTTTGCTATACAGAGGTATATAGAGGTAAGTACTTTTCAGTTGATACAGTATGGAGTAGCATTCTCTAGCTTGTGTTGCCATTTTAACATTGGCATTTTAGTACCACTCACCATGCTATTTATCTCCATGAACCTTCTCTGTGGAGTTGCTCATTTTCCCAGCTCATTTGGTGCTGCATAGCTGACCAATAAGGCTGTTATTATGTTTCCCCCATGTGCCCAATCCTTAGATTCCCTCAGTTCTATCTGCTCAAAATATTCCACATAGCTTCCTGTGACTACATGCACACACTTGTGGGGTTGTGTGTTTGTCACTGGTCATACTATTCACTGTTATCAGGTTAATCTGCTACAATTGCAGGTCTGGATTTCATGAACATGATTAATAAGAAGTGTGTCTTTGCATGGTTAAATGACATACAGCTGTTATCACTAATAGTGTACTCACTTTAGTTGCCAGGTATTTAGACAATAATGCCTGTATGTTGAGTTATTTTCAGAGGACAGTAAATCTGTACTACTATACAAGCCGCACATTGACTACTCTAAAATATATCCAAGGTTAATTTCTTTAGTATTGTCCCTTGAGAAGATATAATAAAATGGTTGCTGAGATGTGTCACAGATAGACCAGGCGTCAGAAACTGGGAGTAAAATAAAACGTCTTTATTTGTCTTCAACATACAAACACAGAGACTGTAGCAGATTGGCACACTCAACTGAATGCTTCCGGCGAAGCGGAGACAGGAGAATGGAAGCCCAGAGAGCAGTAGGTAGTCCGGAATGATCTATGGCAGTAATCTGTAGATCAGAACCGTGAGTGAGGGGGAATGGGGACCTTCTATATAGGGTATAGGTAACCGGGAAACAGGTGTAGGTGATTAGTGGGAGCCGGAGAGCTGTAGGTGATTAGTAGGCGGGAGAGGCTGAGTGAGAGTGTTGAGTGAGGGAGGGAGGAGTGGCTGGTGGTTCTTTGACAAAATGTGTTCTCACTTTTTGTGAGATACTGTATACAATGTCTACAGGGCTTTCGGTTTGGTACACATGTGCAATCCCTGCAATGCAATCCTTTTTTCATGTGGAACATAGTTAAAATTTCGTATTACGTATTAAGGCAGCAGACCACAAGTTTTGTTTTTTTTCACACATTGAGCACATTTAAAATATATATATATATATATATATATATATATATATATATATATATATATATATATATATTTATATATATATATATATATATATATATATATATATATATATATATATATATATATATATATATATATATATACAGTACAGACCAAAGGTTTGGACACACCTTCTCATTCAAAGAGTTTTCTTTTTTTTTCATGACTATGAAAATTTTAGATTCACACTGAAGGCATCAAAACTATGAATTAACACGTGGAATTATATTTGGAATTATATACATAACAAAAAAGTGTGAAACAACTGAAAAATGTCATATTCTAGGTTCTTCGAAGTAGCCACTTTTTGCTTTGATTACTGCTTTGCACACTTGGCACTTGTTGGCCCTTTTGCCTTCACTCTGCGGTCCAGCTCACCCCTAAACCATCTCGATTGGGTTCAGGTCCGGTGACTGTGGAGGCCAGGTCATCTGGCGCAGCACCCCATCACTCTCCTTTTTGGTCAAATAGCCCTTGATGCCTTCAGTGTGACTCTACAATTTTCATAGTCATGAAAATAAAGAAAACTCTTTGAATGAGAAGGTGTGTCCAAACTTTTGGTCTGTATATAAACATAAAAATATACACACCAAAGCCTGGAGTATAAAAAAGAAACTAGAGTTAGCGCAGTGTCACTGTGGCACCAGGAATTGGCTAGCGGCTAGCGCTAGTGCTATGGATTCAAGATTTAAGATTTTGATAATTGTCAGGAACATAGCTGGATATAACTTGCAGTGAAATAAAAAGTAAAAAAAACCCCAAAAAAACCTTCAATCCATAGTGCTAGCATTAGCCGCTAGCCACTTCCTGGTTAGAGGATATCGTCCAGATTCAAGAATTTCTCTTAAAAGAAGAAAATCCTGACAATTCCACATATCGAGGGAGTAAATGAATGAAGGATGGAAGGCATGAAGACATTCGTTAAAGGATGTTAAAAAAAGTCGAACAGTTAAGCAGATCATATATATATTATTTATCGCTTATTATTATTTGTTATTTTTCTTGATTCTTAAATTGAATATTTAATAATCTGTATACCCAAATGGGGTCTAACAAATATAAACTATTTAATTAACTTTTTTTCATTTATTTAATTTTATTTAATCAATTTAATTTGTGCCAACGTAATTGATTACTTAGTTTAATCAATATAATAAGTGTATTGAATTTTATATATACTGTATATATATATTATTAATTTATTTATTTATTTATATTAAAAAATATTATTTTATATATTATTTATCCAAATAGGCATTTCATTTTAAATTGTTTTAAAAATGTAAACTGTTGATGTTCATGAATGTTAACAATATTTTATTCAATATTATAAATTAAATTTTTTTGCATTTCCTTCCCCTAACCGTCCCAAAATTGTACCAAACCATGACTTAACCTCCTACGACCTGGGTGTCAACATACGTGGACATTGTGCACAATGGTGTCTTTATTGTTTTCTGTAGATAAAGACAGAGTGTCCACATAAGTGACATCATTTTTTTCCAAGAAGAGCTTCATGTTCAAGGAAAATATATGGTTATTATAATTATTGGTTCTTTCTAACCCCAAATAACTGGAAGAAATCTAAAATGCAAGCCAAACCAAAGCTCAGGTCTTAGGAGGTTAAAGACGGAGGTAAACAAATAAATAAACAACACATAAACAGTACTGTTTATACATTTTTGCCACTTTAGAATTTTTTTTTATTGTTGTGATTCTGAATGCTTAATTCTGCATTAACTGTGCATTAACTTATACAATCAATAAGCATATTAGTTATTAAATATGACTTATAATTGTATAAATTATACAATTATAAGTCATATATTATACATGATATTAACAATATTAATACCTTCACAAGTGTACAATTCTATCATGAATCAAAATGATTAAAGTGTTGCTTCTTTGAGGTGTGTCATGTCCGTTTCACCACACTGTGGCGATAGAGAACTGTTTTGTACCAGAATGAAGTTCATGAAGTCTCTCCTCTGCCAGCATACAGCTCATTTGCGCTACAATGTGGTAGAAAGCATACAATGCACACAAGACTTCACTACAGAGCCAGTTGCAAGTCTTCGGCCCAATCAGGAATAAATGATAATTGAATGTATCGCTGGAATGGGGTTTTTCCTCAGTTATATGTTTATAGTACACTAAGCTATTGTACTCCTGTAGTGGATCAGCTCTCTGTGATCATCTGTATTTACTCTTTCAGCAAATTCTTTTATTCAAAGTGACCTATGAGTTAGTTCGAATAGAAATGCGAGTACAAAACTAAAACTGCTGTGTGTAGCGAAGACGAACTAATCAGTGAAAATATGAATATCATATAAATAAAAAATATTTTGAATAAGACTATTTTGAAGCATAAATAATTCCAATGAGACACCTTTAGTCACACGTAAAAACAGAGCAAAACATGGCACACCTAGAGAATAATTGACTTGCACATACACACACACTTGGGTGGGTGCAGATGGTGCGGTGTTTCAGTATCATCACACAGGTATTTTTTAGATACAGCTAAGTCTCCAGGTTGGTGTTGGTTGTGAAATTGGTCAATGATGAGAAACTCGTTTCATCATCATTGAAAAGTTCTAGTCTTAGTACATAACAAACGCGGGATCAGCTGGGACAGGTCTTAGTAAAACTCTTCATAATGAGACATCTAATTACAAAGGAATTTGTTTTTGCACATTTCTACTGTCCTTTACACTGACCTACGAGCTATCTCTTAACCATATCGGTGTTAGCTGTGTCTTGTTTGGAAACCAAGAAAACACAATGGTTGCTATGGGTGTCTGTTGTAGTTTGACTAATACGATGATCACTATGTCATCCCTTATATAGACAAAGCTGAAACAGGGAGACGCAGAATGTTTGGTATGAGAAATATGCATTGAGTCATGTTGTAATGGATTATGATGGATATGTTTGGTGGCACAACAAACATCTCCAGTCTTATACTGTGCTTACGCTACTTACTGTGTGGTGGTTTGGTGTGGTGTCCATGTGGGTTTCCCTTGGGTTTGCTGGCCTTCTCCCATCTTCCCTAAAAAACATAACCATAGGTGACGCGCACTAGGTGTATATAAAAGGAGTGAATTTCCTGTGCTGGCCAACAGGTAGTTTTGTCTCACAGCTAGTGTTCCTGGAATAGACACTAGATCCACTTCAACCCAAATCAGGATGAACTGTTTACTGATGACAAATGGATTAACTGATATTGAAATTGCTGTATACTGTATACCACACTACGTGACTTCTTTCTATTACAAAGCTTTCCACCTTTTCGTGGAAATATACATAATACAGCAACCATTATTGCCTTAAAACAAATACTAGAATAAAGTATTTAACACAGAATGTATTTCTTTGTACTCCTCGTCCATTAGAAGATAATATTTTGGCTTATTTGTAGGTCTTATTCTGCTTCTTAATGGGCTAATATCCATGTAATAATTTCAACAGCCAACTGTCCCAATTTATCCTGCCTTAAATAGGACTCAACATGTGTAAGTAAACATATATGAATGCTTTATAGTCATTAGACCTCTGAATGAGACGTATTTATTAGACAGAGTGATAAATGGATGAGATTTTAGTATATAAAGTGTTGTTTAGGTATACACACATAAAAAAAGCCATCAAGCTCATCATAAAACTATGAGGTATGCAAACATTTGCACTCAATTGTATACAATGCCTTAGTGTGATATTATAAGCTTATATTATTCATGGCCTTTATGATCACCTGAGAGTTTTTTCCCCCTTTTTATTGGATTGAAAAGTGTCTCATGTTTAGACTAAATAGACAGACCTTGGTAGACCCCATTTTTAAGATTTGCTTTTTAAACATCCCGTTCCACATTAAGTTCCTCATATTAATGAGCTTTTGCTCATCCAGCTATAAGGGTGTTAACAAAATCAGGTGAGGTGAGGAGGCCTGGGGTGCAGTCAACGTTTACATTCATCCCAAAGGTGTTCGATAGGGTTAAATTCAGAGCTAAATAAATAGTTAAATAAAATCGCAGGAGATTTTTTCACTTCAACATATGTAAAGCATATCTTCATGGATCTAGGTTGTGCATAGGGGTGCAGTCATGCTGGAACAGTTCAAGTAAAGAGAAATTTAATGCTAACACATCCAAAAACATACTATGCAATTGTGTGCCTCCAACTTCAAGTCAAGTCAAGAAGCTTTTATTGTACTTTCAACCATATATAGCTGACGCAGTACACAGTGAAATGAAACAACGTTCCTCTAGAACCCTGATGCTACATACAACAACAATCACAAAAACAAAAAAAAAACACAGGGCTAAGGACTAGTAAGTGTCCTCGCCACATAAAATGCATGTATGCAACCTGGTGCAAACACTGCAAAGACAACACAAGACAGTGCAAGATGACAGGACAGTGCAGGACAAAACATAAAACACAAAATACAGAATTTGGGGTAACAAAGGGAAGGGTTTGGGGAAGAAGTACATTTGGCTTAAAAAGTCAGGTGCTCACATACTTTGGTCTATATAGTGTATCAGATTATGCACAATATCTGTATATTCTTTCACATGTTTCATATGGCCAATAAAGTATGAATGATTAAAGTACACTGCTATTGTGACTGATCTTGTGTAATAAACCGGCAGCTTACTGGTATAATTTACTGTTTATCTCACCATATCTGTAATTGGGTTAGTCTTGAGTATGAAATGAGGATAGAAAACACTTGATGTGAAGTCGATTTGAAAAGAGTCTAACCGAATGAGCTATTCATAACCATGCAGAGACAGTTACGTCCCATTCTTCATGAGGAATTTCCCTTGAGGACTGATATTATTCAGCAGATCAAAATCAAAGGTTAATGTGCATAATATTTTCATATATGCACTTTGGGGAAAAAAACTATTAACATTTCAGATAACATCACAAATACTTGATGAAATGTTAGGCTCATTTAGTTATAGAAAAAAAACACACATACACACATACAAACACACAAACTCACGCTGGGACACACTGAGACCAAGACCTCTCACAGATACACATGCTTTGGGAACATTCCTATGTCAGCTGCTAGACATCTCAAAACAAGTTTGCATAACGGCTATTTACCTTCATATTTTTTCTCCGACCTCACCTCACTGGTGTGACTTCATTCTTCACAAATATGCTGGGGAACAATGATCTCGATTAGCAGGCTTATGTAAAAAGAAAGGGAAACATGAGAAGGGAATTTGGGTGGCAACCAAAAAAAAAAAAAAAACAACCCCTGAATCGAAACAATTGAAGTGGTGAGTATTTGGGGTTAAATAAATCCACTTGAGACCGCACTCATTCCTGCATTGTGCTGTGTATCACCATTATACTGTAGAAATGAATTATGCATCATGGTGAGGGATTCTGATATAATCACCTGAAGAATTGTTCTGTGGAATGTTTTTCATAAAAAAATATTCACTCCATCAGTTATTATGCTTTCAACATAATGTCAATTCGTATTTCCCTTTTAACAAATGTGTGTGTAGCATGATAACGTCCGTAACTGGATTAATTTACATTGATAAACC
Organism: Silurus aristotelis; assembly: GCF_946808225.1. NCBI lineage: Eukaryota > Metazoa > Chordata > Actinopteri > Siluriformes > Siluridae > Silurus > Silurus aristotelis. The sequence goes on from NC_139590.1 coordinate 6,923,280, forward strand.
ATGCATTTCAGCACAATACATCATACAATAATGTTACAATGTATTACAATTCAGGGGTCCAAGCATTTTGGAATGAAGTAACATAGTTATGACTTTTTGTTTGTTTCAGTAATGAGTCCATAATGAGTTGGATTAGTTGCTGTAATGAGAAAACACTCATCACTGACTTCTACAGCCGACTAAATGTAGCATTACTGTGAGAAAGCATTGCTAAAATTTCTTGCCAAATCGTTATCATCAAAATTGTTATCATTATCAAGTACTTTGATAGTTTCGATGAGACCCAGCCTCAAGATCATTTTTCAGGATTGATGATACTTCAGTGCAAAAAACCCCCAAAATAAAACATTTTACAGTAAATATCAGTTTAGGTTTTAATTCTAACACCCCTAGTGGTGCAATAACACAGCGTTTATCAGAGATTTATCATTTTTTGCTTTGGTTACAGGATGGCAGTCATTCCAACATGGCAGACTATGAATCCATAGTCAATTATAGACACTGGACCTGATCTAAGGGCTCAAACAAAGGTTTGGTTTGTAATTACATTTCATCTGAATTTTGTCTTTTGCCAGATTCTAAACACTAGCTAGCTCTCTCTCCTATCAGATTCCAGGGTTTGACTGATAAGGGTGAAGGCTAGCATGTGCTTGTTCTAAAACACGTGATGCTAGCCACCATATCTTTTTTTAAACTGCAGTTTATGTTGCGTTACAGGACAATGGAAAACTCTTGGAGGAACATGCTTTCTGACTAATTAGAAATTATAATATTACTAATAATGGAACTATAAAAATATTCTGTTGAATGGTTTCAAACTTATGATGTGTATGAAACTTGTGGGCATCTGAGCATATCTGAGATTATGAGGCATAACCAGTAATTGGCAAAATGATTTTTGAGACTAGTTTTTTAGGATTAGGAATCAGCATGCGAATTTGAATTGAACTTATGTTGCCATAGACTTCCTGGCATTTGTTTAAAAAATTTTTAAATAAAATAGTAATAATAACAGAAGAAGAATAAAAAAACATTTTACCCACCTTTGATTCTTAGACCCCTAATAAGTTAAAATGCTCAGAAATGTTGGTCTCTGGGTGTAAATAGTGGCACGCTGCATCCAACTTGGTTTAAACAGCTGGTAATGACTTTGTTTACACTGTATATTATATATTAATGCTGAAGTTGATTATTAATGTAAAGAGAGTCATTTCCACTATTCTGTTATTTATTTAACAATATTTAATGTGGTTATTGTATGAAGTGTCCATTGTATTTACTATATAGACAAAGGTTTGTGGACACCTGACTACAAGATTCGTATGTACTTTTTAAAAATCCTATTCCAAATTTAGAATCTCCACTGTTAGAAAAACCTCCACTCTTCTGGTTAAATGTTCCACTAGATTTTGGAGTGTGCTTGTGGAGATTTGTGCTTAATCAGCTACAAGGGTGTTAGTAAAGTTAGGTACTGATGTAGAGTGAAGGGATGGTTGAGGTCAGAGCTCTAAAGCTCACTTTGTGCACAAGTGGCATTGTCATGCAGGAACAGGCTTGGGGTCTTCTAGTTCATTTGAAGTTAAAATGTAATGCTGCTACATCCAAAGTCATCCTATACAATTGTGTGCCTCCAACTTTGTGGTAATAATTTGGGTAAGAACCACATATTATTGGAAAAGTCAGGTGTCCCAATACTTGTATCTCTATAGTGTATTTTACAACAGTTGATGCAACTAATTGAATGTGTGGATCTCTTTATGTCCTGTGTTGTTTCGGTCAATACTACTACTACTACTACTACTACTAATAATAATAATAATAATAATAATAATACAAATAATAATAATAATGAAAGAAGAAGAAGACAATAATAATAATTTCCCTAACAATTCCATACAACTGAGGAACTCTTGATGTTAATATTACCATCTAGTATCCAATTTAATTTTAATGACTACGACTTGGTTTTAATGACTTTGTTGCCACTGCATATTATATATTGGTGCTAAAGTTGTTTATGAATGTAAAGAGGCTAAAAACTAAACTGTATTAAAATGTCCTTTAAAAAGTTGTTGTATTGCTTGTGCGACCACAGACTTCTCCAAAAATCTCCTTGCATCTTGTTGGAATGTGTGTGTAAGCCACGAATGATGACTTGATGATGAAAGATGATTTGGTGGAGAGACTTTCTCCTCAGTTTGCTTACATTCAGCTCTCCAAACACACAGACACTACAAGCTACAATTGAAGATGACTAAAGGAAGGCTTAAAGGAATGTACTGTAAGCCACTGTTGAATAGTTGCTTCTGATTGGTTAGAAGGTTTATATTGGTATACTCATCTAGCAGACTTGCTACACAATTGATGCCACAAAAAAAATCGAAACAACAAAAAAAGACAAGCATGTGTGCTTTATTTCTGACAGCATATGAATCACAAGAAGTTTATTCATATCCAAGCTTTGGGAAACTGAACAGCACACAGTTATAAGTGTTCGATAAAAATTTCACATTGATGGTTTGCACATCATTCAGTTATGCACTAATCTGGTGAGTCACATTAGTAGGAACAGAGCACATCATGCAGTTTTACACATTACAACCACATGGGTCCTCAGAGAAACATTTGTTTTTGTTCAGTGGGCAGCGGTGAAGAATCTGTGCTGGTAACTGAAAGAGGTTAGAAGTTCAGAAAGCCACTACTTGGGCCTTTTGCAAGGCTGTTAATGCACTAAATGTGGAACTGGTTATGCAAAGACAGTAACAAATAATAGTGTATATATATATATATATATATATATATATATATATATATATATAGTAAATACAATGGTCAGCCATGATACGGCGCCCCTGGAGCACAGAGGGTTAAGGGCCTTGCTCAAGGGCCCAAGAGTGGCAGCTTGGCGATACCAGGGCTTAAACTCCCGACCTTCCTTTCAGTAATCCAGCGCCTTAACCACTGGAGCTACCCCTCCCTAAGCTGATTAAGTTGATTAGTTAAATCCCACATTAGAAAAACAGGTAAGGTGTTATTTGAGGACCAGGTCTGGGAACCAAAGGGCTGAAATAACTGTCATCAGCATTGTCACAATAAAGTGTTCCAGATAATAACCACTGAGTTGGGCTGAATTTACAACAGGAGTGTTGTGCAAATGTAATTACACTGTGTGACTGTTAATAGTTAAACCAAAGCAAGATGTGTCAGAGAATCAGATGTGATAAATAAAATCATGTAGCTACCAGTAAAGAGCTCCAGTTAATCCTACTTTGGAATGATGCAATCTAAATTACTTTGACTGTGGATTGTTGGTGTGATTGTTGGTACCAGAATGGGTTGGTCCAGAGTTTTCATGGAATGGTGTGAAACTAGAGAGAGATGAAGATTGGAATTGGATTACACAATAGATCTTGACCTGTAGCTACATGATTTTATATATTAAGCTTCTACTGGAATGTAGAACTTAATATTGGTGGTGGGGCTGTCTATCTATCTATCTATCTATCTATCTATCTATCTATCTATCTATCTATCTATCTGTCTGTCTGTCTGTCTGTCTGTCTGTCTGTCTGTCTGTCTGTCTGTCTGTCTGTCTGTCTGTCTGTCTGTCTGTCTGTGCAGGGAGTTTTTACTCCTGAAGTTTAAATGTTGATCGATAGAAATAAGCATTTCATAGTTCAGGATGTACAATTCTACATGTCCGCTGAGAAACTATCGATTGAGCCATATTTGGGTCTCTATCTGATCCTGACTGCATCCAAATGTGAAATGAATGCTTACATCATTAAGAAAATGACAGCACAGAATTACAAATAAAAGCCATGTCACAGACTATTCTAGAAATTTTATTATTATGAAAAACCAGACCCACACAACCAACAAAAATTCAAGCCATTCACATATGATTGCTCATGTATTGTTCATTCCTACGAATCTTCCATTATTAGACTATATCATCAAAATGATCTTGCAATAAGATGCAACATTTTTAGGCTATTTATAAAGCAGTCCAGCGTCTCAATTACAGATAAAAAGAAGGCAGGTGGAATGTTTGAAATAATTGATACAGCACTCTAAAACTTCACTAGAGAAAAATCCCTCAACTTTCTTGGAATCACTTTCGTGATCATTTCTTAATCATTTTCCAAATCAAGGCTTCTACACTTTCATCTCAAGCATAACATTAATCAGTGATTTTGGTTATAGCACTAAAGAGGAAGAAGGTACATTGTTAACAATCATTGTAAAAAGCGACAAAATTGGGCAGCACTTTGATTTACCATATCCGAATCCGGTTCATCAGATGAAACTAAAACTATCCCCTATTTCTCTTGAAGAATATCATTGCAGCTAATCACTGGGTTTCCTAGAATAGCGATGTAATGATTATCACCATTGTCTTTACACACACACACACACACACACACACACACACACACACACACACACACACACACACACACACACACACACACCTTTAGCACTAAAACAAACCAGTCATGTTTAGGGCTTTGCATTCCTGTGACATTCTAAACCATATAATCATATCCACTTTACTCACATTTATGTGAGCATTTGTTGATAGAACCCAGGAGCAACAATCAAAAACGAAGCAAAATAAATCTAGGAGTTGTGCATTGGAGAGAAGAGGCCTTGAGTGTGTAGGACGGTGTGTTACAGGGGTCCGAATATTACACCCCAGAATTTATGCTTTAGGGTATTCAAGAGGTTGGAATACCCGAATACTTTATAATGTATACTTATAATAAGGCGCACACTTTCTGCTGCTCGAATTGTAAATTTTGCCTCGTATATATATATATATATATATATATATATATATATATATATATATATATATATATATATATATATATATATATATATATATACACGATATGAACAAGTTTGTAGACACCTGAGCATAAGATAAGTAAGTACTTTTTCAAACATCCACATTTGCTGTTAGAATAACCTCCACTCTTTTGGGAAGATGTTCCACTAGATTTTGAAGTGTGCTTGTGGAGATTTCTGCTCATTCATACCAGACACAAGGGTGTTAGTAAAGGAAAATACTGATGTAAAGCGAGAAACCGTGTTCCAAATCATCCTAAAAGTGTTGAGGTCCGAGCTCTATAGCAGGCCACTCAAGATCTTCTGCTTCAACCCATAAACACTATACTTTTATCGAGCTGGATTTGTGCAAAGGGGCACTGCCATGCTAGAACAGGTTGGCTCTTTTATTTGAAGTGTATAGAACATTTTATTTAACTGCATCCAAAAGATGTCATATATATATAATTGTGTACATTTAATTGTGTGGCAACTCTGGCTGAAAGAAATCCTGGTATCCCATTACTTTGGTCCATATAATTTATATATATTCTATACTTTATTTTATTCCAATTATATTTTATTATAATGTAAATTGTACTTTTTGAATCTTTTTTAATTTTTTTTTTATACGATTTTGTCACGAGCCAGTCGTAAAAAAAAACCTTTACACTACTACATGCTATACTGTGAGCAATTAAAATGCGAGTTTGAACTTGAGATTTCATGATTTTGAACTGTTTCTAGGTATAATACAGTTGTCAAACATCCACAAAATAAGACTAACTATATATCAGTTATAAAATTTTTTTTTTTATAACACTCTTTTGGCTAATAAGACAAAGAAAAGGAACAAATATAGTGTCATTTTTCTAAAAAAATGCAAAAAAAAGTACCTGAAAATTTTTATCCATAGCAGAAAACTCACTTTGTGTTGATTGACATTGGAGACTCTTTCTATAAATTATATCAACTTTTCTTCATCTATGAATATATATTTATATAGTAATATTATATAATAACATATATGTATATATATATTAGTAGAACCTACTTTTTTATTCAATGAGCTGGATTATTCAAGTTGTTACAATGGAAATGATCATTAAGTGCATTAATATAAGCTGCAATTGTTTATTTTGTGGTAATAGAAAAATATTCACCAGATTTCAACCAATGAAATTTGGTTATTGAAACCTTTTCCCTGACCTCTTACAGATATGCACACCTAGAATAAATGTTAGAGTAAAGATTGTCATTATTATCATAATTAATAAATATATTTTCCTCATATCTCTCCATACTCTGTATTCTCACTGATTCCCTGTTAGATGACTTTTAGGTGCCTTTCGTGTACCATTGGAAATGAACCCTTCAGTACATTGAGTTCCATGTTTTCTCAGGTTTATTGCAGCTGTGATAAACTCATTTAGCTTTATTTATTTATTTTTTACTTCCTCGTGACTGAAAGGTATGCAGAGAAAGAGCGAGGGGGAGAAAAGACCTGAGAAAACGTGTTGTTTCCTTAAACACATTCCTGACTCGGAGGCTTGGAATTCCACTGATCCTGACCTGGGAGTGATTTAGTACCAGTGTAGGAGAGGTTTCGTCTGGGCATGCACACTCACTCAAAGCTGGGCCAAATGTTTTTAGATATACCAGTGACATAGAAAAGAACATATTTGTGCTAACACACACACACACACACACACACACACACACACACACACACACACACACAGACAGACAGACAGACAGACAGAGAGGATGAGGGTGAGAGAGAGAAGAATGATTGATTGAAATGATAACTAGCTTGTTCCATGGAATAGGGAAGAGAAACTCAGTAGATGGCTTTGATATTTTAACATGCTGAAACATTTCAGATATTTATTTGATTTTTTTATTAGAAATATCCTGACAGAACCTAGGAAAGTGTTTTTGGCTTTCAGAGAAGTCAAATTAAGAGAACAGGATGTAAGACCAATGTGTTCGCTGTCATAACTTTGTAATGCTTTGTACTCTACATTGACAAAACCTTCTTATGCTAACAAACAAGTCAGGCTGTAATTAGCCATTAGCTAAAACCCTGTTAGTGAGGCATTAGCACAGTGAGTTACAATACATGTTAAACCAAAGTATTTCTAATTATATTCTTCTCATTTTTGTGCCGTGTTTTGTGCCAGCCCATATCGGGGTACCTGTATGCAGAAGATTCTGAATGTTGAACTTCTGCTATTGTGCAGAACAGCTTAACATCTACATTCTGCATTATCGTGGCGATCTACATTGTGGAGCCCATATGATCACTGACATGATGGTTTACGGGAGGTTTCGCCACACAATCATGATAAGAAAACCAAACAGGAGATATACAAGGAGACTACTTTCTAAAATGCTTTCTGTTTCAGGCGTCATTAAATGGGACTGCCACTCATACAGTAGCTGGAAAGTTCTGGAAAGATGTTCCACTAGATCTTCAAGCTCGTTGTGAAAAAGATTGGTCAACCCTGGTCTACACCCAGACCTGTTCCTGCATGAAAATGCTCCTGTAAACAAAACGAGCTCTATGTAGACATAGTTGTCCATGTTTTTGGTTGAAGATCCTGAGTGTCCTACACCCCCCCCCCCCCTGCCCCCCCATTCAAACACACTAACAAACACATTTTTACAAAATACTTTTTATTTACAACTATAATTATTTATCGTGTTGTTTTATTGCTTATCGTGTTGTTATAAATAAAATACGTTAATGACTAATAAATAAAAATAATCTATAGTGCGCTTGGCGACCCCTCAAAACGTTTTGCGACCCCCAAGTTATGAACCAGTGTACTACAGGACTTTTTATATGATCATAACGTGACTGTTAATGTGGATAACAGTTATGTAATCACAGCAGCAGCTTGTCAGGAAGTTTATTGTATATCAAATGAGATTTCATCTTTTCAGTGTTCCAGTTCATCCCAGCCAATGCAGTGCTGCTGAACAGCTGGGATTAGTCAGCTAAACTGAAGTCAATTCTTCAAAAATTGGATTATACAAGGATAAAACAATACATATTATTCTGTAAAGACACGTTTGGAACGCTGAAATGTTTATTTAGGGTTTATTCAGTGTTACAGTTTTAATGTTGCTTTAAGTCAATAATCTCACAGAGCTGTTAGGACTATCCTGTACTCATACTATAAGTCCTAATCACAACATGGTCACCTTACTGAACATCCTTTTATAACATTGTATATGCCTCGTGTCATGTTCTGTAAACATGCTTTTTAGATTCACCCTTTCTTTGAAGAGTTTCAGTCAGGTTTCAGGCCCCATCATAGCATCATAACTGCTTTAGTTAAAATCACAAATGACCTGTTTTTAGTTTCAGACCAAGGCTACATTTCTCTGTGCTCTGCATTCGACACAATAGATCCTGACTTTCTCTTGGATCACTTACAGATTTACATCGGCATTCAAGGACAGGCATTAAGTTGGTTTTAATCCTACCTGTCTGATTGTGACCATTTTGTAGATTTAAATGGAGAACTACCCAGGTTAATGCATGTAAATTATAGTGTGCCACAAGGTTCAGTTCTAGGACCCCTGCTTTTCACAATATACATTCTTCCCTTGGGAAATATTATTAGAAGGAATGGGATTATTAGCTTCCACTGTTATGCTAATGATACTCAACTATATACCTCATCAAAACCAGACGAAACATCTCAACTGGCTCGGTTAACTGAGTGTGTTAAAAAAAATAAAAGATTGGATGACTCATAACTTTCTATTGTTCAATTTTGATAAGACAAAGATTTTGCTCATCTGCCCAAAAACCAATACATAGAAGCCTAATTAATAAACAAGCTACAGTTAGTCCAGAATGCAGCGGCCAGTGTTCTCACAAGGTTGAGAAAAAATATGACTATAAAACCTCAATCTTATCATCCCTACACTGGCTACCTATTAAGTTTTAAATCGACTACAAACTACTGCTACTTACTTAAAAAAAAAAACTAAATGGTTTGGTTCCTATGTATCTATCCAGTCTTCTAACAAGCTACAATGCGTCACGATCCGTCATATCTCAAAACTCTGGACTTCTAGTAGTTCTTAGAATAGCAAAGTCTAAAGGTGGTAGAGCATTTTACACATTTAGCTCCTAAACTTTGTAATAGTATTTCTGACAGTGTTTGGGGCTCAGACACACTCTCCCAGTTTAGGTGCAGTTTAAAGACGTATCTTTCTAGCGAGGCCTACACATAACACATCACATATCATAACCTTGTACTCCAGTACATCTGATCAAACACAATATCAAATTCCTCTCCACTGATTTTCTTTCTCTACCCATCCTGAGGCATCCTAAATTTTTACCAGCACCAGTTGTGTCCCACCTAATGAAGATTATAGACCTACAAAGAAGTCGATGCCGACCCCGCAAACATCCCCAACCATCTAGAGACATACCAGCGCCATTTGGATTACACTTCATGTAGAGTTTGGACATTGGAACTCTTTGAACATTTAACTTAAGAATTTTGAGGATGGATTTGGACTGTAATTAATATCAACAATGGCTAAGTACCGCAGATAACATGAACAGTTCTGCATTTAAGCATCCATCATTGAACTGTACACCTGTCGAATGATAAAACTATAAAGAATGGACATTTGGTGCCACCCAGATGAAGATGATGTTTCCTTTTGAGTCTGGTTCCTCTTAAGGATTCTTCCTCATAACATCTCAGTGAGTTTTTCCCTCCTTTTATCAGTTTATTCCTATAAGGAATAAACTGATAAATTCCAAGTTCATAATACTTTTATTTCTGTAAATCTGCTTTGGGTACAATATCATTGTTAAAACCGCTATACCAATAAAACTGAATTAAACTTGTTTGGTCAAAAAAGATCAGTATCTTCTCCTTAGGATGCTTTGTGCCAGCAGTGAGGTACAGAACTGCAGGAGTGGCACAGATGAGGCTTGTCCTGTGTCTGATGTCTGTGTCTGATGATAGCATCAGGTTGCAAGTGTAGACTAGACTTGTGTTGAGGATGTACGCACGTGCCAATCCCTAATGTGCGAATTCAAACATGTCGTGACTGATATCCAGACCACACCATACCAGTTACTTACCATCAAAGCTGGCACTGGATTGGCAGGTGTTCTCCAGGAAGCTCAAGTAATTCAAACGGTATCACATTACTGTAGCTGGAGAAGGAAATGAAACCCTTCGGTGTAACTCTAAACCTAATTACCTTTTTTGTATGCTTATGGTTCTGACATTTTATTATCATTTCCAACAGGGCGTTGCAGTTTTAGCACTCTTCCAGAATATGTTTTAGAAGTTTACATTTAAAAAATTAATTAGTTAATATAGTTAATAGTTAATTATGTCTCAGACATTTCACTGTTTCTTAATTTCTTTTTTTGTGGTTTAGCTGAGTGTAGAAAAACATAACAAATTATATTTTATTGGAGTTGTTTAGCATAGTTTTTGACCAGGATAATAATAATAATAATAATAAAAATAGCCGAGGTTTCATTCCTAAATGCTGACAAATCATTTACAGGAAAAGCACTAAATACTTTCATGATCATTAGTATCTCTACCCCACCCTGACAGAGGTATGGGCACAAACAAATAGACAATCTCTCTCTCTCTCTCTCTCTCTCTCTCTCTCTCTCTCTCTCTCTCTCTCTCTCTCTCTCTCTCACACACACACACACACACACACACACACACACACACACACACACACACACTATTTTTGTCTTTCTGTCTTACTGTTTCTCTCATTCTATATTATTTCTCTTTTACACTCTTTCTGTGGATCTCTTGTCTCTTTGTCTCATTCTAATTTTTCTATCTCCACTTTCTGTCTTTCCATTTCTCTCTCTCTCTCTCTCTCTCTCTCTCTCTCTCTCTCTCTCTCTCTCTCTCTCTCTCTCTCTCTCTCTCTCTCTCTCTCTCTTTTTCTCTCTCTGAACTTTACAGATTCCAGTTCTCAATATTCATTTATAAAAATAACAGCTACAATTTGAAAGCTGAAAAAGAAATGAGTAAAAAAAATCTGTAAAAGTTTTTTCAACCTTGTGTGTGTGTGTGTGTGTGTGTGTGTGTGTGTGTGTGTGTGTGTGTGTGTGTGTATATATATGTGTGTGTGTGTGTTTATGTTACCCACATAAACCTTTGTTTCTCGCCACAGAAGAAAATAGCCATGTGCAACCGAAAGCGTTTGTGTATTATTTGGAAGAATGCAGTCTGTGCCTCAGAGAAAAGCGCTCTCTCTCTCTCTCTCTCTCTCTCACTCTCTCTCTCTCTCTCTCTCTCTCTCTCTCTCTCTCTCTCTTTCTCTCGCTCTCTCTCTCTATCTCTATCTCTCTCTCGTACACATAGTATGTGTATGTTTTGGAGAGGTAAAGAATGTACTCCAGCCACATAAGGAACGCATTATGGCCTAACAGACCCATTGACCTGTTTTTGTGCACTTCTCCGCACTCCTTCTTTACTGGTGTTTACTTTCTTACGAACTTGGCTCAGAGATTCAGCACAGAAGCACAGAAGTTATCAAGCTGCTTTACTGCCTATTATTTATAGTTAAAAAAAAATAAATAAATATGTTTGGGGTGCAGCATATAAAAAAGTCCATAAATCATGAAAGCACAACACAATATACAGTATAAGTATATATATAAGTACAATTCATGGGGAGTAGGGAGGAGGAGGGTTGCATGTGAATATTAAAAAAACGCCTCTCTTTGGGTCTTTTAATCAGGTTTAGAAATATTAGAGCTCATATTCCAATACTGAATTAATATTAGATGTTTACACTTTACTACAGTTTATTGTAAGATGTCCACACTGCTGTATATGATGTCCAAACTGTAATGTAAGATGTCCACATTGTACTATAATGGTGTTCGAAACTCTAATGTAAGATGTTCATATTGCAGTATATATGATGTCCAAACTGTAATGTAAGATGTCTATTTTATTATGTAAGATGTCCACATTGCAGTATGTGATATCTAAAATGTAATGTAAAATGTGTACTCTATAATGTAAGATGTCCACATTGCAGTATTAGATGTGCAAACTTTGTACAATGTCCATGCTTCAAATAAGATGTCCAAAGTTGAATCTCTGATATCCACCCTAATCTCCAAACTCCTGCAGAATGGGAGGAGTCTGCAAGGAGTTTGCTTACTTTACATACCAGTCTGCTGTCTTATGATCCATTGATGCTTTTCTGAACTGTATCCACAATAATCTGTCAAAGCTGTTTCCTGCTGTGTGCTGTTGAGCTACCATACATGGAAAAGTCAAGGAATTTGGCTTTGATGCCATTTTGACAATAGGTCTAGTGTATGTCCTCCTTTTCAATACATTTTTTTATCTAAACGACAGCACAAAATTCCACAATTTTAAAGATACACAACAGCCAAGATCATTTGCATATTTATCAAAGAACGGATCTAATTACTTTTTCTTCTTGTTAAAAATGTATCCAATACTAAAAATCCAATGTATTGTTGGACAGCTTGCTTTATGCTGACCAGGATAAAGCGATGAGAAGATTCTTAATTCTTTACATATTATTTGTTTTGCTGAATACAGACTGAAAATGCATTCATCTTATGAAAAGCTCTTGTCGTAACTGGGACAGGAGGAGATTCGTTTTTGCAGTCCAGTTTGCCTAAAGCAATGGTTCTCAACCCTGGTGGACAAATGCTCTGCAGATGTTGTTATGTTCCCTGATTTGACCAACTCATCAGCATTCCTGAGCAATTCAAACATCTCAGAGATAAACATTAAATATGAGAAACACTGACCTTAAGGACTGACAGCATGAAGGAGTGATGAAATAGGATGGTGATCCATGGGTGAGTTTATATCTTGATGTTCCACTGCATAGCTACAATTGTAGCTATAAATGGAAATTCTTACCACTGGCTAAATGTTTCTGGAACAGGATGAATAAAATAATTGGCAATGATCAGTTTCAGAGTGATTGCGGCATTTTTGCTCATTTTGATATCTATTACCGTACTCCAATGTAGTTTTCTATACCAGCAGGACCTGTTATGTTTTATACCTTACTTATTATATACATACTGTACAAGAAGCCCTCTTTGGAAAAATGCTATGATGTAGACAGGCTTTCCATACCATCAATACTTCATATGGTTCAGACTCTGTTGGTATTGCGACTAGCCAACGGTTGCTTATATTGCATGTCCTTCTTTTTATGTTCAGGCTCTCTTTTGTTCTGGATTTCATTCCTCCCCCTCTCTCATGTTGTTCTCCTCTTTACTTTACTTCCTCTCCATCTGTCTCTCAGCTTGACTCCCACTTTTCTCACTGTTTCCTTCTTGACCTTTTAGTCATTCTGTCACTTTTCTCTGGAGTTGATCTGACGTGTTGCATAACCAGGACATTCCTTCACGTCTCTGCTCCTAATTATTGGCTTATTAAGGTGGGAATAAGGGAATGAGCAGGGGGGGAAAAAAAAAAACACAACCCCAACATCATGTGGCTTATGGATGACCACTGAGCGATGAGGTGTACTTGAAATGTTTGTCTAGTCAACCTAGTTACATTGAGAAATCTTGGACATAAACTGGAGAGCCTCTCTGAGATTGTGCAAAGACTATTTGACCTGCTGATGGCTGTCCATAAGAAACTTATTGGTTATGCTTTGAAGGGTGTGGATGTGACTGAAGATTAATTGTATTCGAAATACACAAACACTCTGTTCGCTAGCTTTTGGACTGCTGGCTTTTCTAGCCTTGTCCAATCATGATATGGGTTCATCTTGAATATGGCCTCCAATTTGTTGCTGTCCAGTGGACAATAAGCCGTTCAGCTTCAACTATCTGAGAAAGAACTTGAATATTATGAACAAACACTTAAAGCTTAAACACTGAAAAACTCGCTTCATACTTTGGCCAACTAGGAAAAGATGAAGGGCATTCTTAAGACAAAAGTTTCTATACAGATTTCCATATAATGACATGCTATGCACCCAAAGGTATGTGGACCCCTACTATCAGATCCTACATGCGATTCTTCCCCAAATTGCTGCCATAGAGTCATCATAAGCACACAATTGTGTACAATGTGTTTGTACACTGTGGCTTTAAGATTACAGTTTACTAGAACTAATGGACCTATACATGTTCCATCAAGACAATCAACACATGTTCTGGCCTGAACAGAGAGCTTACCTGAACACCTTTGGGAAGAACTGGAACTCCAACTGCATTCTCACTCTGGATCAGTGCCTGATCATACTAATGGGCTAATAGGTGAATGGGCACTAAATCACAATCATCATCATCATCATCATCATCATCATCATCATCATCATCATCATCATCAAAAAAAAAGCCTTTTTTGCACAACAATCTTCTTTTCTTTGCATATCCAGGCTTGTTTGGAAGTTGGGGTCAGAGCATAGGGTCAGACAGGATACTGCACCCCTGAACCAGACAGGGTTTAGGGTCTTGCACAAGGGCCAAACAGTGGCAGCTTGGCAATGCTGAGGCTTAAACTCCTGACCTTATCATTATTACCTGATCCAACACTGTTTCCAAAATATATTAATACTGTACACTTTACAATTTTGGATGACAAAAAGTTCTTAACCCTCAGGAGCCCAATTCAGAAAAAAGAGGACAGAAGTATGGGGAAACATGCAAAAGATAAAGGTGTGTATGCAGCTCTAACACTTATCTCATTATGACGATTGTATAAGATGTTTATAACTGTATATCACTAATGTTGCCTGATATGCATTTACACATAGAGCAACAATATTTCTTTTAGCTGCATAAAATTATAATTTATAGTATGTAGTTTATTATAATGTGTGTAGCAACAAAACAATTACAACCTAACAAGTTTAGTTGGATTGTAGTTAAACAGCACTTATTGATTTGATTACCTTTAATTGAGGTGATGTCATAAAGGTATCTGGGGAATCTCCATTGCAGCTTAAAAGGCTCATTTAAAAGATATATATTATAAGGATATAGATGTTGATTATATCTAATGGCTACAATTAGCCAAGGAGTTGTACATTTCTTGGTTCTGAGAGTTTGATCAATTGTGCACAATGATGTGAATTTAATTGTGCAATAAAGGCATTTAGGGTAATATTTCTACATGAAATGGAGCTCAGAAATGTATCCAAATTTGTGGACTGCTCTGAAAATATGTCTTACTCATCCAGTGACGGTGGCTGAAGATGAGAAACTGCTTCAAAGCTGAAACTAATTACTAGGGGAGACGTTGGATCGTGGCGTGGTTTACTCAGGGCGTCATTCGAACCTGAACCGCCATTGCCGCTTTGTGGTGTTTACTTATCACCAAAATACAGTTCAGAGTCTTTTCAACATCTAACAGAACATTTTGACAGTAATAAATGATTGAAGAAACTCCTGACTTGAACTTGCCACAGCACCTGTGGCCTTATTTGCAAGCGATTAGCTCAGTGGTTAAGGCGCTGGGTTCTGACCGTAAGGCCGGGGGTTCAAGCCCCGGTATTGCTAAGCTGACGTTCTTGGGCCCTTGAGCAAGGCCCTTGACCCCTGTGCTGTATCATGACTGACCTTGTGCTCTGACCCCAGCTTCCAAACAAGTTGAGATATGCGAAGAAAAAAAAATCCCTGTGCTGTAATGTATATGTGACAAAGAGCAGACTATTCTTCTTCTATAATATCAATATATTAATAGATTGGTAAGTTGATTAAGCAGAGAGACTTGTGATAAAAATGATAATAAACATTATAGCCATAATAAATCATAGTAATTTGGATACTTAAGTACATTTGAAGACAAATATTTTTGTACTTTTACTCAAGTGTCAGTTTAAAGGGAGCACTTTTACTGGAGTCATATTTTACCTACTGTATCTCTGCTTTTACTCAAGTACATGCTTTGTGTACTTTGTCCACAAAACACACTGCAAAAACCAGCCAAGCCAGACTTCCTGGACCATTTAAACACATTTCAAAAGTCAAAGCTGTGATTTCTGTGTGCAGATTTTCACCATGAACTTCAACATGACCATTTTATCCATTAAAAAAGAATAGTTCTAATTTAAGTTTATTAGTCCGTGGAGACACATTCTTTTAAATCCAACCACTCACATTTACGATCATTTCACACTGCAGAAGTCTCTTTTTTACCATGTTGTTGTCTTTCAGGTTACACAACGTTCCTCTGATTTTAATCATCTCCTGGGATTGCTTTCTATTTCAGGATGTTTTGAATCCCAAATCATTTTCTGTTCTTGGACGGATCAGTATTATTGTGGCCCTTGAGGGTGGGTCTTATATCACCAGTGCAAAATAACACCTAGAGTGTACATATAAACACCATGTGGTTCCACTGTTGCTCAGATCTTCGGACCACATGAAACACTTGGGCTTGACAAAGGCTTTGGAAAGACAGATCAAAGCACTCGCCTTGCTAAAAACACATGCTTGGCTGTGTGCACTTGTATAAGATTAACATATACAAAGATCAAATTACCAAGCGATGTTAATGGGCATCAACAAAAGAACACTTTATGGACAAAAGTTTGTGGTCACCTGAGCTTCATATGTACTTTTTAACATCCCATTCCACATGTAGTCCCCATTTGCATTTATAATAACGTCCACTCTTCTGGGAGGATGTTCCACTAGATTTTGGAGTTTGCTTGTGGAGATTTGGTCTCATTCAGACACAAGGGTGTAAGTTAAACCAGGTACTGATGTAGATGAGGTGAGGAGGCCTGGGTGCAGTCAGCATTCTTATTTATCCACAAGCTGTTAAATAGAGTGAAGTCAGAGCTCTATAACAGGCCATTCAAGATCTTCCACTACATCCCACATAAACCTTATCTGCATAGAGCTGGTTTTGTGCACAGAGTCATTGTCATGCTAGAACAGGTTTTGGCCTCCTAGTTCAGGTGAAGGTAAAATGTAATGCTACCACACCTTATACACATCTTATACAATTGTGTCCCTCCAATGCTGTGGTAACAGTTTGTGAAAGAACCACATATGGCTGGAAAATATCAATACTTTTCCATATAATGTATATGTGACAGAAACTATGTAGATAGTTGTATTATTATGTAGCAGTTTTTAAATTGTTACACCTAATAACAAAAGAAGAAACTGTTTTTGTTCTTCCTTACCATTTTCCTGTGATATTCAACATTCCATTAATGAGGGGGGAAAATTTACAACTGTTGGAGATGTTGAAGTTAAAGGTTCAGTGCAATACAGCTTTAGGCTTTGGATAGTTAGATGTCTATGCGATTGGCAACATATGATTGACTGCATTAGCATACATTTTGCGACTTTGGCTGGTAGCCAGATAGTCTAAAGTATTAAAGTGCCGTTGCATCACTGTAGCCAGAGGTGAAGCAAGGACTAAACTGGATAGTTAGATTGAAAGTTAAAATCCCGGCACCATTATACTGCCGCTGCTGGGCCCCTGATCAAGTCCTTTAATCTTCAACGGCTCAGTTGTAAGTCGCTCTGGATAAGGCCATCTATCAAATGCCGCAAAAGTTAGTCACTAAGGGATTTTTTTTCTGTAAACAAGACAAACACACAAAATCTGCTCATTGTTCTACACCAAAGTGGTTCGCTAACCAAAAAAAGGTGTCTGATGTTTGCAATTAGGCTAATCACACAGGCTTGCTAGCTAGCTGACTGCATTTAAAACAGACACACTTAGTCGCATCCTGATCAAGTGTTTAATAAATTCATGCTGATACTGGTTCACTAGGTCATGGTCTAAGGAAACCATCCCTGTACTAAAAGGACAGCGTTTGGGAGGTAATATATTTAACATAGGTTTTAATGCTAATTTTAGTACTTTTTAAAGAGGTAGGCCGATAAATGACGAATTGTGATGAAACCTGCTACTGATTCAGCTGATCAGAAGAAGTGCGCTGCAGTGTAGGATGAGATAAATCTGATGCAGGCAGCAACAGGAAGCTAGTGGAGAGAATCCAGCAGTGAGGTGGTGTGTGAGAACCTAGGAAGGTTGGAAACAAGACGTGCAGCTGCATTCCGGATTAGTTGCAGAGGATAAATGGAGCTTAGAGGCAGGCTTGCTAGGAGCTAGGAGCAGTAGTCCAGTCTTAAAATGACGAGGGACTAGATGAGTAGCTGAGTGGCCTGTGTGGATAGAAATGAACAAATTCTCCTGATGCTGTAAAGGAGAAATTGACAGGGTAAGAAAAGGAACAGCTGATTTTCCATGGATAGCCCAGGTCTGTGGGACGGTAGGTGAGAGCAAAGAGTTGTCCAAAGAGATCACAAGATCACATTAGGAGGAGTTGCCTGGGATGAAGAATAGTTCATAGTTAATTAACCAACTAACTTTTAGTGGACAAGTGGTAGTTCAGTGGTTAAGGGTCTTGGTTAGTGATTGGAAGGTTGTCAGTTCAACCCCAGTATTATGTGTATAAATGGAAATTTTTGGTTCCACCGTGGATCATCTCAAGGTTTCTTCAAGGTTTCTTCCTAATGCAAGTTCAGGGAGTTTTTCTTGTGTTCTTGTGCCACAGTTGCCACTGGTTCGATCATTAGGGACAAACTTACAGTTATGAGGAACAAACTTATACATTATTTTACCTCTTTATCTCTGTAAAGCTGCTTTGAGACAATGTCCATTGTTGAATTATTTAACCTCTTGGGCCCTTAAGCAAGGCCCTTAACCCTCTGTGCTCTAGGGATGCTGTATCATGGCTGACCCTGAACTCTGACCCTAGCTTTTTAACATCACTGAGATATGGAAAGAAAGCAATTCACAATTCATTGTGCTGTAATGTACATGTGAAGTAAAAAGCTTTAATAAATATCCAACCAACTAATAAACAAACTCAGTTCAATTTAGTTTTGTATAAAGTATTTAACAATGAACTTTGTCCCAAAGCAGCTTTGCAGAATTAAATAGATTAAGAATATAACTAAATACGTCCATATCAGTTTATTCTTTATAAGTTAATCCAGAACTAAATTCAGCTTTTTCATTTTTATCCACAAAGCAAGAGTTTAACAAGGTGACAATAATTCCTGCTTTTATTCCCATTATAAAATGGGCATCAAAGCATTTTCAAAACATTTTGGGAAAATGGTGCCAGCTAAGCGATTTAGGCTTCTGTCCTGAAACTGTCCTTTCCCTTCTAATCCATTTCAAATAAACCACTTTATATAGAAGAAACGTAAAGCATTTTAAACGTTTCATTTAAAAAGAATCCACACACACACACACACACACACACACACACACACACACACACACACACACACACACACACACACACACACACACACACACACACACACACACACACACACACACTGCTGTAGGGATTTACTTCAAAATGCTAAGAGGGAACTTTTCCCCCGTGAATGATTAATGAGAAATGTTTCCATGACTGCATGAAGCCGAATTAAAAGAGACGATGTCTAAATCCATGTCCAGTTTATTTTCAGTTCATTAAAACATGGCCATTTAAACAGAGCGTGAAAGTGGAAAGGACGAGCGAGCGGGCAGGCGAAAGTATCCCAACTTTCACATTCCAGACTGCAAAACAGCAGGACGTTCCTTCTTTTCTTCTGGGAAAACGGAAACTCCTGAGACCTATTTGTTTGGATATTGGAGAAGAGCCGAACTTCGCAGGAAAAGCGTATTAAAGCAGGGATTGATTGCAGGCTTTACTATTGTTTGACTTTGGACTTAAAAGTGCGCTGAGCCGCCGCGAAGGCCTGAAATAAACAGACGAGCCACGGATCAAGTCAGCACTGTAACTATTTGTGTTCTTACAGGCTGGAATTTCCGGCGCTGTTCTGCTCCGGCTGGGTTTGACTAATCAGTCTGCGGATAGATTTCCAGATTAATCAGAATATTCTTAACAAGATGAAACCTCACTCTAGAGATATACAATACGCTTCCAAACAAACTGCTGAGATGCCATCTCCACATCGTCACATTATTCTCATACCAAAAATCCTGTCGCATACCTGGTTGGACCTATCTAGATTTATGCACACAATCAGCTCTATAAAGACATGGTTTGCCAAGCTGAGAGTTGAAGAACTCGAGTGTCCTACACAGAGCCCTGACCTAAACCTCACTGAACACGTTTGGGATGAGCTGAACCCCTTTCACTCCAGGCCTAAAATCCCCACAGCCTTGTTTCCAACTCTAGTGGAAAGCATTCCCAGAAGAAAGGAATAGAAGAGTATTAAATGTAGAAGTAGATATAAATGTAATGGTCAGATATCAACAAGATTTAAAGTCACACAAACAGGTGTCACCCACAACGGAGTTTATCTTTCCGGTCAGTTTAAGCTCATGCATAAGGGATGTAAGTGTAAATTTCTGTATCTACTGGTTCTACAAATCAAGTTCAAGTAACTAAATAAGGACAAAAACAGCTTTTTATAATGTAAGAAAATGACACTGAATATTGGGGAGGATGTAGGATTCACAACAGTGGATTGGATACAAGTAGGCATTTGTATCGCAATGTGTCGTTTTTGTCATATTTGCATCCGTAAAAAATTATTTATATATAATTATTAGTAGGTGCGCTACTCTTTTATTATTTAGAATGCGACCAATATTTTATATGCAGATTGATTATCGCGTCCTCACAGCACCGCTGCTGCTACGTGAATAAGACGCATAACAACACTACAGAGACCGAGGCGTGTCCTGAGTGTCACATAGAATATGAATTAACATGGCAGAGGTAGAGCTGCATCTTCCCGGAGACTGAACAGGAAAAGAACATCTGGTGTTTTTTGTCTTTAAAAGGCCTGTGAAAGCACAGGGTTAGAAGACAGCAGGCACATGAGTAATTTGATGATTTGCTGTCTGAACCTTTTGTGCTGTACTGAATTACATCAAATCTTTTTTTTTACCCTCTATTTCATGGTATCGTATTGTTTTGAATTAAATCGAAATCGGATCACACTGCACCATAAGGGGGGGATCGTATTGCACCGCATCGGTAGATGCTTCCTATGTACAGTACAGACCAAAAGTTTGGACACACCTTCTCATTCAAAGAGTTTTCTTTATTTATGACTATGAAAATTGTAGAGTCACACTGAAGGCATCAAGAGCTATTTGACCAAGAAGGAGAGTGATGGGGTGCTGCGCCAGATGACCTGGCCTCCACAGTCACCGGACCTGAACCCAATCGAGATGGTTTAGGGGTGAGCTGGACCGCAGAGTGAAGGCAAAAGGGCCAACAAGTGCCAAGCATCTCTCGGGGAACTCCTTCAAGACTGTTGGAAGACCATTTCAGGTGACTACCTCTTGAAGCTCATCAAGAGAATGCCAAGAGTGTGCAAAGCAGTAATCAAAGCAAAAGGTGGCTACTTTGAAGAACCTAGAATATGACATTTTTCAGTTGTTTCACACTTTTTTGTTATGTATATAATTCCATATATAATTCCACGTGTTAATTCATAGTTTTGATGCCTTCAGTGTGAATCTACAATTTTCATAGTCATGAAAATAAAGAAAACTCTTTGAATGAGAAGGTGTGTCCAAACTTTTGGTCTGTACTGTATCTTTAATGCATCACATCCTTGGTTATGTATGGAGATGCAAATCCCTAATATACATGCATATTCAAAACTGAGGTCGGTTTCCCCAAGGGCGATGAAACGCCCTATGCACCGGTTTAAAGAAATTCTCTCTTTAACCTGAATAATGTATTCATATTTTAAATGAGACACACAAGAGGCAGCTTTTAATACAAACAATGCACATTTATTATTCTTCAATACTTTGCCTGCAATGCCAATATTATCACTCTAATAGTCAAGAGATGGTCCAGTGGACACAAGTGCAAAACTGCCACAAGCATATAGGAAACATAAAATCCTAAATTAAGACAATCTTTATATCTTCTTACATAGTAAATATCAAAAACAGGAAAATAGAAAAATATTTATACATTACTTTCTCT
This sequence comes from Silurus aristotelis, assembly GCF_946808225.1. Classification (NCBI taxonomy): domain Eukaryota; kingdom Metazoa; phylum Chordata; class Actinopteri; order Siluriformes; family Siluridae; genus Silurus; species Silurus aristotelis. The sequence continues at coordinate 6,945,105 of NC_139590.1, forward strand.
TTTTTTTTTTAAAACATACAATTCCTTTTTTATTATTATTATTTTTTTAAACATGTACACTTTCGTCTCCCACAAACCCCGGGCGCTTTCCAAATCAGCCAATGATGCCAGAAAATCCGAACCGAACCCACCCAGAGAGACACTTTACCAAATTGGTACGAAGTAACCGGATTTTGTAAGGATGGCAATTTCTTTTTCTAAAGAGCATCAAAAATTAGATAAAAAAGATAAAGAACAGAGGACAAAACAATGGCCTGTAAATCATAAGTACTATACATAAAACTTGTGCAACCGCAGCAAAACGTTTTTAAATCCATGGAACAGAAAAGGTCAGTGTTTGTGGCACGCGGTGGAGACGGTGATGCACACAGAGGTTACAGTGATGGAGTGCGTTACACTTACATGCGTGGACATTAAACTGTGCTTTATCTGAACCAAAGTCTTTGGCACAATCGCCATTTCAGTTTGTTTTTAATTTTTTTTATTTTTACAAAAGTGCTATAAAATAAACAAGCTACAATTCCCAAGGTGGAAGCGTCCTAAAGAGAAGGACCTGATCCAATGATCTATTGGCGAGCTCACACCTCGGTATCAGTCTAAACGCAGATGGACCGTCTGTCCGTTTTAACGAGCGTCCATCTGTCGTCTTGGATTCCATGAGCCCTCATCGGTGTTGAGAGTTCAGCTCTCCGGAGAAGGATTACCCACAATTCAATTCCGACCAGCAGATAACAGATGCTCAGTAATCACAAAATCTTCTATTTACACCAATGGGGTGTGTGTGCATGCAAATAGAAATCTATTGAATTAATAATAATATTAATTTATTATTTAATTATTAATAATATTTATCAATTTGCAATTTTCATAGGCTTCTTAAGGGCTTATTAAAAATCCCCTCTTACACACAAACACACACCACATTTGGCACACAACCAGGGGACCTCTGTGGTCCAGCACATATCAGTGTCTTTTCTGAACATTGCTGACCTACGAAGCTCTCTTCTGATTGGACAACATGGGTGTCACTCTAACAAATCAGCTCCTGCTGCATTTCAGGGCGACTGGGGAACGACTCTGTGAAAGTAAAAGTGTCTCGGCCGGTTTTCAAGTCTCCTTTTCCGGGGTATGTGGGATACGACGGGATGTCGAGAAGCTCAGGAGATGAATCGGGACTCTCAGGCTCGGACTCTGATTGGCTGGTTTCCGGCTCGTCCAGCGTGGTGGGGGTGGTGGGGTTGAGTGTGTGAGGGTTTGTGTTTAGCCAGGGGTGATTCAGGCAGTCGTCTGCTGTGGATCGGTTTCTAAGGAGGAATAAAAAAGGGGGGGTTAATTTGAAAATATTTAAGGATGACTATTAAAATGGAGATTGACTTCTAGGAATTATATGTTGTCTTATTGAATTTTATTTTATTATTTTTTTTTATAGAAATTGTACATTAAATTTTTAAAAGTTATAATAAAAAAAAAATAAAGATACTATTCCATGCTTTTGATATTTAATTATCATTTAAACTAATTATTATTAAAACCCGCAATTTGCAGATTTTTCACAAGGCAGTTTTCTTTCCAGCAGTTTCACACAAACTTTTAACTCCCATCCTTTTCCCCTCTCCCCAGGTTTTTCCTTCTCTTCGGGATTACTCGCACATGGAGGAATTTTTTCCACATAGCTTTTCAGCCTCTCATTTTCCTCTCATATCACTCATGATATGTGGCCGTAAAGTTTTAGTGAGTGTGGAGGCAAAGGCTGCAATCATTCTCATGGAGCCAAGATGGTGACAGATCTGGGCTGCTATTAGTCACTGTGACGGAGCCAAAATGGCCACTGCTGAGCGTCATTAGGGGCACCGCAAGAACGTGGGAATGTGACGGAGCCCGTACATGGGCTGGCTTTTACATTTGACTTGAGATTGACTGAATGGGCTACATTTATATCTTGATCTTGGAGAACATTTCTCCTGTACAGCTTGACGTTTCAATAGAAGCATAACATATACATATAAGTTACACACACACACACACACACACACACACACACACACACACACACACACACACACACACACACACACACACACACACACACACACACACACACACACACACACACACACACACACACACACACACACACAGGATTTTAGCTGCACTTTCTAGACGTACCTGGGGTCTACGTGAAGCAGCGACTGGATGAACTCTACGGCGAGACTCGAGATGCCTTGAAAAGTGTCTTCAGAGTAGTCTACGTTCACCTGGGAAATGTTCAGGTATGTCTCCTGCTTGTCCTGGCCCAGGAAAGGAGACTCCCCCGTCAACATGACGTACGTTAACACACCGATGCTCCTATACCACACATAAGGAAAATAAATTGAGTGAATGTACCGATATTAAATACTTTAGTCATGTATTCTAGCAACTGTGGGAAATCTGTTACAGAAACTGTTCTAATGATAAGTAGCACTAGCGATTAAATATTTATAGAAATGCCTAGTCACGCTTGTGGCCTTATCAGTGAAATTGACCTTATAAAGCAGTAAAAACACACACGGTTCTAACTTACCACATGTCAGTAGCTGTGGAGATTGGTTCGTAGCTCAGAACCTCGGGAGCTGTGAGGGGGAAAAAGAAATCGAGTTTATTCCTGTTGTACTTTTATTAGCAATAAAAAAATAAATTTAAATGGCTTTGCAAACATTTCTGATTACTGATTTGGAGGTTTTGGAGTCAAAGATCACCAGTTGGGATACATTTACTGGGTCAAAAATCAGCTGTGGTGAATACGGACAAGGAAATTTGCATTATTACTTAGTAGCACTACTGCATTACATGTGTTGAGATCCAAAGTTTCAGCCTTTTTACTACAGCACAGATCCAATATTGTACAAGTACCGAGATTTTATACTTCCTGAATCCCTTAAAACATCAGGACACTAATTATGGCATTTTGGTAGACACTGTTATCCAGAGCGAATTACAGCTGAGGAGTTGAGGGTAAGGGGACTAGCGCAAGGGCCCAGGAATGGGAGTTGTTGGTGCTGGGATTTAAACTTGTGGCCTTCCAATCTACATTGTTCTAAATTATTATAAAAAATAACTGCAAGACACACCAAAAATTCAAGGCTTTATACTTCAATCCAAACAGTCCCCAGTCTGCTTTGTAATGCCTTTTGACCCTCATTTATGGCGTAGATAAACCGAAGCAGATAAACCCGACTGACTCACCTACGTACTCTGGAGTTCCCAAGATCTCACGCACTTCTGATTTGTCGTCCATGCGCCGAGACAGACCGAAATCTACGATCCTGATGTCCCCGAGCGGCTGAGCGCTAGTGAGCAGAATGTTCTGAGGCTAAAACAGACAAAACGCACACAAACATGCATTTAGCATCCACATCCACCACATCGAACAGTCCATGTACGTCCTATTTCAAAAACAAAGGCTTCTCCACAATATGGGTTAAATTCCTCCACCTGCATGGAATTATTAAGGGGAATAAAACAATTTCAATAGCAAATATGATGGATTGGCATGTCAAAGCACTTCCTCAATTGTATGATAGGGATTTTTCCAACATCTGCGCCAGCTAGTAAATCAACCTCGCTTTATACGTTTTGACGCGCTTTTACTCGTCTATTTACCGGTGAACTGCTCCAACTAAACACAGCTGACACTTTTTCCTCTGCTGGTTTTTCAGAGTCGCTATAAATCTTTCAAGGCGCAAACTTTTTTTTTTTTTTCTGGCCCATTTCCAATTAGGCCAGGTTTATTGCTGTGATACACTTTACCAGGACAATGACCTCATGCAGTACAACCTCACGGCTCTCGCTCCTGTAATGACTGCAAGAAAGCGGGCAGTAAAAGTTTACGAGACCCTGAACTCTAATTGCAGCCTCTCCAGTCGAAATCTCAGCTTCTCTGTATTAAGTAACATACGCAACCTGAGTGAAGACTGTCTGGTGTTTATTTATGTGGACAGTTAGATGCGCAAGCACACAAACGCACGATTTTACCCACCTTCAGGTCTAAATGAACGACGTTGTTGCGGTGAAGGAAAGAGATGCCTTCGAGGATCTGCCGGGCCAACCGGATGACGTCTGCCTCCGTGAAGGCCTCGTCGTTATCGGCGACACACTGATTGAAGATTTCTCCTCCGGCAGCACTGGAATACATCAACACAGAAAATACTAATGATCAATAGATTCTAGGAATAGAGCTAACTCCTCAATGGGTTTATTAGAAATCAAAGCTATATCAATCTTTGGAAAGAAACAAAATATGTAAATCCATGTATTTAAACTTGAATTTAATTCAAGTACATCACTGGATTTCTATACTTCAAGTGCCCAATGAGCACATACACGTCTCAGGCAGAGGAGAGACATTGGTAATGCAGTTGTGAAATTTGTACTTTTGAAATTGTAGAACATCTCCGGATCACTTTGGCAGGGAAATAAGAAAATCGGACTCAAAGTGCAGGCTAAAGCCGACTGCTGCTGACATCACATCCATAAATCACTAACTCTCGGCTCCAAACAGGCCAGAATTACACCGATTTTTGGGCTTTATTATGAGTGCACGTCTGCCCACGCTTTTTTTTTTGTTGGGGTCGTTCAACCCCAACAAAGCCATGTGTAAAACAAGCAAAACCTGTAGGCTTTATTATTGATGAGGCTATAGATTCTAATCCAAGAATGAAGCCTTATTTGTCCATGTCTTGATAAGTCATCTGACAAGACATTAGAAGAGGGAACAAAAATATGAGAGAGAGAGAGAGAGAGAGAGAGAGAGAGAGAGAGAGAGAGAGAGAGAGAGAGAGAGAGAGAGACTCCTATTTGATCCCAAACTCTAGCAGACCAAGGTGTTATGGCACAAACCCTCCCTTGTGCTGTACTGCCTTGTGATGCAGCATGAGTAGCAGTTTGAAGGATACTTTTGAAAGGCATTACATGTCAGAGCATGTGTTTTCCTTCACTTTCCCTAGTTGGTAGGTGTTATATGAAAACTGAGAAAGCAGGAAACACCAAGACCGAATTAAGGGCTAAAATGGGGGTTAAAAAGAAAATATAGTAAAATAAAGTATTTTAAATATAAAAAAAAATAGATATCCAATATATAAAGCGTAACCATTACAGCTCAGCGAAGTGCGTGGGATTTTTACATTTCACGTGTCGGCCTGTGTTTACATTGTACACTTAATTTGTTAGACATCCCTGAAAGCCAGCTGTGTAAATAACTGGGGTACTAACCATGGCTTATCGGCTTGGCCATCAGCTTGGAGTTAATTAAATAGTCTCAGCCCTGCACGCACATTTAACAAACCAGAGGCAGTGCTCTGGAAAAGCCCAAACTAGACGGTGCACTTGCTGTTCAATTCTAGAAACGCAAACAAAAACACCTTCAAGGTGGAACTTTGGAGCTGGTGGCATTTGACATGCAGGTTCTCTTAGACATAAGCACACAGAAGAACAAGAGGAGGAACTGTTCCATTAGCGGTTTCTGTGCTCGAATCTACAAAGCATTCTGGGAAATACTGTACAAATCCTGATAGTCTATACCACACTGTGCTTTTGTGCCTGTTGAAAGTAGTCTAAAGGCAAAAAAAAAAAAAAAAAAAAAAGATGCGAGGAAGAAGAGGAGACAGAAGGCTGGGCGACCGAGAGTCCGAACAAAAAGCACATTTCGACCAGTAAACTGGTATTTATTTGCATTTCCTATAAAAACCCATCACCTCCGTTTAGTTTTTAAATTGTTAAAACGTGTGTGCTAAAGACAGTGTCGCATCACTTAGGTTGCACTCAGCACTGAGGATGTGGTTGTGGCTGCAAGCTTGTGTGAATGTGTGCGTTTGCTGCTCTGTTTTTAGAAGCCCAATTAAAGCCTAGCTAGAAAAGCCACAGGAAATGGAACAAAATCATTTCTCTGCATCTCCGGCCCTTTTCTTCTTCTTACACTCACTCATCTCTGATTCTAAAGAGAAAAGAGAAAAGAGTGTGTGTGTGTGTGTGTGTGTGTGTGTGTGGGGGGGGGGGGGGGGGGTCTAAAGTCTAAAGTGTTAAAGTAGATGAATTTTTCTTTCCTGCCAGCATGCAAAATTAAACAGACAGATAGAAGCTTCCTTTTAAACTAAACCATCACCATATTCTCAGGCTGCACATGTGCTTTATTGGCACACTGACCTGAGTAGAGAAACAAACTAATACAGAAGAGTGGACAGACACATGAATGAAGATGCTGACTGACTGCGAGAGGTCATCGTGATAATCCCCATGTAAACCTCCAGCCAAAATAAATGATTAACCAGAAGAATTTCCTAATAAGGTAATGACACACATTAGGGTGCGTGTGCGCGCATGCGTGTGATCACGCACGCATCAACGTCAGCGGGGGTAAACTGCTGCACAGCTGATCTACAGCAGAAGCTGATGGAGCGCACACAGGAAGCGTGCTACCGAGAGTCAGACAGAGATGCAATCGACTGTTTCTCAAAACTGCCGTCACTCTCGACCGACATCCGGCGTGTGTGCGAAATAAAAAGTGCAGAGTGTGTGAAAGTTTTACAGCTTTGACAATAAGGGATTTTATTTTAAAAGACACAAAAAAAAAAAAAACAGAGGATCAATAAAGAAAGATTCTTTTTTATATTTATAAAAAAATCAAATTAAAAAAAAGGAGGAAAAAAGATAAGTTTGGGAAATGTTTCTTCGGGTTAATTAGTCTCATTATAGATCGTTATCAACGCTGCATGTGCACACTATACAAAATGCTGAAATCATCCATGCTTTACATAATGACCTGGTGATTTCAGAAGACAGAGAGAAAGACATGGACACAGATACAGAGACACACAGACAAACAGAAAGAGAGAGAGACAGGCGGACAGAGAACGAGACAGCTCGTAAGCGAGAGGAGATTGCAAGCTTTGCGTTTCTCCGATTTCTGCTGGTTCTTAGAACATTGACTCGCCCCATCAGAGAACAGTGCAAAACTTACCATTCAAGCACCAGGATAATCTCAGAGCTGGTCTCGTACACCTCGTGCAGCTCCACCACGTACGGGTTGGACTTGGCTGCTTCCAGCATGGCGATCTCGTTCAGGATGTCGGCGCGGCAGTCCTGACCCTTCCGCCGTTTGCGCAGGAACTTGGCGGCATACACGTTCCCCGTGGCCTTCTCCACACACTTCTTCACCACTGCAAACTTTCCTCTAAACAAAGACAGAAAGAAAGTGTCATAGTCTATTAAATCACTCACAAATATACTGTTCAGACATACTTTATAGTAATAATAATAATAAAAAAAAAAAGTGTTAATTGCAAACTAAGTAGAAGAGAAATTATAGAAATGATCAGAGCACATATGTGAAATTACAACGGTTTTATTTTTACAGTAATTGTACAAGTTTGCGTGTTAACAGTTCCCTTTCTCCCCCCATGTACCAAGAGACCAAACGTCTGAGTCAGCAAACTATTGCATCTTAAAATGTACAAGCCACATCTGCTTCAATATGAAAATACAGGCCAGGGAAAGGTGGGGCCATGCTGCATGGGCCATGCCGGATAGGCAGCATTTGCCTATTCGCTGAATCTGTGTGGAAATCTTGCTCTTGTATACCATAGTAGTGGCCCTATAGTGCCTACATTACTTGTGCAAATCCTGTAGATTAAAATAACATTAATTGCAAATAAAATGTGGGGCACTGTGCAGTTAAACCACAGCGGCATGCACCACACAAACCACACAAACAAGCAAAAAAAAAAAAAGAAAAAAAAAAGCCTATTGGCCTATAAACGTTGAATTCTTGACACTTTGTACATTTGGAAAAACACCCCATTGAAGCAAATGAAGCGTCTTCACAAAAAGATGACAAGCGACCAGCATGCTGACCACAATGACTCACGGCTGTCGCTTAAGTCGTTTTTCACAATTACTGACATGAAGAAAATCTACACGCCTCTGACGTCACATGCTAACCAATGCACTTCCATGGTATGTGGCAAAGGAAATTCTTAGCAGCTTTTAAAAGACCTTGATATTACAAGGTTGAGAATCAGAGTCAGACATTACAATTCCCTCATGTCCATTTCCCACGTGGAAGATGACAAGTTGGGACATAAGGGTCTCCTTCTCCTTTATGTACACACAAAGTCATTCCCTAAATCGGAACGTCAGGCCCACACTTCAGAGATGACTTTAAAGAGTCAACTCATGGCTTCCCACATACATGCACACAAAAGCCCAGTTTGTACAACCCTTTGTCTACCAGCGAAAAGAACGATTTGCGGGTAACTCCGCCTTCGCTGGTTCTTTAGGAAGCCTCACAATAAGACACACTATGGTGTGTATGTGGGTGGTAGGGGTCACAACAGACCACCCACCATACCCTACTGATAAATGATGCCCACCTCCTTCGACAAAAGCGGTCAGAGAGCGCAACGCCGGGCGTCATAATTCACTAAAACCCGTAACCACCGTGCAAAACGTTGCAGGTTGTAATTACCACTTGCTCCCCATCTGGTATTCGACTGTTCAAGAATGCAGCGTCCGTTCCGTGTGTGGAAATAAGAAGGAAGTGCCCTCATTCGCCTCGTTGTGCAATCAGTTACCTTGACAAGTTTAAAAGGATGTGTATAGACAGGAAACACACTATGTGGTTACATGACCCAGAAGCAGTAGTGGTTGTACATCGATCACAAAACTAAACCAACATAGATGCGCGTGCTTGTTTTTTTTTTTTTTTACATGCTTATTTGCTGGTGTGCGTGTGTGTGGGCTGAAAGGAGAGACTAGAACTGCAAGCAAGCAGGTCTTATTAAATGCAAGAACAAGGGCAGGATCAACTCTTAGGACCCTCAGGGGACGTTCCTAAAACGACAGTCAGCACTGAAATCAGGCCAGTGTCCTTTGCGGAGCTCAAAACTAGGACATTCTGCAAGGCCTTATATGAAACATCACTGAGGAAAATGACTCTGTATGAGCACATCCTTGCAGGGGAATCCATTACCTATTCTTCCTGTTTCTCCGGTGTAATTGCTCGAGATGAAAATGCAAGAGAAAGAGAGAGCGAGATGAATTTGTGTGGACAAACCAAAAAAATAAAACTTGTTCATTTACATTTATTCAAAGCAAGCTCTGAATGAGGATACAGCCGAGGTTCTTTGGCAGACAAGACGCGGAATGAATGACTTTCAGCAATAAACGTTACTAGTACAGGAAGTTCGGCGACACTGAGGTATCGTCTCTGGCTTTAGACTTGAGAGAGAGAGAGAGAGAGAGAGAGAGTGAGTGTGTGTGTGTTTCTTATGCATGCAGCAGGTGGTGTTTGGGTGCAGGAAGGCACGATATTATGACTGCCTGTATTTAGATCTGGATTTCTCCTTCAACCAAAAGATCAGATAGTATGCGTTACATAAAGAACTACTCGCCCCGTGACACACGCGTGTGGGGTCATGAATGTTTTCACCGAGTGAAAAGGAGCATTCCAGTAATCTACGAAAGCAAACAGATTTTATCGCCGTGTTTTTTTCTTTTTAACCATAAATTGAAACCCATCGGGAAAATGCCTCGCTGCAGTTTAAATATTACGCTCTGATTAAATGCCCGATGTCAACACCAAGGGCTGGAATTTTTTCCTAACATTTCTGTTATCAAAAACCACAGCAACATGCGGGATCATGGACATGTTGTTGACATCCAATGCGGAGTGCTAGAAATCTTGGCTTCTTTTCTTCATTTTATTGCTGCACCTCAGGGAAATGTTTCCACACGACTGAATAAGGGCTCCCCCCACCAGCTTCAGAACCAACTGCTGAACCACAAATGCAGGAAAAGGCACTGATTTAGAAAACCTCACAATAAAAGACTTGACTTTTGTAATTAAGAGTTTGCTTAAAATTTAATTGGGAACATTTATTTTTTGGGAAGAGGTGTATGACGTTTTTAACTGGTTTCTGATTGACAGACTTTCATCATTTGTTATCGTCAACAGAATATCAGAGTCATAGCTTCAGGGCAAAAGTTAAGAACCCGACTTGGACTTAACATGTCTGTGGTGACTAAGTATTTTTCAATGCTTCAGAAAAAGGAGATTCAACACAAATGTTATATAAAAAAAAAAATAGTACATGGTATAGAATGGGTTGGACCAGATAGTGAAGGAAAAGCAGCAAACAAGCACTCAAAAACTTTTGGGAAAGCGAAGATTGTTAGCTTGAGGCTGAGTGAGAGAATGCAAAAGAGTTTTCCAAGTTGTCCTCAAAGTTCAAAGCTCCTTTGGCATCTAAAATATAAAACTTATTCTTGGTTTTCTGACATTTTATGCATAATTCCATACGTGTTCTTTCATAGCTTGGATTGTTTGAGTATTAAAATGTACAATGTTAAAAATAATAAAAATAAAGAGAAAACACTGAAGGAAAATGTGCAAACTTCTGACTACTAACATGTGATTTTACACACACACACACACACACACACACACACACACACACACACACACACACACACACACACATATGAAGCCTTAAAAATCATCAAGGGTAATGTGTAACAGACTCAAATCAGCCAATGAGTCAAAAGTCGAATAAGAAATAAAATGGTAAAAATTTTCCAGATTTGTGAGTCAACGGCCGCTAATTAACACACACATACACACACACTAATTACAAGTGACCGAACCCCCTCTAATGAAAGCTATTAAGCGAAACTAAGCGCTCGCGCTGTGAGCGCGCGCCCCTCGTCCCCTCGCACGGAAGAACCGCAGTAGGACTTTGATGTTTAATAGAAAGCGGTTCATTTACCTGCCGAGCTCTTTACCGACCAGGTCGTAAAAAGTCTTAAACGGCTCAGTGCGGATTCGGGTGAGGATCGTGGTCACCATTCCGTTCTTATTCATGGCGCTGGACTCCAACATTGCGGCGTGGAGAAGTGTAAGCAGCTGAACCCGGGCGCGCTCTCAGTCCATCAGGTGCGCGCACCTCTGCAGGTTATCCGCCGGAAACAGTCAAGTACAAAGCCAACAGTGAGGACAAAATACTAGTATATATATATATATTTTTTTTTTTTTGCGAATAGTTATAAAGTTTAGTAGTCTCTGGAGACTGGCATGTACTCCAGCAGCGTCCAAAACCAGTGGCGATGTCGTGAATTCTGAGCACGAGCACAAACACTCCGAACAATAAGACGCTCTGTGAACCACGCCTCTTTTTTTAGCTCCGATGCAACAACTCAGCCAATCGGGTAAAATGGGCGTGTCTAAACAGTTTCTAAACGTCTACTTCTGGGACTACTTCAGTCAAGTGCACTGCATTGCTCAAGCTCAATATGTATATAATCAACAAATACTCATTCATTCATTTATACCTTCATTAAGTAATGAATTAACAAATATATTTCTAAACAAATAACTAGATGAATAAAAGTTTGTTCATTAATCAATTAACAAGAAACGTATTTTTGTGTAGTTATATGTTTAGAAAAAAATATTTACGTAATAAATGCTAATGCATTTTATTTATTGGCTTGATTGTTCGTTGGTTTAAGCATTTTTATCTACCATGGAATGGTGGATCTATCTATCTATCTATCTATCTATCTATCTATCTATCTATCTATCTATCTATCTATCTATCTATCTATCTATCTATCTATCTATCTATCTATCTATCTATCTATCTATCTATCTGATATCCTTGATCACTAGTCATAATAAACTTGTCCTAGAATCTATCTATCTATCTATCTATCTATCTATCTATCTATCTATCTATCTATCTATCTATCTATCTATCTATCTATCTATCTATCTATCTATCTATCTATCTTCATTTCTGAACTTCCCACCCACCGAACATATTGTATATTCATGTTATGGATTAATACCACTTTTGTATTATATTCCAATGGATATTATTTATATTTATAGCAACCTTGATAGCTATTGATGGCTCGTGACTGATGTTCAACCACTGTACCAACATTAGAAACCTGCAGAACACAAACTATGATTCCTGGATCCCAGGTCTTCACCCCACTTTGAGACACGTTCCTTTTTTATACAAAGTGCTGCTTTCATAATAGAAATCAGGATTTTTTCATTCATGTCTTCATTATATATGTGCACCTACCTTGTCTCTACCTGCATTGGCCTTTTTTTATGTACACATGCTGTAATAAACTGTTTTGCACTAATAATTTCAGCTCACATTTATTCAATCTATTTATGCATGACAACTAGAGGAGCACACAGAACAGCTGTTGCATGTGTACTGTTGTATTCTTGTTTTGCTTATACAAGCAAATCACATGGCGGGATTTTTATACACGTTGTCATTGAGAAAAAGTCCGCCAACCCATAAACAGCCACCTGTGGTCTAGGGGGCAGAAACCAATGCGGATAAAGGGTAGACAAGGGGTGTTAACGTGAGCTGTATTTGGAAACATTTTTAAATGTGCATGTTGAACAATTATAGTATGTGTTTCTTTTAGCCCACTGCTTCACCTGATGCACTTGTACTAGCTTCACAAACACAGTACTACTGTGCCAGTGTTACTTTAGTTAAATGAGTACACACACACACACACACACACACACACACACACACACACACACACACACACACACACACACACACACACACACACAATGTGTGATTAATATCTAATTGCAGGGATTTTAAATCCGTAATCGGTGTCTGAAAAAGAGCTGTACCACCTGAGACGTGTTGTAATACTAATTCTAGGACAGAGTCCATTCTGAACTTAATAAAACATAAACTGGCCTAAAAATATCCCAGCTGAAGAGCTTTTAAATTGAATGTTTTTGGGACCGAGTGTAAATCTAGATTAGCATGACTATGACTTAAAGAGGTGATCGTATTAGGTTAAGCTTGTAAGCATCCTCTATGTGTATTGAAGTGTGTGTAAAACACTAGGAGAAGCACAGATAATAAGAGAAGACTGTTTGTAAAACACAAAACCTCAGTAGGTAATTGGAGTTTACAGCGTTAGTTACGCCAGCTAATGTTGAGCATGAGAAATCTTTCACCTCATCATCAGAGGCCCAGGAATGTGTGTGTGTTTTGTGTGTGTTTGTGTGTGTTGTTAGTAGCCAGCTGACAGACACCTAACTGGAGCGGTAGTCAGAAGGGGTCATGACCTGCCTCTGCAAACGAGACAAAGAGAACGAGAGTGGACCCAAAGCGAACAGACTGGAACCACAAAAAAACAACAAAAAAACCACAGAACCTCTAGAGCTTGTGCAAAAGTACCACACAATATAATCACAACAGTGCATTTAGCATCTAATGGTTGTTCATGTAACCTCCAAATTATGACCCGTTGTAACATTTTCATGTATAGGATGTGGACAGTGGGCAAAATAGTTGTAAAAGCCTGCATTCATTTAAATGTACATTTCCCCCTCAAAAATATATCTTAAATTTACGCTTCTACGCCACTCTGCCATGTCTCAAAAACATATTGCTATTATTGGGTGCTGTGTTTGAGGGTTTGAGGATCAAAATAACCTTTATTGGCAAGTATCTTGGGATACAAGGAATTTCATGACAATATTAATAATAAAAAAAAAACCTATACAAACAAGAAAAAAAATGTAAATAATAAATAAATAATTAGAATACATTGACTGTACAATTTGTGCAGGGCAGTGGTATTTGTTGTTCACTACATTTCAAAATATTTTACTTATTACTCAACTACATTTTGTGGAATCAGATGTTATTTTCTATTAATGATCGGGTAAAAACGTACCTGGTCAAGCATGCAGCAAGCCACCAATCACCATCAATTGTTTTGACTGGCGCTTGGTGGTTTCTACTTATCACCAACATACAGTTCAGCATCAGTTCAACAGCAAGCAAAGGATTTTGAGAGGAATAACTGAAAGAAACTTCTGACTCGAACTTGCCACAACACCTGTAGCCTTATTTGCATAATGAGTAACATAAGTAAGTCTTGTTACCAAATTGATTAAGTATGAGTCTTGTGACAAAAATGAAAATAGGAACATTTATAACCATAACATCTCATAGTACTTTAGGTACATTTTCAAGACAAATAATTATTTAATTAAAAAATTTTGCAACAAAGTGTATTGGACCCTAACAATTCCAGGCCTGTTTAATTTTGTTTGTTTGTTTACAGCTAACTACCTTGGAGTATTCTAAGACAAGCAACAATAAGAGTCTGGGAAACAGTCAAGGCAGATAAACATTAAATATCAAAAATCGAAAACGCCTTTTCTATTTCTAATTACTTTTCAAGTAGTGTGTGTGTGTGTGTGTGTGTGTGTGTGTGTGTGTGTGTGTGTGTGTGTGTGTGTGTGTGTGTATATATATATATATGCTTCTGGCATTAATGTGTCAGTGTGTCAGTTTTGCATTAATGTTGCAATCCTCAGAGTTCAGGTCAAGTCAGAGTTTTTGTGACCCTGAATCATTCTTTATTTGCGTACCCTCGTATTACTACAGGTGTTTATGCAAAAAAAAAAAAAAGGAGGTGTACCTACACATTAGCTGACGCTCTGAGGGAGAATTAAAGCAAGGCATCATTATGTGTCTGCTTCACAACTTTGAGCACATAATATCTGGGCCTGATGGATGCTGTTATTACATGCTCTGTTGTGTTATTATGATGAACAGGTCAAGCTGATGATCACAGGTCTATGCTGAAGCCAAGTCCAGTCTGTACATGTCAGGAGCAGTGAAGTTTGAGTAATGTCAAATAATGTTAGCATAGCATATTTACATGTTATTTATGCCTATGATAAGGTCTGAGTCGAAGGCTAAAGCTCAGAAAATGAATCGGATATCAAGCTATAGATCACAGAGTCTAATTTACATTATAATGAATGAAAATTTAAAAGATTTCTGACAATAAGATTTCTACAACTGGCTTAATTGTTGTAAAAACCAGCAAAGACTATAGTTTACATTTTCCACTCAAACATACATCCTAACTTTGTGCTTTTGTGCATCTATGCAGTGTCTCGAAACGCTACTGCGCCAAGTAAGTTTGACAATACCACAATTATTTGTAGTCTGGAGCTTTTGAAGCAAAACTGGCCATGATTTCTAAGACTAGAATTTCCTGTCAATCACAGTGTCACTAGTTATTCATGGGTGTCTGTGAGCTTATGTATGAGGAAGATGGTGGATAGAACTGTTTCTCCAAGCGAGTTAGGCTGCATCATAATGCATAAAGGTGGCTTTACGTGTCTTTCGAGGACACTTGATGATTCGAGCTGTTGTATGAGCGAGGACCTGGTTGTGAAAGGAAACTGAAATGAGGAAGAAATTACAATTATGAGTCATCAGTGTAGGAAAAAAAAACAAAAAAACTGTTAAGCTTAAAGTACCACATATAGTGTTGAATACAAGATAGATTTGGTTTTTAGTAAAAATAAAATAGATCAATAGATCGATAGATAGATAGATAGATAGATAGATAGATAGATAGATAGATAGATAGATAGATAGATAGATAGATAGATAGATAGATAGATAGATAGATAGATAGATTCTAGGACAAGTTTATTATGACTAGTGATCAAGGATATCAGATAGATAGATAGATAGATAGATAGATAGATAGATAGATAGATAGATAGATAGATAGATAGATAGATAGATAGATAGATAGATAGATAGAAAGAAAGAAAGAAAGAAAGAAAGAAAGAAAGAAAGAAAGAAAGAAAGAAAACCACTATACAGGTTCCTGAAAGATGAGCTGCAGTGTATTTCTCCCTGTGTATTGTATGTTTACTGCATTCTAGTAACTTTAGTGGTGTGGACTGATATAATGATGCACTCATTTCACATCGGTTTGACGACCTCTTACATTTTGCTTTTGTGTATTTGTGTGTGTGTGTGTGTTGGGGGAATCAATATACAAACGAAAATCACAGAAAATCAATATACGAATAACCATATTTCTAATCAAATTTAACCCTCTCTCTCTTTATTTGTTGTTGTAAGAACTTGTTCTACTGTAGGCTGTTCACCCTGAATAAGTATTGTCTTTGTCTACGTTAGAGTGTCTGTGTCAAGGTTAAAGGTCAGACACATAAACACATTTGCACTCTCTGAACTGTATAGCGGCTTCCGTGCGTGAGAGAGCGTTACCGGGCCGCTCGGCATCTCTGCATTGTTAAAGGCATGCTAGTTATTCCCAAACATTCTCACATTTTCTTCTTAATCCTTTTAGCGAGGCAAAACAAAGGCCTGGGGAAACTCGAAGCAGAAGACGAGAACAGAATGAAGTCATTAGCACACAGGATCAGGTGACGCTGCGTAGCAGATTAATCATGGGTAATTGAATCAAGTCCCAATTAGCTACACGAGAAGAAAGAGTACGATGTGGTGAGAATGTTATTTTAATTTGAATTTCGAATGGTATGTGAGTTTCCCTACCTAGGTAAAAGTTCACTCCTAAAATAAAAAGGGAAACTCATCTCCAGGGTATTTTCCCATTTAAGATTCCCTTTTGAGAAACGGCATATCTGTGATTATTTACTGATGATCCAGCTGCTAGTGCTTTTCCATACAGGATCTCTGTTTTGTAGAAACCATAAAAAAGTATGTTGTTTAAGACACACCTTATGTCTTTTCTTAACACACACACACACACACACACACACACACACACACACACACACACACACACACACACACACACACACACACACACACACACACACACACACACACACACACACACAAAACAAGCACATGGATGTGAAATTGACCCCATAGCTTTCAGTAATTACACAGAGGTGAAAACTGAAGGGAGTCAAAGCAAACAAATGCTTAAGTTTACATCATCACCTAACCATGTGCATACACACTATGCCCTCTATACCTTTACATACTTCAGAAGCCGATATTGAAAACTGTGAAGTAATCTTAATAGTAATTTTAAAGGCACCGGGTTTTCTGATGATATCTGATGTCGTATTTTAAGGCACATCATTGGAGTATGGGATCTTTGCAGCAGTGGATAGTAATGAAGTAAATGTAAATCGTTACTGTATTTAAGTAGCTTTTAGTGTATCTGTATTTTACTGACGTATTTACATTTGGGGAGACTTTAACTTCAGTCGTTCCTTTTTATTTATGAGAGGATAAAAACTTAACTCAAACACACACCAATGAGGGTTGAGCGTACGTTCTGTTTTGAACTTAATTTGATTGGCGCTTGGTGTATCTACTCATCACCAACATACAGTTCAGCATCAGTTCAACTGCAAGCAGACATTTTGAGGAAGAATATATTATACATTTCTGACTTGACATTGCCACAACAACTGTGGCCTTATTTACATGATTTTTCTGCAGTAGTTGAAAATAATTTTTTGGGCTCGTGATAATTTGAACAGATATCAATCAGTGTTTGACTCATTAATATCACTCTATTAATAGATTGGTGTGCTAAGAGTAACATTAGAGCCTTTTCACATAAACTGAGTTGAAGCAAATGATAGTAGAAACATTATAGCCATAATAAATCATAGTACATTTGAATGCAAATACTTTTGTAGATGTACTCAAATGAAAATTTAAATTAAGCAATTTTTTACGTTTACTAGAGTAATATTTTACATACTGTATCATTTTTACATACTGTATTTTCAGTATATGACAACCTGACAGTAATACAAAATATATGCCAAAAACAAGCAAAAATATTATTGAAAAAAAAGCAAGTAGAGTGAGACAATAACCAATATATATATATATATATATAAACAGTATCTCACATTTCAGCAAACATTTTATTATATGTTTTCAAGGGACAATACTATAGAAATGAAACTTGGATATATTTTAGAGTAGTCAATGTACAGCTTGTAAACAGTTCAGCTTTACTGTTCTCTAATAATAACTAAAATAACAGCCATTATTGTCTAAATAACTGGCAACAAAAGTGAGTACACCTTAACTGAACATGTCAAAACTGTGTCCAAAGTGTCAATATTTTGTGTGAGCATCATTGTTATTCAGCGCTCCCTTAATCCCCCTGGGCATGGAATTAACCAATGCTGCACAGGTTGTTGCTGGGATCCTCTTCGTGACATCACGGTGCTGCTGGATGACACATGGTGCTTCAACACCTTCCGCTTGAGGATGCCCCACAGGTGCTCAAAAGGGTTTAGGTCTGGAGACATACTTCGCCACTCCATCACCTTCAACTTCCTTAGAAAGGCAGTTGTTATCTTGGTGGTGTGTTCGGGGTCGTTATTATGTTGGAAAACTGTCAATCGGCCCAGTTTCTGAACGGAGGGCACCATGTTCTGCTTCAGAATGTCACAGTACATGATGGAATTCATGTTTCCCTCAAAGAACTGCAGCTCCCCAGTACCAGCAGCACTCATGCAGACCATGATGCTACCATCACCATGCTTGACTGTAGGCAAGACACAATTTTCTTGGGACTTCTCACCAGGGTGTCGCCACACATGCTGGACACCATCTGAGCACCATCTCAACAGAACATAGTTCCAATAATTCATGCTTTTGGACAGGTTGTCTTCAGCAAACATGTGAGCCAGCTTGAGAGAAGCTTCCTTCTGCAAAGACGGCCATGAAACTGACTTGTTACAGTGTGCGGCATTTGGTCTGAGCACCGACAAGCGGACCTTCCACTTCTGCAACGTCTAAAGCGGTGCTGCAGCACTCATGCCTCTGTTTTTTAAAACCAGCTTCTGCACCTGACGCACAGCACGAGGACTCAACTTCTTTAATCTACTCTTGTGAGGTCTGTTCCGAATGGAACCCATTTTGTAAAACCTCTGTATGACCCTGATCACTGTACTGTAACTCAGTTTCAGAGTGTTACTGATCTTCTTATAGTGTAGGAAATCTTTGTGGAGAGCAACAATTCTAATTCCCAACTCCTCAGAGAGTCTTTGCCATGAGGTGCCATGTTGAACATCCAGTGTTCAGTATGAGAGAATTGTTTTTAAAGCACCAAAATGTAACTGCTCTAATACAAGATACACAAATGTGTATGGTCCTGACAAGCAGACAAAAACATGAACATGATGGATAGGACATGTGGCTTTGCATGGTTACATGATGTACAGCTGGTATCACTAACTGTAGGGTGTACTCACTTTTGTTGCCAGCTATTTTACTGAGTTATGTTCAGAGGACAGTAAATCTGTACTGCTACAGTATACAAGCTTCACACTGACTACTCTAAAATTTAGGTCATTTTAATAGTATTGTCCCTTGAGAAGATGGAATTGGTTGCTGACATGTGAGGGTTATGCTCACTTTTGTGAGATACTATATATATATATATATATATATATATATATATATATATATATATATATATATATATATATATATATATATATATATAGTTCATACTGAAAACTTGATTCTAATTGGTTGGTAAGGTGTGGAAGGCACAGGTACTTCTGGTCTGCATTAAAGTGCTAAAATCTAGTTTTAACCTATTATCAATGCTATAAAAACTGAAGAAGCTGCTCAGATGAGTAGTGAAATGTTTTGATCAACCAGATAGAAGTCCACCTAAAGGGGGTAAATTGTTAAGGTATATTTAAAATGACACTTGCTATGCGATGTTATTGGAAAATAATCGACTTTGGAGCCTTGTGCTTTGCATCACACCACATGGGTGATTATTTTCAAATAATGGCACATCACAACATGGCATATTTCCTACTTAAATATATAAATTATAAACTGTTGGGATATTTTGTTCCTTGGAATAATAATTTAAAAAAAAACCTGCCAAGTCTTGTTGCAAATGTTTGCACTTTAACACATATGGAGTACACACAGTAGAACATCCTGTTATCAGAAATATTGTACTGCGCAGTGTGTTTCTTTGATCTTACAAATATATAAAAATGTATAGATGTAATTTATAATATGTTTCATTATAAATATACATTAAATAATAATAGAAATAAACATTAACATGAGTTTAGATGATGCAAAATCACATTCATTTGTTTCATGATTTATCAGATGTGAATCATTGATTAGAAAGTGCAAAGTTTCCTTTGTCATGTCAGTTGCAAGTGGGAGGATGAATGCAGCAGCAGCAGCAGTAGAATCGAGAACAGAGCATTTACAGAGAAGAAGTAAAAAAAAAAAGATGAAAGATGTTCCTCAGGTAGTAGCGTGATCTTGACTTGCCCACATCCTGCATCCTGAGCTTATTTTCAAACTCAGTCAACCACTTACACACGCACACTGGGTCTGATTTTGTGTGTGTAGTGTGTGTGTGTGTGTGTGTGTTATTATGTTTGCTACATATATATATATATATATATATATATATATATATATATATATATATATATATATATATATATATATTTATATATATATATATATATATATATATATATATATATATATATATATATATATATATATATATATATATAGCAAACATAAACATAATAACATGTACATCTGGTCACAGATTTGGTTTATTTGGTTACCATGGAGACATCCAGGTATGAGTTTATGGTCCTTGTCCTTTGGTCTGCAGGTGTGTGTTGGAGCTTATAATAATGATGGTTGCATAAGTGTGATAAAACAGGGACCTTCATTTCAATATGATTTATCAGCATGTGTGTGTGTGTGTGTGTGTGTGTGTGTGTGCGTGTGTGCGTGTGTGCGTGTGTGTGTGTGTGTGTGTGTGTGTGTGTGAGAACATGTTTACTGATACTTGTGGTTGATGCTCATAAGAAAAACTGTTTGCATTTATTTTTTTATTACAAAAGGTTAAGGTTCAAATCAGATTTGGCATAATAAGCTGCATGAATAAGTATATAAGTAAGAATAAGTAAGTGAGAGAGAGAGAGAGAGAGAGAGAGAGAGAGAGAGAGAGAGAGAGAGAGAGAGAGAGAGAGAGAGCTGTATTGCTTGTAAGTGCTCTTTACTGGTCATTTGAACATAATATTAAAAATAGGGTGTAATTTTTGGGCAGACCTCAGTGCCAGTCTGATCAGCAAGGAGAGGAGTTGCCTGGGAACTCCATCATCTGGAAAGCTGGGTGAGGCTGGCGGTTTAGAAATGGATTTAAGAAAAAATGAGCTAACTGCATTGGAAAATGTGCAATGAAACACTGATGAAATTAAATTCTGTGAATCACGAGGTTTTAAAGAAACCGCACTGTTTGCATTTAAATTGCTAAGACTTATGTGTTCACTGACCCATGAGAAAGCAGCGTTTGGCTATGAATGATACCACAAATATTTATATTCATACTTTAATAAATAAGAGCTGACATCATTCCATTCGCTGGTGTGCTTTTCTGTTCAGTTTAACTCAGTACGAGGATTGAGGTCGAGTCGGGTCGGGTACTGATAATGGAAAGGTTAGAAATTATATTTGTTTCAAGTACTTTTAATTTATTTTTAAAGGTGGATGGAAGGAGTTCAGGGTTGCCTCCAATATAAAATTATGCCTTGAAGAAGTCTAAATGATAACCTAGTGTAACCTGTTGTCTTTAAACCATAGAAGTAATAATGAAGGTCATCCAAACTATCATTAAACATATATTTCAAAGTTATATAGAGATAACGGACAGTCTGGTCAAAAGAGAAACACTGTTACTACGATGGCTTTAACCTGCACTGCCTTTATTGGCCAGCAAATTTGATTGTTTTATAAACTGTAATAGCCAATCAGGTTTAAATATGCAAATGTAGGCCTTTAACCACAGTTTGCCAGGACAAAACAGAGTGAAAAAAAATTATTCAGATACATCTTTTGTGTTCACTGACTCATGAGAAAGTAGAGTGTAGAGTGAAAGTAGAGAGTAAATTGTTCAAATATGAATTATACCACAAATATTTATATTCATATTTTTATAAATACGAGCTGAGATCATTCCATTTGCTGGTGTGCTTGTACGCTCAGGTCAATTCAGTACGAGGACTGAGGTCAATCCGGGTCTGGAATCGGAGATCGAAAGAGAAACAAACTCTCTATGGAACAGCGGACGGATTTCCGTATCTCTGTTAGGAATTTCCAGGATTTCCTGTTTTAGTGCATTGTGCTCTTGAGTTTTCTTTATACTGCCAACTCGGACTACTTGTCTCTTACCGATTATATCATTATATCATGCGTTCCATTGTTTTCTTCTGAATTTAATTGGATTATTTGGATTATTTTTATGAGAGACTTTTTCCTTATTAAAGTCTTTTGTTGGGATTTACATACCATGCAACCACACCACAGCATCGGCTGGCTGTTGATGGCAGCAGTCTATTAATTCTTCTCATAGAAATACAGATGCTGTGAGAGCAGACATGAATGCAGTTAAAAAAAAAAAAAACCTTAGTCTTTGTTTATATACGTATGAATGACGTCTTGTCTCAAATCCCCGGGAATTTTTTGGACAGAACATTCCTCCAGCCCTAAATGGTCCCTAGAGGTCTTTCCTTCTCTATCCCTCAGACACACACACAAGTAAAAAAAATCCTTAAAACTTTCCCAGAGTGATTATTACTGTTACTTGATAAGAATCTTTAAGAAGGTTCTTTCCCCCTGTCTTACAACAATCATCACTATTACACTTTTCAGCAGTGAACTTTCCTGCAGCCTCAGCACTACATATATGTGTGTGTGTGTGTGTGTGTGTGTGTGTGTGTGTGTGTGTGTGTGTGTGTGTGTGTGTGTGTGTGTGTGTGTGTGTGTGGACACTCAGCTGTTTTTATTTTACCTTTCTCAGAAAAAGGATTGCGCGCTGAATTTCCCACCCACACAATACCACACACGTTCATATTTTCTCAGCTTTCTGAAATGTCTAAAATTAAGGTTTGTGAAAAAATGTGCAGTAGATTATGTCTCATTCTTTAATCAACTTTTGGCAGAGGACACCGCCGGACACAATTGTATGTTTAACCCATTAGGTTTATTTGCTCACTGCTGACCAAAACTCTAACATTACATGACACTTCTTATTTTCTCCATCTCTCTCTTTCTCTCTATCCCCATCTCTCCTCGGCAGCACAGGCTTCCTCAGTGACCTCCTTTGTCCCCGATGTTGACACAGAGACACAGCAAAGTGAAGAAGAATGTCAGCCATGACAAAAGCTTTTAAGGAATCCCGCTACCGCTGACGTTAATACCCTCTGACCTGAAAAGCATCTGCACCACCCAGCCCCATTCTTCAGATCCCAGAACAGCCACTAACTACCCTATCATTTTGATGAAAAAGTCGTTGCCTGATCTGAGACCAGGTAAGGAGGTTTTCATAGAAAATTTGTCAGTTATGTGTAATGTATATAGGTATGGTCAATACCATCAGAAAACATATTTATCAAAGCTTTATAGAGGTAATAGACAGTCTGGTCGAGTAAGAAACATTGTCACTACGATGGTTTTTACCCGCACTGCCTTAAGATTATATTGGCCAGCAAGTGTTATTGTGTCATAAACTATTAGAACCAATCAGGTTTAAATATGCAAATGCAGGCCTTCAACCACAGTTTACTAGGGCACTGAGTATGAAGAGGACTATTAAAAAATAATAATTCAAGATACATCCTAAACTCTTATGGTCCTTCTGAAGCAACACTCATACATAAAGTGAGTCAAGTAGGAAAGCACATTTATTTTCAGCAAGCGTTGGCAACTTCTGGTGACCTTTCGTGACAAGATATAGGAGTGCCCAGTTTGGATCTGTTCAAATTTGAGAAAAGTGGAACTTAATGCTTATATGGAGAGTATTGGTGGAGCAAATAACAACAAGACAGAAGAAAGTAGAACTTTATAATACAGGACACTTTCAGTGATACATTCAATGAATGTGGGAATGTATTTAAGGCTCTTTGGAGGCAAGGTGCCAATTTACAGCCAAAATATTTTAAACTTTGTGTTTCCTATAGGGTGACCCCAAATAGTTCAAGATTTGGTGCATCAATAGGAGGAGCCTGATTCGACTACCAATCTCACAGTCGAATCTTTGCAGAGGTGTAATGAAACAAGGATCATGACATTTTAGTCATCTTGAATCAATGTCTGATTTCCCATGCAACTACCAGTTTTCTCCAAACAGGTTTATATACAGCCTATTATGATCATGCTGTAAATAAAAATGTGGAAAGAAAGAAGATTTTAATCAATATTTTTAACTTGCGTGAATAAATCCAACCCCTCTGTGACAGATTTAAGTTTCTCTTTCCATAATATTTAACCCTAATTTAACTATGTAAATACATTTTTGATTGTTTTGATGCAATTAATCTTTGATGTTGTGCTTAGCGAACTCAGAGCGTGCTCGCACAGGCAATTTTAAATGTGACTAAGTGTTGACTAACTGGTATCGTATCACCCCATACACCCCCCCCCCCACACACACACACACACACACACACACACACATATACATACACACATGATTCAACTCTCAGTTGACTCATGTGTGTATGTAAATACACACATGACTATGTAAATCTTTAGTCTGGGGCACCCCTAGTTTCCTGCCATGTTGTGTATCAATATGAAAGCAGACGAATGTCAGAGAATGCTTATTATTTTATAGGGAATGTCTGAGTGCTGTAGAAATAACAGACAACAAATGAACAGAACTTTATAATCAATTAGAATAGCATACAGAACACATAAATCTCTCAAGCTAAAGTAACACTACACTTTTAATTTCATTGACAACCATTCAATACATGTGAAAGGGTGGAATCCTGTAACAAACACTCAAGGAAGTTTCTCATTTAACTTCTGTCCAAAGATCAGGTGTGATGAACTCTGACCGGCAAATTCATATTGCATGAATATTTGTGACTGATTATCAATATAAAGAAAATACAAGATGAAGAAAGCACTAAATATAGCGATGTCTTAGTACTCAATCAATATTTATATAAATCTAATTTTTTTTATATTTTTGTATATTTACAAATATATTGTAACATAACATTCATATACTGTACAGTTGACGCCCATATTCGCAGTAGGTCTCAGAAAAACTTTCGCCTGCTAAATGTCTGGTGTAACTGCATACTGAGGCTATGTCTACACTCCTGTCTCCAATCCAGATTAATTTGAAACCGGCGTTTTCGTCTAAAAACTTTTGTTTTGAATCATTTCCCAAAAGTTGCTCTTCCACAATATAACGTCTGAAAACGTTTACATCCCTTTGACGCTTTGACCTGCGTCATTTCCGCCTGCCGCTTATTTACTTTCTGGCTATTTGAAATATCGCAGCAATGACAAAAAAATGCGTCATTGTTTACAAAACCCTCCATTTTCACTGTTGATGCGAAAACGCCATTTTCAAATATATCCACTTTGGAGACCGTTTCAAAAAGTTACGTTTTTGTTGACTGAAAACATCATCTCATTGTGGACAGAAGGCACAATTATTGTGTTTTTAAACAAAAACATATTAATGTGGACATTACCTTAGACGTTAATGAATTTTAACTCAACATACTGGACCTGATTAGAAATAAGTTCATTAGAGGGACCATGGGACCATGCAGGTAGAACGTTTTGGAGACAAGTTGAGAGAAGCTAGATTGAGATGGTGAGGCAAGACATATAGGAGCCTGGTCTGAAACAGGCAGCTGTAGAGGACAGAGTGATATAAAGGGGCACAAGGCAAGAATACCTTGCCATAGGGGGTCATACAATCATACACACCTGGGGCAAATAAATTGCAGCCAATTCAGATACTGACAAAAAAAAAAGATGTAGGTGCAAACCACAGAATCCCCAGGAACCTCCTATGGGCTTGGCACGATCAAGCAAAAATCTTGGGATCAAACCAGGGACCATGTGAGCTATTATGCCACACCATGGCCTTTACAAGGGAAAGAAAAACAAAACTAATTCTTCACATAAATAAAAATACCTGCATCACAGTTTTAGCGCATGGCAACCACATGAGCTGTGTGAATAATTCATATCTCTAGAAAGCAGTAATCTTTCATTTTATTCTCTCTCTTCCACCAGATCTTTCTCTGTGTCCTTCTGAGTTCAGCTGAAAATTCCTGACCACTGACAGAACATTCGTTATTGATAAATGAATGTTAATTCCCACCAGTTGTTGTTGTTATTATTATTATTATTGTGATTAAATGGGAAAGGTTGCCCGCTTGCATTCCTTTACTATTACCCATGTTATTGGGTCACTCTAGGTCAAATTTCTCTTATAATATGATGAATTGCTGTGGTGGGCGACGTGAATTATTTTGCAATTACACTCAAAAAGACAAATCAGCAATCCAACGATGTAGGAGGAGGAGAGGTCGGAAACCCAGCACTCTTTAGTGAGGAATTTGTCCCATTTTTTCGGGGACGTGTGCTATGAGGCACGTCCATCCAACTTTAAAATGCGGTGAAGTGTCCGCTATGTGCTTTTACTAAGAACAAGCTTTTGGAGACTGATATTTAACAAGCATGTTAGTCTCCCTTCTGCACAAAAAACTTTGGATTTTTGTGAAATATTCCTTGATTATTTTTGGATCACACAGGAAGTCATCAGCTTAAAAAGATATGGCATTGTTCGTCCACTGGAATGTGTGTGTGTGTGTGTGTGTGTGTGTGTGTGTGTGTGTGTGTGTGTGTGTGTGTGTGTGTGTAAAAGAAACTGATGTAGCTACTGTTGAATCAGTCCATGTGTCCCCTCTAAAGTTTTAGTACGTGATAATCAGAGGTAGTAAAAGTAGTCTTTGAGTAAAAACTAAAATCTATTTAAAGTGTGAATGTGAAAAAGAAAGATTTAGGAATCTAGGATTTAGGAAAAGAAACATTAGGAAAACAACAAATTGACTGCTAATCTCTGTCATGTTTGCTAGCATCATAATAACTGATGAAACAAACTTGCTAAAAGCTAATGGCTATATGCAATAATATAAACAAATATTATGTATGTTGCAACCATATAGATGACAGTGACAAACAGTGCTTAGAACAGCTTTAACACAATGCTAATAACTCAATTATATGCATTTTAATAGTGTGGCAGATTTTATATTCTTTTAAAAATAATATAACAATTCTAGACATAACACAAATGATCCAAACTAAAAACTTTAGCCTTAATAGCTATCTAGCTAGCTCATTTATCCAAGTTACTAGCTGGTTTGGTTCCCTGGTGGTCTAGTGGTTAGGATGCGGCGCTCTCGCCGCTGCAGCCCGGGTTCGATCCCCGGTCAGGGAACCAACCCCAGTCACTTTCAGTGCCGGTCCCAAGCCCGGATAAATGGGGGAGGGTTGCGTTAAGAAGGGCATCCAGCGTAAAAACATGTGCCAAATCAAACATGCGGATGGTCCGCTGTGGCGACCCCTAACGGGAGAAGCTGAAAGAAAGTTTTACTAGCTGGTTTGGTACCTAAGTAGCCAAACTAGCTAGCTAGAAACAAACTGAACCAAGCATTGTAAAGTGCACTCTCTAACTCTCCCATTTTTTGTATTTGGTGCTGTCATTTTCAACAGTTAATGAAAATTAATTTATCCTAAGTGCAGTTTGTCAAAATGTACACAAGACAGTAACAAACCTTCAGTTTGACAAACTAGCCCCAGTGTTGTCAGATACCATTTCTTAATAGCTTAAAATGTACCTGGCTAGTTCATGAGAAGGGTGGTTTGGCTGTAGCTAGCTTGTAACTTGACCTTACATTTGTAAAATGAGTTTTCTCAACATTACTCTTTCCTCGGTTTGACAAGGAAGCTTCAGTGTTGTTAGCTATGTTTTAAATTGCTTGTTTTGTCTTGCTAGCTAGCTCATGAAAAATAAGTTAAATGTACTGATTAAAACTTTTTACAAATGATTTGGACATTGCTTTTATTGGATCTTGTAGACAAAGTAGTTGAATCCTGTACAACTTGAGCAACCATGTTTAGCCTGTCATTAATGTGAAGTTCTCAAGAGGTCACACTGAACTGACTAGCCTCTCGGTTTTTCCAATAGCATTTTGTTTCACACTGTCTCAGTTACTGCTGTCATTTCAGGACGAATGTAAGCCTCTGAGGTAGCTCATTGTGGGTTTAGATTTTCATGAGGTTTTGGGTTCCGTGCCAGAAAGACTTTTGCCGTCTGTATCCATTTTTAATAAGGATAAAAAAAAAATACATTTGAACTATGTGGGGATTTCTTTTGGGTATCTGATCACTAATTCAAGCAGTTATCGCAGTTTTCAGTATATCCTGTTTGGTACGCCTGCTTCAGCAGTTCCAGAGTGAGGTTTTAAGATCCTTTTGCCTTCTGAGTCAAAATGGGACATTGGGCCTCGTTTCAACTTCTATTTCAGATGCAATCTTGCTTTTTTCTCATGTAGCTCATGGCAGGCTGAAGGCACAGCTGGAGGTGGTTTCACTGCAAATAAATACTGTATGACTATTAAGGGTTTCTTTCAGTGCTGTTGTACAAGTTTCTTTTTTATGTACGCTGAATGTCTAGAAAGATTAAATCTTTACAAGTTGACCATTAAAAATAAGGTTAAATTAATACATTTTGGAACATCAAGAAATTTTATTTCCTAAAAATGGCATAAATATTGAATCCAAAGCTAATTCATAATTATCCAGTCAGCTAACCGCTACTAAAACAGTAAGAGTACTCAGTTGGATTTCAGTATCTGAGTCTTAACAGATATTTCCTACACATATGTTGGTGTTATGTCAGAATTCTCAATTTTGAATACGCACTTAATAATATGTTATTGTTTCTAACAACTTATTAACATTATGAAAACAGAATAACTTTTTTTAAGAGTAAAAAACAATCGCTGGTAGATTGTTGTGGTATAGAAGGAATAAAACACTTGCTGGAATAATAACATTGTTCAGTATAACATGCAGGCATTGGAAAATGGTTACCATGGTAACAGTGACTACAAAACCCCATTGCTTTTTATTTTTCTATAACAGCAATCCTTGACATGCTGTATTCCTTAGAGAACATGAAAATATATAGAACATTTAGTAGTTCACTGCTGAATAATTCTTTCACATGACAAAAATGAGAATATTATCATGTATTCATAGTGAACCAAAGTGACACCTTTCCAATCAACAAACAAGTTGAATATGACATTGTTCAGATATAATGAGTGCCCATTGTGCAAACCTTGGCTATATATTCAGTTTAATTCAATTTTATTTGTAAGGTGCTTTTATTAATACTCATTGGCCCGAAGCAGCTTTACAGAAAGAAAGAAAGAATGAAAGAAAGAAAGAAAGAAAGAAAGAAAGAAAGAAAGAAAGAAAGAAAGAAAGAAAGAAAGAAAGAAAGAAAGAAAGAAAGAAAGAAAGAAAGAAAGAAAGAAAGAAAGAAAGAAAGAAAGAAAGAAAGAAAGAAATATGTCATATAGACCCATTCCAAAAATGTTTACAGTACAGCAAATAAAATCATAGTGGCTTTTAATGGAATCGTTTTTACTAGTTCGTCAAATTTTCAACATAACCCAGAGACTTTAGTAATGTTTTAAAAAGTCCCCGTTTTGAATAGTTGTGTAAGCAGACCAATATGTATAGCATTAAATATGCATTTAATTAAAGGTCGGCCTTTTAATCCGTTGGTTTTGAGTTGTTTTGAATGTATTTTCCAAAATTGATATTGGTCACAAGATTTTTTGCAAAAGCTGTGGTAAACATTATCTACTGTTTTAAACTAATAATCTTTTAAAAAATAATACAATAATATTTAATTATTATGATTTATGAATTATTTAATTATTAATAATTAATAAATAAAATAATCCTCTATATTGAACATTAGAGGAGCTGCAGGAAAATCTGACAAGTACCAGTCACAAAGATGTAACAACAACCTTGCATAATATTCAACAAAACACAAAAACACAAACACTTCAGATTACCTAATTCACCCATAAACATGTGCAGAATACTTTATGGTCAGAAGACCAAAGTAGATCTTTGAGGCACTTAAAAGTTACACTATATTTGACACAAAAACAATTATCTGAAGAATACCATTAGCAAAGTAAAGCATGATGGTGGAAGCTAACTCTAAAGGGGCTATTTCCTTATAGCACTGACAGAGGCTGACCTAATTATTTGCTAGGATAATCAGTGTGTTGAGAGTTTTGGTTTGTGTGATTTGTCATGCAAACCTGTAATGCACGCCTATAACCTTAACCTAGAACAAGAACGGCATGATTCATCTGAAGTAAAGTCAGTACAGATTTACATACCATTACGCAAAATATTTCCAGACCATTTCATAAGATATTATCAGGGTGTTTATGGGAAAGATTCCACAATGGAGTTGTACAGAATGTTAAGAATGAGACCAGGTGGCATTTCCTATTTTGGTTAGAGCAAGCTTAGAAGGCTTATGCCACTGCATGTCAGAAATGCAAAGAAAACAAAGAAAACAAAAAACACCCAGGCTTCATTAGGCCTGATACAGAGTAGTCACATGATTGTTAAGCCTCACAGATTGTAATGTTCAGTCAGGGAGGAATGAATAATTTGGATGCCACAGGTGAGTACCAGCTATGTAGGCACTGCCAAAAAACACACAACAAACACAGATTCCCACCATGGACATAAAAGGCAAGAGAGTGTCATAGCATTTCAAAGAATGTTGTGGCATATTTCAAGAAGTTTTTTTTGGTTTGTTTTGTCTGTACATGCCTGCACAAATTGTTGAACAGAAAAAAAAAAAGAGTTTGTCCTCATGATCAGGTTTTAATAATATAGCGTACACCACAGTGCTTGGATTCTTGAATCTGATTTGATGACTCTTCTAGAATAGCACCTTTGACTGCTTTGTGTGACAGCAATTTAAATTAGAGGCCTTCACTCCCACGGGACAGGATTTATTTGGTGAATGCAGGTGCGGGCGGTAAATACTCATTTGTGTGCGGGTTGCGGGAGAATAAAATCAATTGTGGGACTCCCATGAGAAAATAAACTACAAAAAACAAATAAACAGTTTCCACTGCACAAAAGCAACAACTAAAACAAAATCTAACAATTTACAGGCACAAGGTCGGAAACAAACTCTCGTGGTTCAGGTGCGGTGGATTATTAGTGCACACCGAGGCAAAATGTGTGAAGTGTGAAACAAAGGTGAATTGTTGAGTGCTACAGATATTACTTTATAAAAGAAAGGAACAAACAACACAACAAAACCTTGGCCTGTTTTTTTATATAGTTTCTGATGTTCTATGTTCTGAAATGTTTCTTTTTCATGTGCATGTTCATCATTTACACAAAAAGTCAAACTCTATTAAAACTAAACGTCTGTTTATTTTCTGTTTATTTTTTCTGTTTATATTCAAATTCAAACAGGGAAGTGAATGAAACAAAAAAAAATCAGCGTAGCGAGAAGAAGCAGTCAGTGCATTAAAAATAAAACTACTTATAAAACTACCTGCAGGCTTTTGTGGGCGTAAACGGGACAAATCTTAAACCTTGCGGGATCGAGAGGGACTGAAATATCCGTCCTCTGCAGGTCTCTAATTAAAATCATTACCATGCTTCCATAGTAGCACTTCATTAACATTTTACAAGATACATAATCCAAGTCTTAAAACAGATTAACTAGAAGATTGCCGGTTAAAACCGTTGTCATTTGACAAAGAAAAACTCACTGTTAATATGTTGCTAGGTTTAATATGTTAATAGGATTTCTATTAAGATATTAGTTCTTTGTTCTTACTGTCAAGCAATAGAAAAAAGTTGCTATAGAGAAATTTGCTTCCTAAACACGTTATACAACGTTAAATGTAACTATGAAAAGATGTGTTGTCAAAATTGTATTGCTATTTATACAAAAAGCTCATAAGGGCAAGTTCATTGTTTGTGTTTGGGATTACGTAGACTATTATAGCTGAGTAACAAACATCCGCACATTAGATCAATAAAACAGGAAGAAGCCTATGACATAAACAGGTAGAGGCATGCGAGAATTTAGGTCATAGAAAGGACACTACCTAGACACAAATGACAGGCAGAGAGATGAAATGCCTTTACAGCATTTGGCAGATATCCATATTCAGGTGCTTTCTCAAATTTTACATATAAGCAGGTAAATGTTAAGGGACTCACTCAAGTGTCTAGTAATGGTAGATTGCTTGTGCTAAGATTTGAACTTAAGTTCTCCCCATAAGAATTCTAACATCTTAACCATTGAGTTACCACTTCATGGTGACACTACCCTACTGAAATGCCAGTGATACCAGCAGACTGCTTTGCCAAGATGATTGCTGCCACTCCCTCAAAATCGAATCCTTCTCACATGATGTGTCATTGTAAAAATGTTTGGAGTCCCCCTTCCATACCTGTAGGTGTGGCCACCACCCACATACCTTTACTCTTCCTCTCCCTCCCTCATTCTCTTTCAAACACTCTCTCATCTAACGTCTCTAAGAGATCAAAACAGTCCACTTTTTCCTTTCATCTAAACAATAATACCTTACACCTTGGCAGTGAGAGGGGCAGTAATTTTCTGTTTCTGGTGAAGATTGGAAGAAGCTGTGTTAGCACTGTAGTTAGAAGGACAAAGAGTTTTAGTCATTTTAAAACATGGGTATGAACTGACAGATAAGAATTTCATGGTTCATTTCCAAAAATGTACAGCTAGACATGTTATACAACTTCGAAATAACCATTTTCAAACCCACCTATTGTTTAAGTGATCAAGAAAATTGGAATATATGACTAACAGGTGTTTGTTATTGTCCAGGTGTGCCCAGTTAAGACAACTTATATCTCTAAATCGTCTACTTTTGTTTTAAACCGTGGGTTTCACTTGTGAAGAATGCAATTGCTGATACAAAGGATAAACCAAATTCCAGACCAGAGAGCTGTCTATTGGAGTGAATACCAGCCAATTAGAAAGTTAAGAAAAGAATCTGATCAGAGCCATTGTGCAAGAATCGCAAAAGCAATGGAATTATTCCCAGAAAGAAAAAAACTAATGGTGTACTAACTAGCAGTTGATAATAAAAACAATGTCATAACGAACAAAACAGAAAAAACAGAGATGAACCAAAATATCCAAAACTTTTAGAAAACAAAATTAACCACCACCAAAGTGTTTGAAAGTATGTGTAGAGAAAGAAAGGATGTACCCATGATCCCAAACAAACAAGCACAAAGCTTGATGCGTTTTGTCTGCCAATTTACAGCAAGACGATAAATGAAAACACAATGTGAATACAACAAAGAAAAGTAGTGTAAGATTTTAGACTGGGCAAGTCAATCAGCATACTTTAACCCAATATATAAGTGGCACTTTTTTTTTAATTAGTTTTTTATTAAAGTTTATTTGAAAAGGGACCATGTACAATTTTCACATAAATGTTACCTCCTGTTGAGGATACTGAAAGGGTGAAACTCTCCAAAACAAAAAGCAACTAAAGGAAGTTGCATTACAAGCTTAGAAAAGCGGCACAATGTAAGAATGACGATTAAGAACATTATGTTGTGGGTTGCTCAGTGGGTTGCCAGCTAGGGATATGCTTTTTTTTGCCCTTGGGAAGTCTGCTACCATAGATGCCATGTTGTTTAACACATTTAGAAGTATATATATTAGGAAAAGAAAACTGAAAATTGGATTTGCCACATCATATCAATATTTTTTATCTCAAACATCTTAAGTCTTTAGTGGACACTTTTCTAAAGTGCCAGTATGGAGCCTAGCACAAAAAAGTAGTGATCACATACACCAACCAGGCATAACTTCATAGCCACAGATCAGTCAAGTTAAGTCAAGTCAAGTTTATTTGTATAGCACTTTTCACAACAGACATTGTCTCAAAGCAGCTTTACACAAATCAACAGTTAAGGTGAATGGTGTGAATGTGTCCCTGATGAGCAGCCTGTGGCAAGGAAAAACTCCCTTAGATGTTATGAGGAAGAAACCTTGAGAGGAACCAGACTCAAAAGGGGAACCCATCCTCATTTGGGTGACATCAAGAGTTTGATCATAAATCTTTCAACAATACAGAACACTGGAGAGTGAGAACTAACATGATTACTGGAGTATAAGATTATAAGTGATGTTCCTACTGCAGTCTTATACAGTCTATATGGTCAGTAGCTCCTAGTTTTATAAGCTCAGCATTTGTGATCATCACAGATCCAGCATCAGCTTCTCCATGCCAGAGCCTTTAAACACTCCAGGAGGTCCAATGTCAAACTCCACACATGTAGCGGGATCCAAATGGCACTGGTACGTCTCTAGATGGTTCGGGATGTTTGCGAGTTCGGCATCCACTTCTTCAAAGGTCCGTAATCATCACGAGGTGGGAGGTGACTGGAGCTGGCCAAACCTCAGGGTGTCTCAGGATGGGGAGAGAAGGAGAAGCAGTGGAGAGGAATTAGCGTAGCTGCTGTTCATGATATTAACAGCACAAGTTGATAATGTGCATGTGATCAGATGTTCTGGAGCACAAAGTTATGATATGTGATGTGTGTTATGTGTAGGCTTTGCTAAAAAGATATGTTTTTAATCTACACTTAAACTGGGAGAGTGTGTCTGAGCCCCGAACACTGTCTGGAAGACTATTCCAGAGTTTAGGAGCTAAATGTGAAAATGCTCTACCACCTTTAGTGGACTTTGCTATTCTAGGAACTACTAGAAGCCCAGAGTTTTGAGATCTCAGGGAGCGTGACGGATTGTAGCGTGTTAAAAGACTGGATAGATACATAGGAGCCAAACCATTTAGTGCTTTATAAGTGAGAAGTAATAGTTTGTAGTCTATTCGAAACTTAACAGGAAGCCAATGTAGGGACGATAAGATTGGGGTTATGTGATCATATTTTCTTGACCTTGTAAGAACTCTGGCTGCTGCATTCTGGACTAACTGAAGCTTGTTTATTAATGATGCAGGACATCCACCTAGTAATGCATTACAGTAGTCTATTCTGGAGGTCATAAACGCATGGACGAGCTTCTCTGCATCGTATATAGACAACATGTTTCTTAACTTAGAAATATTTCTAAGGTGAAAGAAGGCTGTTTTTGTAACTTGGTTGATATGATATTTGAAAGACAAGTTGCTGTCTAAAATAACTCCCAGGTCTTTTACCGTTGAACTAGTGGTTACAGAACAATCAGCCATAACATAATTACCACCTTTTGTGTTGGTCCCCCTTTTGTTGCCAAAACAATCCTGACCTGTCGAGCATTAACAGCATTAACTTCTTTAGCAGGAGCTCGTCTGTTGGATTGGACCACATGGGCTAGCGTTCGTTCCCCAATGCATCCATGAGCCTTGGCCATTGATGCTTATCAATCACAAATTTGGTCCTGGTCTAACTCGCTTAAATCTTTATGCTTGCCCAATTTACCTGCTTCTAACACATTAACTTTGAGGACAAAATGTTCACTTGCTAAAGAGATAATCAATGTTATTTACTTTATGGTCATAATGTTATGATGTTATTATGTTATGCCTGATTGGTGTATTTGCACTGATTAATATTACTCTAAAAAAAGGTCCCCTGGTGGTCTAGTGGTTAAGATGCAGCGCTCCCACCGCTGCGACCCGGGTTCGATTCCCGGTCAGGGAACCATCCCCAGCCACTCTTAGTGCTGGTCCCAAGCCTGGATAAATTGGGGAGGGTTGCGTTAGGAAGGGCATCCAGCGTAAAACATGTGCCAAATCAAACGTGCGGAGGATCCGCTGTGGCGACCCCTAACGGGAGAAGCCGAAAAGAAAGTTTAATATTACTCTAAAAAACATTGGATTATTCCTTTAAAACATATCAAACAGTAGTAAAGACTAATATCCTGGTTGTAGGTTTCACCTGCCACTTGCAGCTGACCAGTTCAAACAGGATTTTCATTTTAATTTGGCTGTGAGTAACAAAAGCTCGTGCATTACACTCAACAGCGGTCTATCAAAGATGGTTTTGATGAATACATCTCTTTATTTTTGTATAATGTGTAGCATTAGGTATGTGCAGTTACTCATATAGTCACGAACATACACGCATGATTGGAAAAGCAGCTCTGACCTGAAAATCTTCTGGTATGAAAGCAGGAAAAGGATGTTCTCCGTTCCTCATTCCTCGTTCCGAACTCAGGGGTCAGAATTAAGCATTCCACTTGGCCACTGGAGATGGGAACATTTTCCCACGGATTACTTCCCAAGCCTCACTACTCCCCAAAAGAGGAACCAACCACTTACATTAAAGCTAGCCAAAGTCCACAAATGATTAAGGTCAAAGATCATGATCTTAGTGTTAATAGCTGACGCAGACCAAGTTCCTCAAGGGGATACAAGTACACTCCCTTGTATACATACACAGGGTATTATATACTGTACCGCCATTTTTATGACCCCGAGGTCAGACAGCTATCCAAGCATACGACCTCTAACCTCAGTCACTAGTGTACACTTTCGCTTAAATCTGTGGTCAGAACATCTAAGTACAACCAAGAACAAATAGCAAGCCTCACTCTGTGGCTGTTTGCTTTGGATGTTGAGTTCTCCACTTCTGGCCTGGCTCGTATGTTGTCCTGTGACCACAGAAGAAAGAATGTGCTCTGAGAGATGCTGATTTGCCATCTGCAATCTGTACAGCACTCAGTGAAGTGAATTAAAGGGCAAAGCTGACCTTTAAACCAGTCAAGATGTTTAAAAGTAGTTCTTGAAGGGTTCTAATAATGTTTCACTAGTGTGTCATTATCATTTTCGATTAGTGTAAGAGGACACGTTCAAGGTTTATTTACGCACTGTCAGTACCAGTCTGAGTCTGGTGCAAAATATTTAAGTGTGTGAGGAGATCATTTTTCATTTCAATATATATAAAGGGAGTAGTTTTTAGAAAACAGTATCATGTGTATAGTAGACGGAGGTTTGTCTTTTGTGGAACAAGCTATTGAGCATGTGTTTCTGAATGACACATTTCTCTACACTTGTGGCGTAATCCAATCTGTATTTGTTTCCCTGTTTCATGCTTTAAGTATTTGGAAATGTATTTTATTCAAATTTAACCACAAAGTGGGAGTGGCTAAAGGCAGCGGGAGTGGCTTACTGTGTTCACTTTTGTATTAAATAAAGCTCTACCACATGGAAAATACTGAAAACCATTAGAAAAAAATGAGAGATATAAATGCCCTCGCTATCAGTCCAATCTATCTACCAGAGAGATGTGTGTAGTACCCTTTTTTTAATCCTGCTCACTGGGTTATTATTTTTGTGTGCACACCCTGCTGATATTTTTTTAATTTAGCTGGTTCTCATGCCCAAAATATAAACAAATATTAGCCTAAATTAAACCACCAGACTAGGCGGTTTTCCATGGCCTTTATTTGAGCTTGAAATCTGGGAACTTGCTCGTGCCCATATTAAATGAAAAACCTCCTACCCTCAAGACTTCTTTGTTTTTGTTGCCTGTGGAATCCCAGAATCCTCGATTCACACCTCAGGTCTTCTGTGAAACCTTCTGGCAAGCCGAACTTTCCAAAAAAATTTAAATAATAAAAAAAAAAAAAAAAAAAAAAATGCAGAACAGCACCAGAAGTGTGTCTACTAATTGTGTTTAGAGCATGCTAGCTGTTCATAATTTGTATAATGTGTTTGTATAATGATGTACCGATTTTCCCATCTGGGTGGTGGAACAAAAACAATTGGACACATTTTTCTAAACAATTTTATTTTCATTTTCTGGTGATGTAGCTATGTGCAAAGTTAATGCTTAGGTCATCACTCAGTTTAATTGACAGAAGAAAGATTTTTTATTAGGTAAAAAAAAACTATTACAGGTGATCTTATTTTAGAATCGATGCAGACACAAAAAAATTTATTCAGGCCAATGCTGTTATTTGACTTTAGCACACACTAGCACAACATACTGCTACAACAAACACTAAAAAGACATGAGTGTTTGCTTAGCATAGCTAGCTAACAAGCCTGCAAATATATTATTGAATGATTTTAGCTCGCAAAGTCAATATGATTTTCAGGCAAACGAAACATGAAACTGGGCAGCCCACTGGAGCTTCATTGTGCTAGCTAATAAAGTAATGATTTGTACCCATGAATTTGTGAGATCTCGCAGACATGAAATGTCGCTTTATATACATTAACTTTATAAACAGTGCTTAAGCAGTATGTATCGTTTTTCCACCCCAAGTCAATCCATGCCTATAGAGATATGCAGGTTTACCTGTAATACAATAATCTGTATCTCATTTAATAGTCAGAAATACAGAAAATAAGTTGTAACCGATATCATAAATGTGCACTCATTACGAGTATCACATTATATCTAATTATATAAGTGGGCATTTATGTAATTTATATACACATACATGTGCTTCGAATTGCAGCTGCTACCTGTGTAAAAAAAAGTGTCTTAATCATCTCATTCTGCTGCGTTCCAGTCTTAATGACTTTCCCAGAGAACAGAGAAATCCAAACCTATCCTCCACTGACACACGCAGGAAAAAATGCACCACCGGAGGATCTCCGGCACACATGTTCACACACACACACACACACACACACACACACACACACACACACACACACACACACACACACACACACACATCCGCATACATTCTTCTGCTGGTAGTGCTTTGTAAGCATGGTCACTTTATGTTGCTCTTGGCTAGATTTGCGTGTTTCTGATGTGTTTTGCAGGTTCTAATCTTTTTTTTTTCTTCTTCCAGGTCCTATGTTTACCTCCTGCAGTATCTCAGCGTATGCAAAATCTGTGTGATGCTGACTTGAGGAAAGATAAAACTATAGCTAACATATGATTGAATATAGGGCAGATTTTTTTTTTCAACCACTCTGTCACCTTCCCTAAGTACTTTGTCTATTTGGGTTGTGATGTCTGGACCTATCAAATAGGCCTAAAAGATGTCTAAGAAAAAGGGCATTATTCAAGAGACTGTTACATGCTCATGGATGGTGTTAAAGGTATTGTTTGGTGTACAGATTTTCTGCAACTGGCATTCAAACACACGCCCTACTGACCATTAGATCAGAGCTCTAACCCCTGAGTCAGTGCCCCAGTGATTTGCCTGTACACTGACACTTTGGCTCCATGCCTGATATCATGGATTTAAATGTTTTAGTGTATGTATGTATCATTTAATGTATGAGCCCATTTAGATCTTTTACAAGAAACACTTGTCTATGATCTCTTCTAAACTGGATGCTGATGTCTGTTGTGAATTTGACACAGATAGTGTTTAGTGTTTACATTGCTGCAAATGATAAAATCACTACTGTATGGGGAAAAAAAACTTTTTGGTTCCATGAAGGTATATAGTTGCTTCGTAGGAAGTATTCATTTTTAGTATTCTAACAAACTGTTACATACCATCTTTGCCCTCATTTTTTCTCATGTTGTCCCTAATTTAGCCTTGGCCAGTTCAGATCTTTTCTGACTTGCTACTCATGCAGAGTCACAAAGTACACACAGAGAAATGAAAGTGCTGTTTGCCTACTTTTGCATACATCAGATCATGAGCACTCAATTGGCTTCTGTTGATGTAAATGCAGGGAGCTGGCTGTTGCATCTTTGTAATTTAAATTCGCTGTCTACTAACTTTAAGTCAAAGGCTTTTCTATTCTACCAGCCTTTTTATCTTAATGGCAATTTTTTATCTATCTGAATCTCATGTCATTATGTCAATGTCTCGGCTGCACTGCTGCACTCCTCGCCTGTTGCAGGTAAACACGTACACTGATGCTTAATGTGCAACATCCTGTTTGGGTGCCATGTGTAAGAATATAAGACCTGAAAGTTAGTGTGGTTATGCAACTTTGAATAGGTGCTTCAAGGTGACAAACAGCTCATGTTCTCATTTTCTACAATCACTAGTCTGCCTTTCCCCCAGACAGAGTACCTTTCCCAATAGTAAGCTCTGTCACTGAATATAAAATATTAATAGATCATATATTAAATAGTTTATAGACATCACAACAAAGTAGTATTTTACATGTCAGTAGAAGCAGAGATTTTGTTATGAAATAGTGTTTTGTAAGCCGTTTCAGGGATTTTACGCAGGTCATGAAGTTATTCGATAAATCAGTCTCTTTTCAGTTGTATTATGCTTCGTGCTTTGCAGGGAAAGTTGAATAAGATGAAAAATATTGCATTTAAAAGAAGAACAAAAAGAAGAAAACAACAATTACTACTATTACTACTACTACAATTATTCTTATTATTGTTGTTGTTATTAAAAAAAAAAACAGGAGGTGGAGCTGTGATCTTTTTATTGGAAGTGACGAGGATGGACAGGATTAGATGAGTTTATTAGAGAGACCGTGCAGGAAGGACATTTTGGAGACAAGGTTTCTTCCTCATAACATCTAAGGGAGTTTTTCCTTGCGACAGTCGCATGGCTGCTTATCAGGGATAAATGCACACCATTCAACTTATCTCTTAAAATTCTGTAAAGCTGCTTTAAGACAATGTCTGTTGTGAAAAACGCTTTAGAATGAAACTTGACTTGACTTGAGATGGTTTGGACATGTGCAGAGGAGGGATAAATCGATCGGTAGAATAATGCCGAGGATGGAGCCGCCAAGCAGGAGGAAAAGAGGAAGGCCAAGGAGTATGGATGTGGTGAGGGAAGAGATGGTTGGTTTGAAAGAGGCAGATGTAGAGGAGAGAGAAGTATGGAGACAGATAATCGGCTGTGGAGACCCCTAACTGGAGCAGCCAAAAGAAGAAGTAGAAGATTATTATTAGTAGTAGTAGTATTATCATGTTTCATTTATTTACTTCATTATTTATTTGTTTACTTATTAGTTAGTTATTGTGATTACTCAGAAAACTCTCAATTTTAGTTATATAAAAAATAATAACATGAAAACTTTTCTGGACATTTTTACTTTAGTCATGTTATTGAAGTTGCAGCTGTGTACCGACCGGCTAAATCCGGATTTGCATGTTCACTCAATCGTGTAAAGCCCAACACTGTGCATTACCATTTGCTTTGACATAATCCCTGGTTCAACATTTCATAACATATAATGGCCCAATATCAGTTGTTTGCTGTTGCTCATATAGTGATGTTGTAATAAAGTCTACTCCCTAATTGTGCCTGATAAGTAGACATAAACAAACAGATTGCAAGGAGCTCGATTTACATTTCGTAAATACATGTGAGGTAAAGTACAGTTGAACGCTTTTTTAATGATCTTTTGCAAGGCTTAGGATTTAGATTAACTGCCTTTCAGCTTCTATTATTGAACTTGAACCTGTAGCATACGTTTTTATCAATTCCTATTTACTATGTACATCCATACAGCATACTGGCACAGACATTTACCAATTCACAGTTGGCATGTTAAAAAATAATTTTATTTAATGCTTATAATTGTAATTTATCCAGTCTAACTGACCATCAGTTAACACCAGAGGAAGAAGAATTGAAGAATTTAATTGCTTTGGGTATAAAATATTGACCTTTTTTCCAAGTATCTACAATCGGAACATAATATCGTCAGCCAGATGGTAACAATTCAAAATTGTAACATTTAAGATGACTCTTATCATTTACAATGATGTTAGCCTTACTCAACATTCTCCTTTATATACTACACTCTCTATGCTTTGTAACTTTATCCCTAACAGTTTACTTGCTATTGTTACCACCTTCCCCAGTGACCTCCTCTGAGGCATTTCTGTTCCAGCAAATCACACAAAATGTCATAATGATTTTAATATAAGTCCCATTAAACATCAAAAACATTCTGCTATGGACATTAAAGGAAAGTAATTTCTTTAAGAAATACATTCGATTTTAAAGCATCTCAGTCCATAATTAGTCCATGCAGCCCACATTAGTTTTTAATGTGCATCATTACGCTAAGGTATTTGTAATTTGTTACTAATTGTATTTGCTCCACACTGATTAATTAACAAGGCTGCATGCACAGTCACAGGGAGCACCGAACTTCACAAGTCATTGCGTCAAAAGACATCTTCCTGCGTACATCGGGAGCTGTGCAACTGGAGCTATTCTGACCACGTTTGCACTCTGTCACTGAGCTATCCTCACACGTGAGTTTCCTGCAGGAAACAACATTATCTTAGTTCTGCACCCAGATTACTTGCTAGATTTGGCTCCTGCGGTCTTCCCGGAGATGAAAATAGAGCTCAAAGGTCGCCATTTTGACACCATTGCAGATTCAGCGATCTCGGTGCTTGACACCTAGCTGGGAGCACTTTATAGCTGTGCAAAGGGACAATTCTGAAGCTAATATTGAGTCTTTCTTTCGGCTTCTCCCATTAGGGGTCGCCACAGCGGATCAGTCGTATTCATGATCCGCATGTTTGATTTGGCACGTTTCCAAACGCAACCCTGCCCATTTATCCGGGCTTGGGACCGGCATTAAGAGTGGCTTGTGCAACCCTAATGGCTGGGGTCGGTTCCCTGACCGGGAATCGAACCCGGGCCACAGCGGTGAAAGCGCCGCATCCTAACCACTAGACCACCAGGGAACTTGAAGGTAATATTGAGCCTCATAGAGTGATGCAGCGGTGCTTTATTCCTTTAGTCTGTCCATCTCAGACTAAAATCAGATGCAGCTTCCAAATGTTTGGAAAATGGCGGCTTGCACAGACACATCTGTGGAGTCCCTCTGTGACCTCAGAGTGCCACACAAACACAAAAATCTCCTGGGAATAATTTAAATACTGTACCAGCCAACAAATTAGCACCATAATCACTACGCAGATCACAAATATTTCTATATAAATAGATGTAATTAGTTTCAGGGTGGAGTTTTCCTTTAACTTACGGCATTTGATATGAGACACATAGGGACAACCCAATTTGAGGAATGTTTGGTAGCCTGCAAAAAGATCCACTGATATGCATAATAGTCTTGTTTTATCAAAATATTTTGGTCCAAATGGTTTTGTCCCATGCAGCTGTCGTGCATGTTTATTTATTTTTTTTAAACCACATTAATCTAGACCAAAACATGCACAGTGCGGTTTTTAAAATTTATTCACACCATGCAGCTGCAGCCTAATGATGGTAATTGTTCCTATGCTTCATTGTTAGTGCTGATGGCTTTAGCTGATAAGCAAGTAACAAATGGTCTCTTATCTGTGGTCAGGGCCGCAGGACGGCAGCCAATCTGATCAGATTCTGAGAGCAGCAGAAGGAACCTGTGAAAATGAGCGGAAATTCCACTTCCAGCAACAAATCCAATTATGAAAACATTATATTTAGATGGAACATGGAACATATTTCTACTAAGATCCTGAGAAAGAGACACAGAACACAATCCTTTGCATAATATTACACAAATGATTTTAGAAACCAAAATGCTTCTAATGAAGGATGGATAAGGGCGAGGTGTAGGAGATGATCCCTGTAAACCGAGTCTATTATGTAATTCTGAACGTAGTACCGATTTTAGTTGAGCTGTTTAGGCAGCCTCAGTGACTGGAGGAAGAAAAAAGTTTGGCTTGTGTTATGACTATGTTGAAAGAAACTCTGCATAAGTACAAATCATTCACATTTCAACATTTCAACACATTTCAACATTTCAAATCTACAATTTACATAGTCATGAATATAAAGAAAACTCTTTGAATGAGAAGGTGTGTCCAAACTTTTGGTCTGTACTGTATATATATATATATATATATATTTGTGTGTGTGTGTGTGTGTGTGTGTGTGTGTGTGTGTGTGTGTGTGTGTGTGTGTGTGTGTGTGCCTTTGAAAGTCCATCT
Organism: Silurus aristotelis; assembly: GCF_946808225.1. NCBI lineage: Eukaryota > Metazoa > Chordata > Actinopteri > Siluriformes > Siluridae > Silurus > Silurus aristotelis. Next base: position 6,988,784 of record NC_139590.1, read on the forward strand.
AAAAAAACCCGTGTGAGCCTCTGCTATTTTAGAAATTTGAGAGTAAATCTTTAGCGCCACTTGGTGGACATCCCATTTTGCATTTTGTACTTGCACTATAAAGTTTTGGGACACCTGACTTTTCCATTCACATGCTTTTCCCCCAAACTGTTACCACAAACTTGGACACCAACAATTCTCTTGGGAGGTTTTGGACACAAACAAATCTTAATAATCAGATAACTGACTCCTATAAGTAAACCTGTGAATAACAATAGCTTTAATCTATTGTCTTATTTTAATACAAAGGATTTTCTGGGTGGATTTTTGTGGCATTATTTCATGGTTTCGATAAATAACCTAACTAATATTGTACACTTAGAAATTTCATAAGAATAGAACAAAGATCAGAAACAATCAAAGCCAGAAAATCACTTTCTTGTAATGAAAAAAAACAAGCTGCAATCTTTACGGAATAAAACACAGACTCAAAGTTACACCGAGAAGATTATTTGTACAGTGCTCTGAGAAAAGTCTCCATCTTTAAAGACTCCTAATATGGAATCAGGGCCCACAAGCACTTATCTACCACATGACTGATGTGTTTGGAGGTTATGCCTAGTAACAAAAAGTCAGCTCAAGTCATCACCCAGGCCTGTGTGGAATTAGATGAAATTAGATGATGCAATGATTGTGGCCTGATTGCATATTCAGCTGGTCAAATAATCATAAGGTCATTATAATGCAATCAAACCTGATGACTTTTTACATCAAATGAGATTTAGTTTCTAGCCAAATGTCTTGCTGCAGTGCATGAATCAAATAACCCCCTCACACACATACACACACACACACACACACACACACACACACACACACACTATCAGCAATACTGCTGAACTAACATACTTGTCTATGTCTGTGTGTGTGTGTGTGTGTGTGTGTGTGTGTGTGTGTGTGTGTGTAATGTACGTATATATATATATACAGTGAGGAAAATAAGTATTTGAACACCCTGCTATTTTGCAAGTTCTCCCACTTAGAAATCATGGAGGGGTCTGAAATTGTCATCGTAGGTGCATGTCCACTGTGAGAGACATAATCTAAAAAAAAAAATCCAGAAATCACAATATATGATTTTTTAACTGTTTATTTGTGTGATACAGCTGCAAATAAGTATTTGAACACCTGTCTATCAGCTAGAATTCTGACCCTCAAAGACCTGTTAGTCTGCCTTTAAAATGTCCACCTCCACTACATTTATTATCCTAAATTAGATGCACCTGTTTGAGGTCGTTAGCTGCATAAAGACACCTGTTCACCCATACAATCAGTAAGAATCCAACTACTAACATGGCCAAGACCAAAGAGCTGTCCAAAGACACTAGAGACAAAATTGTACACCTCCACAAGGCTGGAAAGGGCTATGGGGAAATTGCCAAGCAGCTTGGTGAACAAAGGTCCACTGTTGGAGCAATCATTAGAAAATGGAAGAAGCTAAACATGACTGTCAATCTCCCTCGGACTGGGGCTCCATGCAAGATCTCACCTCGTGGGGTCTCAATGATCCTGAGGAAGGTGAGAAATCCGCCCAGAACTACACGGGAGGAGCTGGTCAATGACCTGAAAAGAGCTGGGACCACTGTTTCCAAGGTTACTTTTGGTAATACACTAAGACGTCATGGTTTGAAATCATGCATGGCACAGAAGGTTCCCCTGCTTAAACCAGCACATGTCCAGGCATGTCTTAAGTTTGCCAATGACCATTTGGATGATCCAGAGGAGTCATGGGAGAAAGTCATGTGGTCAGATGAGACCAAAATAGAACTTTTGGGTCATAATTATACTAAACGTGTTTGGAGGAAGAAGAATGATGAGTACCACCCCAAGAACACCATCCCTACTGTGAAGCATGGGGGTGGTAGCATCATGCTTTGGGGGTGTTTTCTGCACATGGGACAGGGCGACTGCATTGTATTAAGGAGAGGATGACCGGGGCCATGTATTGCGAGATTTTGGGGAACAACCTCCTTCCCTCAGTTAGAGCATTGAAGATGGGTCGAAGCTGGGTCTTCCAACATGACAATGACCCGAAGCACACAGCCAGGATAACCAAGGAGTGGCTCTGTAAGAAGCATATCAAGGTTCTGACGTGGCCTAGCCAGTCTCCAGACCTAAACCCAATAGAGAATCTTTGGAGGGAGCTCAAACTCCTTGTTTCTCAGCGACAGGCCAGAAACCTGACTGATCTAGAGAAGATCTGTGTGGAGGAGTGGGCCAAAATCCCTCCTGCAGTGTGTGCAAACCTGGTGAAAAACTACAGGAAACGTTTGACCTCTGTAATTGCAAACAAAGACTACTGTACCAAATATTAACATTGACTTTCTCAGGTGTTCAAATACTTATTTGCAGCTGTATCATACAAATAAATAGTTAAAAAATCATACATTGTGATTTCTGGATTTTTTTTTTTAGATTATGTCTCTCACAGTGGACATGCACCTACGATGACAATTTTAGACCCCTCCATGATTTCTAAGTGGGAGAACTTGCAAAATAGCCGGGTGTTCAAATACTTATTTTCCTCACTGTATATATATATATATATATATATATATATATATATATATATATATATATATATATATATATATATATATATATATATATATATATATATATAAGGGGTGTAAAGGTACACATATTCATAGCTAAATTTTTCGGTACAGGGCTTTAGGATTTAGTAGCAAACGCAATCCATTTTACATGTGGAACATCTGAGTTCAAATCTGAGCTCCCTCAGGAACGTATTAAATGGTGGACCGCAAGTTTGTTTAGTTTCCACCTCGCACTTTGAGTGCATTTTTTTTATTATTATTTTGAATCAAACATAACAATGACAGGGTTAATAAATAAAACAAATCATTTCACTACATGTTGTACCCTGTATGAATGTGTACTAGAGTCAGCGCAGTGTTACTGTGGCTACTTACTCCGTACTGGAAATACTATTTGTTTTGCACATGCATCCAAAGAATCCTTATCACTAGCCACTTTCTGTTTAGAGGCTAACGCTATCACTATGGATTCTTTAACTTTTTTGTCCAGCTTCAAGAATTTCTCTTAAAAGGAGAGAAAATCCTGACAATTCCACATATTGAGGGAGTGAATAAATGGATTAAAAGATTGAAGACATTTGTTAAAGTCTGTTAAGTAGATAGTTAAGTAGATCATATCTTTAGAAAATTAAATATAAAACACACACACACACACACACACACACACACACACACACACACACACACACACAATCACACGCTAACATACATCTCTGTATTACCCAAATAGGGTGTAATAATGTAAACTATTAAATTATTTCATTTACTTAATTTCATTTAATCAACTTAATTTGTGCCAAATAAACTGATTACTCAAATGAACCATCAATATAATAAAAAAGTCTATTACATGAATTTGATTTATTCAATTTATTATTTTTTTATCAAAAAGAATTAAATGCTATTTTATGTTATTTAACCAATCAGGAATTTTATTTAAAATTGTTTTGAAAATGTAAACTGTTAATGCTGTAATATGTTTACAAATGTTAATAATAATAAACCGTGTTAATAAAAAACTATAAATAAACAAATACCTACATATGGTTATGGTGATTAGATAGATAGATAGATAGATAGATAGATAGATAGATAGATAGATAGATAGATAGATAGATAGATAGATAGATAGATAGATAGATAGATAGATAGATAGATAGATAGATAGATAGATAGATAGATAGATAGATAGATAGATAGATAGATAGTAACTGTGACAGTACTCCATGGTTTTAGTTTTTTAAAAGGCACCATGCATTAATATAGAAAGGTGATTAATTGACCGGAACTACCTGTGAGTTCAACCTTCCAAACAACAGCCAATCAAAATCGAGTATTCAAGCATAAGATAGTATAAAATTATATAATATTGCATATCATAAATGGTATTTTATATTTAAAAAGATTATATTTTAGGCAATAATATATATTTTTATTTCTTTTTTTATTTCTGGTGAACAGAGAATGAGGAAAGATGCTTAGATGCGTAGAAGTTTATTAAATGTTTCTTACTGTTTGAGAGTTTTTAATATCGTAAGAAACATAGTATAGGCCAAAAAGAATTCTTATTTCTGTCATGACAGAACATGTCCAAATTTGTGCTCAAATGATAAGCAAGGTCAATATCTATAGATAGTATTTCTGTTTGCTAGTCGTTCAAAACCTCATGAACAATTTTAAACAATACAGACTTATATCCTATACAATACATTTATATTTAAATACAACACTTCTACAGAAGTAATGATTCAATATCCATAAGAAGTCTGCATTAGTTCCACACTTCCGTGTGTCCACATTTCCCCTATGACCTCTTCCATTTGCGGAACTCGTCAGCCTGCTCTTCCATCTTTGCCTTTATGTCACCAATGGCGATAAGCAGCTGGGCCAGGTAATATGTCGTCATGACAATATGTCTGCCATAATCCAGATGCTCAATGACTTTAAAATGCTGTAGCGCAAGGGTAAAGTCAGACACCATAAATATCAGGCCACCTAGCAGAACCAGTGAACATCGGGTTCGTGCAGCAAGAGTCGCCATCAGGACGATGAGAAACGCATAACACCCAACAGCTGGGACAAAAACCTCAGGCTCTGGTGACTTCTGGAGGAAGGGCAGGAGATAGATGTAAATTCCAGTGCTTGCCCCCCAGAGCAGTAGGTAGAAAAAGTACATGCCCCAGGAAGACGAGGAGTGAGAAGAATAACGTAATGTAAGGAAGGTAAGCGCATACAGCAGGTGGGCCAGGGCAAAGCAGACCATTCCTAACAGAGAGAGAGACAATAAGTAAATTAGAAAGAAACATGATGTTTTTTAAATCTTACTGTTATCCATAATGCAATTGCACCACTCCACTGCCTTCCCTCTCATTCACACACATGTACTCTTTCTTACTCCTAGTGACTTTCATTCCCCTTCTCTCCAGTGCATCCCTCCACCTCTCCAGGCTCTTCTCCACCTGCTCCCTACTCTCATCACAAATCACAATATCATTGGCAAAAATTATAGTCCACGGAGACTCCTGTCTGACCGTCAACATGTCTATTACCACTGCAAACAGGAAAGGACTCAGACACATGCTTTCTCTAAATCCACAAATACACAATTTAACTTCTTCTGACCTTCTCTATCAAAATTCTCAAAGTGAATATTGTGTTTGTAGTGCTCTTCCTCTGTTTAAAACCATACCATTGCTCACAGATGGCCACCTCTTCTCTCAGCCTGGCTTCCACTACTTTTTCCCATAATTTCATGGTGTGACTGATCAACTTTATTCCCCTGTAGTTACTGCAGGTCTGCACATCTCCCTTATTCGTAATAATCAGTGCCACACACTCCTTCTCCATTCTTTAGCCATCATGTCACCTTCCAAAATGTTGTTAAAAAATCTAGGTAAAAACTTCACTGCCATCTCTCCTAAACATCTCCATGCTTCCACTGGTATGTTATTTGGGCCAATATACTTTCCACTTTTCATCCTTTTAATAGCTGCTCCCACTTCTTCCTTACTAATCCTATATACTTTCTGCTTCACCATCTTCACATTATCCAAATAATCTATATTACTTTATTATACTTTATACTAAATATATATACTATATACTATAATACTTTTATTATACATAAAAAAGTATTAAACATGGTTTATTGTAAACGGTACCGCAAATAGTGTTGCAATACAATTTTCATTTTGTCATGTCCAGTGCACCAGAGCCACACACATTAAACATTTTTTTTACCTGGGAGGAAAAGCTGTGGCCAGATGAGACAGGTGTCACCTCCTGCTGACATCACCAGCCCTCCAGCCACCCCCAGCAGGCTCCACCACCCATTGTAACTCAGCACCACGAAAGCCAATGAGAGCACAGGGGCTGCCTTCACACCTGCAGCCAGGACGGATGGAGCTGAATCGGGGATCCACAGGTAGAAATACAATGCTGCAGAAGTGAAGAAAGGGAGGAGGAAAAAAAACAGAACGCAGGACTGAAGGAAAAGAGATGGGGGAAAAGAAAGGTACAGTATCATGAGACACTTTATGAAAAATATGAAAATTTTACTTGCACCAAAAACTGCAGTTAAAATAGCTAGAAAATAATCAGGTACAAGAAATAAAATGGAGAATTTGACACACACACACACACACACACACACACACACACACGTATTTGAGACGAAGCAATTGCTGTTGAAGTATTGCTTCATTACTTGTCAGTTCCACTGGGTGTTTTTGTATACATGAAAGTACGTACATGTGTGTATGTGTTTGTGTGTGTAATTACCGTATTCCTGCGCTGTCTCCTATCGAAGGCGTCCGTCTCCAGGATATCCATCTTTCACCTTCTCCCTCTCCGCAATATGGGATGTATCTATTCCACAGGGTCTTGCAGTGTGAAAACAGTGTCTGTGCGTCTAACTGACTATGCAGTGTTTGGACTTTAGACCAATATGAGTGATGCGTCATGATGATCTGTCAGATTGTGCAGCCATAAACACTAAACAGCCTGGCCCCATTATTCACAACCTGTGACCCAGTGATAACATCATCAAATCGAACAAAGGTTTCATGACAACAGATATATACTTGGGTGATTAAAATAAAGAATGAAAGAAACTGACTAGAAATATTGTAGAAATCAGTGCTACTGGTCAAGTCTGTTGAAGTCAAGTTGGTGTTTTAGCTGATCAAGAATTTGTTGTGTTGGGCAGGAAAGCTTGTATTACTTTAATACAAATATATTATGACTAAAAATGACAATGAGAGATTTGGTTTACTTGTTTTTCTGCTGGTTTACTATTCCACATGAGAGCAGGAGAGCAGTGGGAGTTGCTGGTGAATGTTTGAATCTGATTGGTTATAAGCTGTATTGGTTTTGATTAGGTTATTTTGTTTATAACATAGACAACTGATATGAAAAAAGAAAAGAGATAGAACAATTTTGATCATGGGAAATCTTCTGTTAGAAAATCATATTTATAAGAAGGAGTCTCTAGTACTTCTTCAGCACTTTGTAACAGGAATGAATTAAAGTTATTCCTGTAAATCTTTAGGATAAAGAGCTTTGCGCTTTGCATTATATTTATAACTGTTTTTATTTAATGTGACAAACTGCAGGTTAACAGAATGGAAAGTAAATGAACAAAAGAGAAATCCAAATCAATATTTGGTGTGGCCATCCTTTGACTTTCAATTCTTAATTCTGCACTCCTCGTAAACTTGTACAAAGTCAGGGATTTTGTAGGATCAAAGTTAGGTGTATGAATAACCAATTATACCAAGCAACTGCTAATGATCATCAATTTTATATATAGGTCGAAACACAGTTATTAACTGAAACAGAAACAGCTGTGTAGGAGGCTTAAAAATGGGTGAGAAAAAGCCAAACTGTTACTAAGGTGAAGTTGTGGAGGACAGTTTAATGTAACAGGTCATAAACTATGGCAAGATTGAGCACAGCAACAGGACACAAGCAGTTATACAGCTTCTTCTTCTTCTTTCGGCTGCTCCCATTAGGGGTCGCCACAGCGGATCATCCGTCTCCATACCACCCTGTCCTCTATATCTGCCTCTTTTACACCAACTACCTGCATGTCTTCCCTCACCACATCCATGAACCTCCTCCTTGGCCTTCCTCTTTTCCTTCTACCTGGTGGCTCCATCTTCAGCATTTTTCTACCAATATAATTCATGTCCCTTCTCTGCACATGTCCAAACCATCTCAATCTCGCCTCCCTCACCTTGTCACCAAAACATCCTACATGTGCTGTCCCTCTAATAAACTCATTTCTAATCTTGTCCATCCTCGTCACTCCCAACGAAAACCTCAACATCTTCAGCTCTGCTACCTCCAGCTCCACCTCCTGTCTTTTACTCAATGCCACTGTCTCTAATCCATACAACATCGCAGGTCTCACCACAGTCCTATAAACTTTCCCTTTCATTCTTGCAGATACTCTTCTATCACAAATCACTCCTGTCACTCTTCTCCACCCACTCCACCCTGCCTGCACTCTTTTCTTTACTTCCCTAACACACTCTCTATTACTTTGCACTGTTGACCCCAGGTACCTGAACTCCTCCACCTTCTCCACCTCTTCTCCCTGCAACCGCATCACTCCACTGCCCTCCCTCTCATTCACACACATGTACTCTGTCTTACTCCTACTGACTTTCATTCCCCTTCTCTCCAGCGCATATCTCCACCTCTCCAGGCTCTTCTCAACCTGCTCTCTACTCTCACCACAAATCACAATATCATCTGCAAACATCATAGTCCAGGGAGACTCCTGTCTGACCTCGTCCGTCAACCTGTCCATCACCACTGCAAACAGGAAAGGGCTCAGGGCCGATCCTTGATGCAGTCCAACCTTCACCCTGAACCAGTCTGTCGTACCTACTGCACACTTTACTGCCGTCACACTGTCCTCATACATGTCCTGCACCACCCTCACATACTTCTCTGACACACCTGACTTCCTCATACAATACCACAACTCCTCTCTCGGCACCCTGTCGTACGCTTTCTCTAAATCCACAAATACACAATGCAGCTCCTTCTGTCCTTCTCTATACTTCTCCATCAACATCCTCAAAGCAAATAAGGCATCTGTGGTGCTCTTCCTCGGCATGAAACCATACTGTTGCTCACAGATGGTCACCTCTTCTCTCAGCCTGGCTTCCACTACTCTTTCCCATAACTTCATGGTGTGACTGATCAACTTAATTCCCCTGTAGTTACTGCAGGTCTGCACATCTCCCTTATGCTTAAAGATCGGTACCAGCACACTCCTTCTCCATTCCTCAGGCATCCTCTCCCCTTCCAGAATCCTGTTAAACAATCTGGTTAAAAACTCCACTGCCATCTCTCCTAAACATCTCCACGCTTCTACCGGTATGTCATATGGTCCAACCGACTTTCCATTCTTCATCCTATAAATCGCTGCTCTCACTTCCTCCTTACTAATCCTATCTACATCCTGCTTCACCAACTCCACATCCTCCAACCTTCTCTCTCTCTGATTTTCCTCATTCATCAGCTGCTCAAAATACTTCCTCCATCTTCTCAACACACTCTCCTCACTAGTCAACACATTTCCCTCTCCATCCTTTATTGCTTTAACTTGCAGTACATCCTTCCCAGCTCGGTCCCTCTGCTTGGCCAATCGGTATAAATCCTTTTCTCCTTCCTTAGTGTCCAACCTCTTATACAGTTCCTCATATGCCTTTTCCTTGGCTTTCGCCACATCCCTTTTAACCTGCTGCCGCATCTCCTTGTACTCCTGCCTACTTTTCTCATCACTCTGTCGATCCCACTTCTGTTTTGCCAATCTCTTTCCCCTAATGCTCTCCTGCACTTCCTCATTCCACCACCACGTCTCCTTGTCTTGCTTTCTATTTCCAGATGTCACACCAAGTACTTTTCTAGCTGCCTCCCTCATCACTCCTGCAGTAGTTGCCCAATCATCCGGCACCTCTTCACCACCACCAAGCCCCTGTCTGACCTCTTGCCTGAACCTCACACTACACTCTTCCTCCTTCAGTTTCCACCATCTTATTCTTCTTTCAAACCTTACTTTCCTCCTCTTCTTCTTCGCCTCCAAAACCATCCTACAGACCACCATCCGATGCTGTCTAGCTACACTGTCCCCCGCCAACACCTTACAGTCTCCAATCTCCTTCAGGTTGCATCTCCTACACAGAAGATAATCCACCTGTGTGCACCTTCCTCCACTCTTATACGTCACCCTATGATCCTCCTTCTTCTTAAAATACGTGTTCACCACTGCCATTTCCATCCTTTTAGCAAAATCTACCACCATCTGCCCTTCCACATTCCTCTCCTTAAAACCATACCTACCCATCACCTCCTCATCACCTCTGTTCCCTTCACCTACATGTCCATTAAAGTCTGCCCCAATCACCAATCGTTCTTTCCTAGGTACACCATCCACCACTTCATCTAATTCACTCCAGAATCTTTCTTTCTCCTCCATCTCACAGCCAACTTGTGGAGCATAGGCACTGATGACATTTATCATCATCCCTTCAACTTCCACCTTCACGATCATCACCCTATCAGAAACTCTCTTCACCTCCACTACACTCTTACTGTACGCTTCCTTCAGAATCACCCCTACACCATTTCTCTTCCCATCCACACCATGATAAAACAGTTTAAACCCACCTCCAATGTTCCTGGCCTTACTCCCTTTCCACTTGGTCTCCTGAACACACAACACATCTACCTTTCTCCTCTCCATCATATCAGCTATCTCTCTCCCTTTACCCGTCATAGTACCAACATTTAAAGTACCAACCCGAACCTCTACTCTCCTACACTGCTCCTTTTCCTGCCGTCTCTGTAGACGCCTTCCTCCTCTCCTTCTCCTCCTTCGGCCAACAGTAGCCCAATTTCCACCGGTACCCTGTCGGCTAACGATACCTGTGGCGGTCGTTGTTAACCCGGGCCTCGACCGATCCGGTATGAAATTCTCATTTGTGATCCGCATATTTGATTTGGCACATGTTTTACGCTGGATGCCCTTCCTAACGCAACCCTCCCCATTTACCCGGGCTTGGGACCGGCACTAAGAGTACACTGGCTTGTGCCCCCCTAATGGCTGGGTTCAAGCAGTTATACAGCATCAGCAAGTTTTCTCCAGGTGAAGATTTTAAAAAGGACTGAGGCTTTAAGATGTGTTGTTCACGCTCTTATATACATTTACAAAAAAGGCAATTCTTAGGACCATAGATGCAACCAAGGAAACTTAATGCAGCAAATTTAAGATACATCATGCTTACTTTCCTTCTATTTCTGAAGATGTCCAGCAGGGGTTTTTTTTTTTTTGTTTTTTTTTTTGGTTGAAATCAGTGGGACCCTGGTACACTCATAGAAGTGGTCTTTTAGACTGTGGACTTAAAAGCCGTACCTCCATTTTGGCTACAAGGCTAAGCGACTCAACTATGCACGTAAACATATGAACTGGGGTGCAGAAAAAATGGTAGCAAATGCTCTGGACTGATGAGTCAAACTCTGATTTTAATTGGCTGATGATTGGCTGTAGCAGGCATCAAGTTGGCTAAAGGGCTGAAGAGCTGTACAATAATGCGTGTCTGCAAGCAACAGTGAAGCATGGTGGAGGTTTCCTGCAAGTTCCTGCCCCTCTCCCCTCCGTGGATCTTCCCACATCGTCCAGGCCTGCCTCTGGATAGTGTTCTCTTCGACTGGAGGCCACTCTGTGCAGCTTGGGATGGTTTCTCATCAACGCCTTGGGTGGTTCCATGAAATTCCGGAGTAAGAACGGGCGCTTTGAGGATGGATTGTACTGTAGTTAATAGTAACAGTCTGCTACACCGACTCAGGACTACTTTTTGCTTCTGATCATCATCACTGTAACCCGTAACATTGTATATCTGCTATAAATGGACATTCGGTGCAACCCAGATGAGGATGGGTTCCCTCTTGAGTCTGGTTCCTCTTAAGGTTTCTTCCTTATGCCATCTCGGGGAGTTTTTCTCTGCCACAGTCGCCACCGGCTCATTAATCAGGGACAAACTTACTTATAAAGAACATATTCACTTTTAATCACCACATTATTTGTGTAAAGCTGCTTTGAGACAATGTTCATTGTTAAAAGCGCTAAACAAATAAAAATGACTTGAATTGAATTGAAGTTTGGGGCTCTATTTCTGCAGATGGAGTTGGATTTGTTCAGGATTAATGGTGTCCTCAATGCCTGATACTTATTCATCATGCAATACCTTCGGGGAGGCATCTGATCGGACCCACATTTATTCTGCAGCAGGACATTGACCCCAAACCTACGGCTAATATCATTAAAAACAAATCTTAGAGAAGAACAAGGAGTCTTGGAAGTGATGGTTTGGCCTCCACAGAGCCCTGAACATCTGGGATTACATGAAGAGACAGAAGGATTTGAGGCAGCCTACATCCAAAAAAGATCTGTGGTTAGTTCTCCAAGATGTTTGGAATAACTTACCTGCCAAGAGTGAAGAATGCAAAACCTTTCCATTGTGTCTTCAGTGTATAATGTTAAAATGAAAAACTGTTATTAAGCAAAACAAAAAAGAACATGCAGCCACTCGCACACACACACACACACACACACACACACACACACACACACACACACACACACACACACACACACACACACACACACACACACAGAGTTCTTTTTGTGTGTGTGTATGTGTGTTTCCTCATGTATTTATGATCCTGTAATAAACTGGCTGGATTTTGAGGGATCATGTGTCAATCCAACATGAGAGTTTTATTAAATAGCAAAAGGAGCAAAACAAATCACTAAAAGTGGGTCTTGTGTACATGGCAATCATTAACATTCATGCGCTACAATGAACTTTAACCTCTCATAATCCTCCTGGTTTAAACACTTCAGTGTGCTGATCAGATACAGGAAGAGCTTCGCTGGAGAACGGATAGAAACAGACAAGTAGAGAAAAGGTGAGGAACTGGCAGGTGAAGTTATGAAATACTAATAGAGATTATGGGTTGTAGACAAAAGTGAGGCCTTAGAGAGACACTGATATTAGGACATGAGAAGCATTGGAGGAGGTTTGGCATGGAAAAGGAGAAGCTATTTTGAATACTTGGATCTTGTGTACATTTTTTGTGTCATCTCTGGTGACCAGATTTAAATGGGGTGCATCTAATATGCATCTGATGTGTTTTATTTTATTCTGTTAATATGTACGGTGTGCCCTGGAACAGCACTGGCCTTGAATGTAAAATCAAAGCAGGTACTGACAAAATGCCATTTATTAAGCTTGAGATAATAACTAGCAACAAGTGCTTGCAGAAAGATGTTGATCAGAGTATTCATATACCATATTCGTAATGTTACTACAGCATTTGCATAAGTAGTCTGTGCAAATACAAGTCGATATTGAATATTTTCTTGATTTAGAGACAATTGTTTGTGAAAATCACAGAACATTCGCCGTTTTTTAAATACTCACAATTTAACCAGGTGTTGGCCTGTATCTATTTGAATTTTTGCATTATAAGGAGATTTCATTGCACTCCTATAATGTATATAAAAAAACAGACAGGAAGACTTTAAACAGTGCAAAAGCTCAGAGGAAGGAGCAAATCTACACTGCAGGCCATACAGATGGATCAACTACATCAGAAATGAATACATCATGTCATTATGTCATCTTAATTTTTTGTGTAGGCATGACTGACAGATTATCACCGGTACGAATCGGAATTGTGGGATATGGACATTTAGGTAAGTAATATTGAAACTAGACAAACACTATTTCCTCCTCTGATCCAACATACAGAAAATAAACCCTGGAGCATATTACTAATGGCTTGTATCATTCAGTAGTGGGCGGTGAATTTCACACCTAGGTCTTCAGTGATGTCCAACCTGAATCAATCCACCTCTTAATACCATCATTATGACGCCAGTGTAATAGAAAAAACATCAATATTATAGAGAAACGCAGTATAACAAAACGCTGCATCACTGACAGGTATCTCATACAGTTAGAGTGAATGTCAGTACGAAAGCAAGAAACCCAATGAGCATAATTTAACAATGTCTCCTTTCACTGCAGCCACAGCTGTGCCACCTGCATACATCATCTCTAGCAGATGCATCAATATTAACCTCAAAATTACCCCAGTTTTTCGTGCATTTTTCCGTGCATTACAGTTGTTTCTTGGGATTTTAAATGAAGGCAAATGTTATTGGAAACAAAACAAAAACGTATAAATGTTCCATGATAAACGTTACCAACTGTTTTGAACTGTTTGGCTGACTTTCTTTTACAATGCCCAGCTTTTCTTCTTTTCTGTCAGCCATTGTGGAATAAAAAAAAAAAAAAAGCTTCTATTAAATCTACATGAATATATTTGAGCTTGTGCAGTTCACTGCAAATGGAGGTTACGAGTTTAGTGCATTCTCTGACCATTCAATAAAAAGAATAGACTATTGGGAGAAATTTAATACATATTCATGTACAAAAAGATGTAAGTCACTGATTCTCAGCAGAGGAGGCCTTGCTGGCCCTGGCCCTGCAGATATCAGGTGTCCCCAAACTTTAGCAGGCCACTCAATATCTTTCAGTCCAAACCATGTAAACCATATCAACAAAAAGTATTTCTAATAAACCAATTTACCTACTGACAAGTCCTTTGGACATCATGTAGGAATCATAATACATAAACACACAAGGCAAAATCTACACATAAAATAAGTCCCAAGACCTAAGCAATTTTAGAGTAAGTCATGAAAAGATCTTTTAGCTCTGTTGTGTATTGTGCAGGTCAGTTCCTGGTGGATCGCATACAGAAGGAAGGAAATGAAGTTGGAATCGGTTTGGCTTTTGTTTGGAACAGAAATGCAGATAAACTCAGGGGCTCAGTCCCTAAAGATCTCATACTGACCGAGCTCTCTAAGTTTATGCACAAGTACATGCGCACACACACACACACACACACACCCCACACACACATTCTTAGTATCATGAATACTTCTTGATACTTCTTTTTTTTTTACTTTTTTTACTTCTAAGATTAAGACGACATTTCTTAATCTTGTTCGTACATTTCCAGGAACGCTGATGTGATAGTGGAGGTCTGTCATCCACAGATAGTCAAAGATTTCGGAGGGCGATTCTTATCACATGCACACTTCCTGGTAATGGTGACATGTTGCTTTTTTCTAGGTATGATGACTACATTTGAGAGCTGTGCGGTTAATTCGAAATGTTTCCTATTTACAGGTCGGCAGTCCCTCAGCTCTCTCGGATTCTCAGCTAAATCAGGAGCTCAGACTCACAGCAAATCAGCATGGACACACACTTTATGTGCCCAGCGGTGCATTATGGGGTGGGCAGGACATTCAGAGACTGAATGACAGGGGATTATTAAAGGCGAGGAGTGTTTTACTTACAGTAATATAATATTACTACATAACGAAGTATGAACAGCACTCTTGTACTTTTACTTGTACTACATTTTGATCTAGACTCTTTAATATTTTTACAGAACCACACCCAGTTAATTAAACTTTGCTCAATTTTTTTGCCTGTCAGTCTCAGTGTTTGTTTCATTCCACTTCAGGCCCTCTCCATCCGCATGTCCAAACACCCGTCCTGTTTCCGTCTGGCTGGAAATCTGCTCTCTGATTGGTCAGAAGGAGAAGGAAGGCGTGTGATTTTTCATGGCTCTGTTGCTGAACTCTGCCCTATCGCCCCTAACAATGTGAACACCATGGCAGCCGCAGCCATCGCTGCATCGACTCTGGGCTTCTGTGGAGTCACTGGAGAGATTGTGTCAGATACAGCGTAAGAAAAGTTTACATGCTGTTTAAACATTTTTTTCACATGGGTCAGGTGCTTTACCTAAACAGGATTTTGCTTCCAATTGTAATATTTTGTTTGGCCTCTTTACAATATTCAGCTATCCAGGTTGTCCATACCAAGTGTAATTTTAGATTTCTAATCTTATTATTCATTGTCTGCTTTTGTAGCTCATTTATCTAAAAATTTCAATTCAATTTTATTAGTATAGCACTTTCAGCAATGGACATTGTTCTCAACAGGTCCCACAGTTTTGATATGTGTTTTCCTTGACACTTTCCTGCTCACCACAGTGGTACAGAGCGATCATGTGACTAATTGTAGGTTTCCTGTCAGCTCGAACAAGCCGAATCTCAGACCACTTTCATTACCGAGGTTTTTTTTTTCTTCCACTAGCAGTTCTGCTGCTTACAGTCTATGCTTTGTCTTTTCACATCATTCTGTATAAAGAAAAGGCTTTGCGTGACTATTGTAAGGAGTTTCTGGAATAGTTCATGCTGCCACATGATGGACAGATTGGATAACTGCAGGTGTACAGGAGTACATGAGATACAGCTAACAAAAATGTTGTTATATTCCAACAACATGTATAATATAACACCATTGGGTTAACAACTAGTTTTAAGAAATGAATTTTTGTTATATGCACATGTGCAGCTGTATTTTAACATGAATTTAAAGATACTTCAATTAACCAAAATATTAAGGTAGTAATTTGGGTTCAAATTTAATTCTAATTTAAAAGGGGCTTGGACTGATGTTATGTGTAGAAACTTATAGAATAGTTTTTTTCCTGGTTACATAGAAATGTCAGGGCCTTGTTATATAACATGGTGCATAAACACAGTCATGAGGACTGTAAAGGAGAATCTCCAGACACACACACACACAATGAAAGGATCTTAAATGATTAATTAAAATGTTTACCCTTAATTATTTATTCATATATTTACCTACAAAAAAAGGTGTCTGTTTACTTCTATATATTTGTCCTGAAGTGAGGAACAGGTCCAATCTATTTTAACCAGAAATCTCCATTTTTTGTTCATCTCATATCGGAATTCTGTGTTGTTGGTGTTACTCAGTCTGGCTGATTATCACCTCGTGGAGGTGGAAGTGACCGGCTCGGATGGCTTCTCTGTCACAACGGTGAGGCGTAACCCTGCCAAGCTGGGAGCAGTTACAGGCAGTGCCACCTACACTTCATTCTGGAGCAGCTTACTGGGTACGAACCACGAACACAACAGAAATGTTTAATGCTCCAAAAGATGTGTGTACGTAAGAGGTTCAAATGTATTGTCTTTCAGTTTGCAAAGGTCACGGAGGAAGAGTCTATCTGTGCTGAAAAAGAAGAGTAGATGCTGCAGAAGAACACAAAATAGAGGTGGTAGAATAGATGTATATTTATTTTAATTTGTTCTACAACCGATAGATTTTCCAAACGTTGTATTTGTGCACATTACAATACATACGCTTCAGCATTATTTCCACATTCATTTTAAAGTAGGCTCCATTATTTCTGTGTATAAGTGCAGTCGTTATGAAGAGAGTCTATTCACAAACTGTCTCTATTCACAAACTATTTATCGTTGCAGCAAGGCGACGCTTAATCATTTTAGATTGTATACGGTGATATGAAAGAATTGTCAAAAACAGAGAAGTTTTCTTCCTCTGTTGTGCCTTGGTTACTATAAAACTTGGACAAGTCTCTAGAACAATAATGAAATAATAAAAAAAGATCAAAAGGGTTCAGTGGTATTGCAGATTGCTTTGTATCTGTATTTTTCCTGATGCTGGTTTGTGGTAAAATGCTCTGCCTCGTCTTACAATCCCACTTTTTTTTATTGTAATTTT
Source organism: Silurus aristotelis (assembly GCF_946808225.1). Taxonomy (NCBI): domain Eukaryota; kingdom Metazoa; phylum Chordata; class Actinopteri; order Siluriformes; family Siluridae; genus Silurus; species Silurus aristotelis. The sequence continues at coordinate 7,006,092 of NC_139590.1, forward strand.
TATTTCTTAGTTTAACAGGCTTTCTAGAGGTATAGAGAAACATTCCTCACACAGCAACTGGCTAATATTACTATTATTAACATTTCATATTGAAGCGACAGGCCTTTCAGAGGCGAATAAAATTATTTGAGTCTACTAGCAAGTGCGGAAGACGTCGTTTCACCTATTTTTTCTTTCTAAATAAAATACAGTATCTCTTCATGTGAACAGTATATTTTTTTTCTCAAATAAATACCTCGGTTTACTTTTCAAACCCCGGAAATACCCAACAAGAAGTGAACAGCAGTGCTTTCGTGGGTGAGAAAGTGTGTATATTTAGTGTTAGTTTTTCTCAGGTAAATCGACTGCCAGGCTTTTGCCCTTGATCGGCAGAGTGAGAGGTTGCCGGATGTTAACGCGATCTTTCTCAGCCTCCAGGTCTTCGTCGTATGCCTCGTCCTCGTCCTCAGCCTCGCTGTGATGTGGGGACGAATGGAGCGAGTGGGCAGGTGAGGGTGGCACCGAGGCAGGACGAGGGTAACGGAAGCCCGTAGTCTGGAGGAAAAAAAAATTGAAAACATTATGTGTGAGAACCACATGCTTTCTCACATAATGCATAATAAGGAGATATTTACAGGGGCGGGTTTTGAGGTTTGGAGCAAACTGTGTATGTTTACAATTAGGATTTAAAAGAAAAAGCTTTTTTCAGAGCAGAAAAAAATAAAGACACCTGAAATAAAGGAAATTTTAAATTGCTTGTCTGTATTGCATATATTGTCTGATTATTACAGACCTGTAAACAAAAACAATTAATTTCTTTAAATCCGCAAATTATTAATTTAAGTGATTTTAAAATACACCATCGCTTACTGAGGTTGGATCCTGGGCCTCGTACACAAAACTCTCGGGGAAAGCTTTGGCCAAAGCCATATGGCGAGCGGAGATATAATACTGCAACAGAAAGAAACAGTCAGCAACTTCATATGCATTCAGTGAAATGGGTTTAAAATTATATAAATAATGGAAAGAAATGCAAATTTGTAGGCAAGTTTAGTTACTTTGTAAAATGTGTGTGTGTGTGTGTGTGTGTGTGTGTGTGTGTGTGTGTGTGTGTGTGTGTGTGTGTGTGTGTGTGTGTGTGTGTGTGTGTGTGTGTGTGAGTGTGTGTGAGTGACTAACCCGGCCCAGGTATCTCCAGTCCAGCAGGTCACTGAGGCGTTCTGTGCGGTTCCTCTGGATGATCCGCTGTCTGCGGCTTTGCTGGCAGAACTGGAACAGGAAGGAGGTCAGCTGGTTACATGACTCATCAACGCTGCGAAACTGCCGATCCAGAATATAAATCCCTGAAAGAAAAACGAAATGACAGACAAACAAACACAGAGAGAGAGAGAGGGAGAGAGGGAGAGAGGGAGAGAGAGAGAGAGAGAGAGAGAGAGAGAGAGAGAGAGAGAGATAAACAGAAAGACAGGATTATTTTTAAAACATTTAATTCTTACCACAAAACAAGACACACTATCACAATAAATGTGTAGCCTTTTAATCGAAGAGCCTTCATATTTGTTCTGTGTCTCACCATAAGAAGTTGGGTCAGCTATGTGCTCCTCCATAAAACAGCCGAACCCTGAGAGATTAGTGGAGACAGAGGGAATCCCCATCACAGTACACTCCGCTGTGTGTGAGTGTGTGTGAGAGAGAGAGTGAAAAGAAGAAAGACATCAGACCCTCACATGTCACACAAGTAGTTTTTACAAAGCATTTTATATACTCTAGATCTCAAGCAGACAAGAAAGCCCACAAACTGTTTGCTGAAGACGACCTGTCCATAAGCATGAATTACTGGAATCATGTCCTGTGGTCTAATGAAATAAAATTGTTTGGCTCAGATGGTGTCCAGCAAGCTAACTGTAGAATCATGATCTGGGGCTGCATGATTGATGCTGGTACTGCTAAGCTGCAGTTCACTGAGGGAAACATGACTACATGGGCCGAATGGCATTTTTCCAACATAAAAATGACCCCAAACACACCACCAAGATGACAATTGCCTTGCTGATTAGGGTAAAGGGAAAGTTGAAGGAGTGGCCAATTATGTCTCAAGACCTGAACCGCAGGCGGAAGGTGGAGAAACCCCATGTGTCAAACACCCAGCAGCTCCATGATGTCATTATGGATCCCAGCAACAACCTGTGCAGCTCTGGTGAATTCCATGCACAGGGGGATTAAGGGAGTGCTGGATAACAATGATGCTCACACAAAATATTGACACTCTGGACACAGTTTTGACATGTTCACTTAGTATGTATTCACTTTTGTTGCCAGTTATTTAAACAATAATGGGTGATTGTTAAGTTATTTTAAGAGGACAGTAAATCTGTACTGATAAACAAGCTGCATAATGACTACTCTAAAATATATCCAAGATTCAGTTTTGTTGTATTGTCTCGTGAGAACATATAATCAAATAATTGCTGAAATGTGTATGCACTTTTGTGAGATACTGTAGGTAATTAAAAATTTAATTATATGTATAACAGTAATATAATATGCATGTTCTTGCACTTGACAATATATTTCCCCCTCCCTAGACCTCTGAAAAATACAATAAAAATTATTTTTGCAATTAGTAATGTCTTCAAGTGTAAATTAAAAAGTGTGTCAGCATAATACAGACTTGTTTACTGAAGACTACTCCAATATACACAATATTTTGTGTACTAGTTGCAGCCATAGTACTTTTAATTCTTGAACCTTCTGCCTACATTAGATTCAAGTTTGTTTATCGGATAACCGTTTCAGAATTAACATGGTGTGGATTAAAACTAGATTCAATTCACGTAACTGGTCCAACAGGCTAATAAGCGTGTGAACTCAATAATAAAATGTAATAAATGCACTATTTAGCCAAAGAAATTCAACTAAAGAGCCGATGAATTGCATTCTGCAGCTTCTCATTTCTTACACAACCACATCAGGAGACATATCCTGTGTTTTACAAGGAGCAAATTATTTGCTCGAATCAATAACAGAATACCGGCTTGTGAAAATGGCTGGAATCGGGTTAGGAAATGTTCGATGCATTATAAAAAAAACTGGAAGGATCGTGACAAACAGTCAACTTAAAACAAAATCTTGAATGATTGTAATTCGAGATCTTTAAAACATTGATACAGTAGAATCAATGCTTAATTAGTGAAAGTAAGATCAAAAGCTTTCAGCAGTGTTTCCACAAAAAAGATAATAATGTCAAGGTTCATCATGGCTTTCAGAAAGAAGGGAGAAATGTTTTATTTACCCATGAACTGACCATCCTGACCTGTAGTCTATCTACAGCAAGTGGTGCTGGACTAAGGCCAGAAAGATAGTGAAGGACCTCAGCTATTCAAACAATGGGCTGTTGTCTCTGTCGGAGAGGATTACAAGGAGCTTTTTATTTTTTTATTTTATTTTTTTAAATGTGGCCTGTTATCAAAGTTGAAGAGAATGTAGCTAAATAATAGTTATTTTTTGGCCATTCAGTGTATTATAAAAATATTAATGATAATGTTGGGTGTTTAATAAGATTTGGGGCACTGGGACAAAACCTGACACTTGGCAGAAAACACTTTGAAAGCTCTGGCTCAAATATTGGCTTCAATAAACTATATTGCCAAAAGTATTGAGTCACCTGACATTTCCAGCCGTATCTGGTTCTTTCCCAAAGTTTATAGGATGTTGTTGGGTGCAGTAGCATGAAATTTTCCCTTCACTTGTCTGTCAACTAGGAGACCAAAACCTGTTCCAGCATGATAATACCCAAGTGCACAAAGCAAACTCCATTAAGATATGCTCTGCATGGGTTGGAGTGGAAGATCTCTTGCTTTAAAGCTTTGATGTAAATCCTATTAAACACCTTTGGGGTGAACTGAAACGCTGACTGCACCCCAGGCCTCCTTACCTTACCTACATCAGTACCTGATTTTACTTACACCATTGTGTCTGAATCACAAACCTCCACAAGCTCACTCCAAAATCTAGTGGGACATCTACCAAGATGCTCAAAAAGAACATACGATATTCACGACTAGGTGACCCAATACTTTTGGCAATATGGTGTATGAATTAAATGGATCAGAATAGTTCAATAATGTGTGTCTATGCTTTTATAACTAACCTGGTGTGTATCCCCAGGGCTCGTAGTATGAAGGAAAAACTCCAAGATGGCAGCCTCTTACAAACTCCTCATAGTCCATAGGCAGCAGCGGCGAGGTGGAGGAAAGGAACTCTGGATGGAAGATGACCTGACACAGAAAAAGTGTGTGTGCTTAGTAAGGCTGCCTCGTACCCGAATTGAGTGTATAAGCGTGTGTACGTACCTTGACGCGATCCTGAGCGCTATTGAAGAGGCCGATGCGGCGGATGGAGCTGAGGATGGGGTCTGAGTTGTCCTCCAGCATGTTGTGGGTGCAGACGGGAGGAAGACACTGGCGCTGCGTAGCAAAGATTGCCCGCTTCATCATGGTGAAATCCTCCTTGTCCAACATCTTTGACACCTCTGGAAGCTGCCCACTGACAGAGAGAAAGCTTTGTATTCAAGTCTTTGTTAAATAAGCATTTAAAAAGGGAAATTTAAAAAAACGCACACTCACACTAGCAGCGATTCGTAGAGTTTCTTCCCAAAGCGCTCTTTCACGGTATGGGCCGTATCCCTAAATAAAACAAAAAACACATGTTGGTACAAACTAAACTGGTTTATCTAACAAGTTTTTGGAAATGTTTTGCAAATTTTGGTTTTCTCAATTGATTAATTACTGACCGATTTATTTGTTTATATATTTACTCGCTTTTATTCAAACATATTTAGTTGCTTATGTACTTGCCTACTTAAATATGTATTATTCAGAATTTAACTGTATTTATTAAAAGCGTAAGAGCTGCGCTTAAAATCATGTTCGGCTTCTCCATTTAGACCGGTCCATTTAAAAAAAAAACCTCTTCTGTCAAATTCACATTAAATCATCTATGTGAACAATAATCACAGCAGTCCTTCAGGCCTCAGCTTTCCTTTTAACTACGGAAGGATTCAGTGTGCATAATAATAACATTTTTTGTCAAAATTTGTCACATACACATTCGTACAGTACGACCCATAATATGTACGATAAGTAAAGTTTTATACCAATAAGATTGCAGTAAATTGGTACAGTCGTGCCCAAGTATTAAAAGCAGTCTTTTACCAAAATCCACAAGGAAAATTTACCTACAGGAATGTTTCAATTTAATTTAATTTTGCTAGAGAGTATAATGTTTGGATTGTGGGGTAATAGAAATGGGTCATGTGGTCTGAGGCGTCCAGATTTACCTTATTCCAAATCAATGGGTGCATCAGGATAAGAACGGAAGGACAAAGCGATGCACCAGTCATGCATAGCACCTGGAGTAAAGGCCTCTGGGGGAAGTGGTGGGATCTCTGGTGGCAACCAGTTCTGGACTCAATAACATTTGGAGGCAATAAATCTGACTTCGGCTGTTTACCTTAATTTTACCAAATGTTTAAGTTAATGCTCCTTACAAAACTAGTCAAAGAGTTGAGTCATGAGTTAAAAGCATCTCACTCTGAGCGCAAATAATAATTATGAATTAATCAAGAAGAGTTCACTTCTTTTAAACCTTGTGATATCCTTCATTCATTAATTTTCTAAGCAGGCCCCCGCCTTCGACTGCTGCCCAATCCTCACAGCACCGTCCCTTACGGTCCCTCCTGCAGGTGGTGAGCCCACGGGAAGGCGGCCCCACGTCACTCCGACGTCACGAACCTTGATATTTCCCCCGTAAGGGACCCCCGGAGCATAGAGGGTTAAGGGCCTTGCTCAAGGGCCCAAGAGTGGCAGCCTGGCGATATCGGGGCTTGAACCCCAGACCTTCCGATCGGCTGGAGCGCCTTAACCGCTGGAGCCACCACTCCCCCCTTGTGATATCTATATTAATAATTTAAAGGACTAATCAAAAAAACTATTTTGATGTAAAGTTTGTACATTCGGAAGAATGGAAGTTTAATTTTATTAAAATGACACCAAAGAGCAATTGATATTTGTGGCAAATGTGTGGCTGCGTTTGGCCGAGGGATATTTTGTGCATGGAGGCGATTGGAAAGGATCACACACCTGTACATGATATGCATTACGAGAGGAGGGAGAGTGAAGGAGGCACAAGAGCAGAGCAAAAAGAAAGAAATGACTAGAGACATACATAATGTATATGTATGTATGTATGCCTGTATACAACATGTATGTATGTATGTATGTATGTGTGCCTGTATGAAATCACTGGAGAGAGACAAGAGTAGCAAGAATCAAAGTAAAGCTAAATAAACCTGGTTATCTTGGGATTTATAACCTGCTTCCTGTTCCTTCCTCCTCTGAGTTTAGGTTTTATTAGGGCATAAAAACTATGCTTGTATAATACTTGTGATCGTTTTAACTAGGCCTACGCTAATTAAGCCTAAACTATACGCTAAGTCTGTTAGCAGGTTAGCGGTCCTCATAGTGCGTCATGATTACCAGAGCTGTTTCCGTACGGCTTGACCCTTCAGTGTCTCCACGTTGAAGTTGTTGGTGCGAGCGGGCATGATAAAGAACGCGATGACTGTCACCTGACTGTGGTTTACCTAAGGATACACACACGCACAACAAGCAGAAGAGGTTTCAGGTGTGTTGTGTGATTCACTTTGATTTGTTGTATTTGGTACATGATAGAAAAGCAATTTATTTCACATACCCTCAGTAAATAGTTGAGTCTGGCCAGGGCTTCGAGGAAAACGTCAGCTCCTTTGTTTGAGAACTCATAGCGTCCGGCAATGAAGAGGAACACGGTTTTATCCAGGTTAAAATCTAAATGCCTGCATGGAAACAACAAGGTTTTAATATTAGCCATGCACCAGAGTGTGAGTTTTGTGTGTGTGTGTGTGTGTGTGTGTGTGTGTGTGTGATCCTCGAACCCGTAGAAATGGCCTCTGATGAACTCTTGAATGCGAGCTTTGCTCTGAGCGTGGAGGTTCTGAAACTCGTGCATGGCTGAGAACTTTTTCACATTCAAGCCGTTCGGAGTCACAATATCTATAAAGAGAATGAAGAGCGAGGATGAGAGGAGAAGTAAAAAAAAAATATGTTGTTTACAAAACAAACAAAAAACAACAGGCTAAAACTAGTTTCTTGTGCAACAGAGGACCACGTGCAAATGATAAAAAGAGAAAACCCGTAAACAGCTGGTGTAAACACAAAGGCCTCATGCTGTGTTGAACTAAAGCTCGAACCACAAAATCTTTGATCATTTGACCACTGACTGGAAAAAGATTTCCTCTTGGATTACACACTCTGAAGTCAGGAAGCTCTTCTCAGACCATGCATGGCATCATAACGACAATGATAACCGACCTTCTCAGCCGCTCCAGCGACGGAAAAACTACCCGGAAAAACTATCAGTACAGACTTTTGCAGATAGTCGATAGTCCCTGTAATCAACTATCAGTGCTGATTAATCGGTAAAAACCAATGGACCGCTAGTACAGAGTTTGTTTATAAATATCCTGACAATGGTAAGAATTCTACCCCTGCAGGATGAATGACAAAATAGATCCCTACTTCTTGCTATGGAGGAGTTGGAGAGGTTAGTTTTTCTATGTATAGGTCTGGATGGGTGAAATTTGTACTCTTTTGCACCTGTGCTCATTTTATTTAGACTATTATTTAACACATCGTTTTTCAGATTTAGTTTCGAATTTTGAGCTGCACTCAAAGTATGACACTACCCCTAGACGAACTTTCAGTTCTTCTCTAAGAACAAGGAAACATGGACACACACACACACACACACACACACACACACACACACACACACACACACACACACACACACACACACAGTGTAGAGATGAGGTTTCGATTCTAAAGTATCTCTTTCACATGCCATAAATTACTACAAACTCTTTATACACATTGTACATTTAAAGATGTTTAGGTTTTTAAGATTGATGTTAATGAACGAGAAGGAGGTTCACCTGGTTTTCTTTTTAGAAGGTGTTCAGCCTCGATGGCTGTGATTTTAGAGACAGTGGTGAAGACGTGAGCGCAGCGTGCTGCAGCGCGCTCTAAACAGTAGCGGTGATAAATCTGTCTATCCCCTGCCTCCTTGTCGACATTAAACTACAGAGAAAAAGAGAAGTTTATATACATTATATATATATATATATACACACACACACACACACACACACACACACACACACACACACACACACACACACACACACACACACACACACACACACACACACACACACTCTCATGGCCAAAATTGTTGGCACCCCTGAAATTATTCCAGAAAATCAAGTATTTCTCACAAAAAAGTATTGCATTAACACGTTTTGCTATTCACATGTTAATCCCCTTTGTGTATATTGGAACAAAACAAAAAAAAAAGGGGGGGGGGGAAAGCAAATTTGACAATGTCACACAAAACTCCAAAAATGGGCCGGACAAAATTATTGGCACCCTTAACTTAATATTTGGTTGCACACCTGTTGGAAAAAATAACTGAAATCAGTCTATAACCATCAATAAGTTTCTTGCACCTCTCACCCGGAATTTTGGACCACTCTTACTTTGCAAACTGATCCAAGTCTCTCATATTGGAAGGGTGCCTTTTCCCAACAGCAATTTTAAGATCTCTCCACAGGTGTTCAATGGGATTTTGATCTGGACTCATTTCTGCCCACTTCAGAAATCTCCAGTGCTTTGTTGTAATCCATTTCTGGGTGCTTTTTGAAGTATGTTTGGGGTCATTGTCCTGCTGGAAGACCCAAGATCTCGGAGCAAACTCAGCTTTCTGACACTGAGCCCTACACTGCGCTCCAAAATCCTATGGTAATCCTCAGATTTCATGATGCCTTGCACACACTCAAGGCACCCAGTACCAGAGGCAGCAAAACAACCCTAAAACATTTTTGAACCTCCACCATATTTGACTGTAGGTACTGTGTTCTTTTCTTTGTAGGCCTCCGTTTTCGGTAAACAGTAGAATGATGTGCTTTACCAAAAAGCTCTATCTTGGTCTCATCTGTCCACAAGACGTTTTCCCAGAAGGATTCTGGCTTACTCAAGAACATTTTGGCAAACTGTGGTCTTGCTTTTTTATGTCTCGGTGTCAGCAGTGGGGTTTCCTGCTATAGCATTTTATTTCATTTAAATGTTGACGGATAGTTCGCGCTGACACTGATGCTTCCTGAGCCTGCAGGACAGCTTGAATTTCTTTGGAACTTGTTTGGGGCTGCTTATCCACCATCCGGACTATCCTGCGTTGCAACCTTTCATCAATTTTTCTTCTCCGTCCATGCCCAGGGAGATTAGCTACAGTGCCATGGGTTGCAAATTTAGGCAAATCTAGATCTCTGAAGATGGACTTGTAACCTTGAGATTGTTGATATTTTTCCACAATTTTGTTTCTCAAGTCCTCACAAAGTTCTCTTCTGCTCTTTCTGTTGTCCATGCTTAGTTTGGCACTCACAATGCAAAGACGAAGTGAACTTCTCTCCTTTTTATCTGCTTTCAGGTGTAATTTATATATTGCCCACACCGGTTACTGCCCCAGGTGAGTGTAAAGGAGCATCACATGCTTAAAACAATCTTATTTATCCACAATTTTAAAAGGGTGACAATAATTTTGTCCAGCCCATTTTTGGAGTTTTGTGTGACACACACATACATACACCCACTCACCTCTGCTAAGTTGTTGTAGAAGTCGACGTTCCCGGCACACAGGTATCGGCCGAGCAGTGTGGCATGTGTGGTGAAAATGGTTGCTACAGGCAAGTGCCTCTGTCGGCATAAGACAAGCCCCAGGCCGGCCAGCCACTCGTGAAAATGAGCCAGGATATGTGGAGGATCTTCACACTGGGCCGCATACTAAAACACACACGCAACAGAGACGAGTACTAATGATGTACAAGCATGCAAAATAAACAGCCAACACACTCACAAACAAACACACACCTCTCCGAGCAACCAGGCAGTGAGGAAGCCGAACAGGACGGCGTCGTTGGCCTCACGATCAAACCAGGGCACGCCGATGGCACAGTTTTCCCATAATTCACTCTTCCAGCGGTCCAGAGACCAGGCGGTGAAACCGACATCCAGCAGGATCACATACGGAGAGCCTTCAATCAGCCAACGGCCAAAATACACCTACATAACCACACACAAACACACACATTGTGATTTTATCTAAACTAATGCAACACAGTAATGCATAATCTATTTTCCAGATAATAGTTCATAATAGAAAATATTTTAAAATGGTTGCTAAAATGTGAGGGGTGTACTCACGTGTGAGATACTTAAAAAATGTGCTTTATTTAATGGAACTGAATGAAACCGGTGCCATTTCTTAATTTTTTTTAACTATACCGCTGTTTCTTTGAATATATATCGCTTTAGACCTGCGTGAATTCTAACATGCATCTGGGTTCTCTCAGCACGAGCTTTGTTTACCCTTTTGCCTGGATCTAATATTACAATTCGTGAAGAGATAAAAAGGCTTATCGCCTGACTCCATTTCAAGTGTCAATTTAAGACTATTTTATTGACATTATTGTTTTCATAACATACTGTTGAAAAATCGGTGGAGAAGAAATGCAGATTAAATACAATCAAATGCAAGGTGCCAGTGTAGGAGAAAGTGTAAAAAGGTTTGCACTAATTGTGTACAATAAAATAAAATATAAAGAAAAATAAAGTACAGAAAATGTATATAAAATAAAATAAAAATTCTCTCCCTTATACACACAGACACAAACATTCAGCCAAAGGTCTGAAATAGACTCCAGTCATGGTGTGAGGCATTGATATAGCTTGTAACCTTTTAGACATGCATACCATGGAGATGGGCACACACACACACACCTCTCAGAAGGTTTAGGATTTCAGATTTACGTTGGTGAAAAGAGTATTGTGTGTGTGTGTGTGTGTGTGTGTGTTGTGTTCGTGATCACATGCATGTAAAAAGATAGATATATGACCACTAAATGAATATAAAATGGAATCTAAAAAAAGAGAGTGTGTGTGTGTGTGTGTGTGTGTGTGTGTGTGTGTGTGTGTGTGTGTGAGCACGTCTGTATACCTTGCAGCCACTGCTGTTCATCTTATCGATAGTTCTCCTCAGTGCTGCGTTCGGAGGCTCAATCAATTCAACCTGGGTCCTGACATTGGACTCCATATAGGGCCCCACTAGAAAGTAGTTTTCTCCCCATTCCTCACAGGTCAAACGCGCCTTCGTCTGGATCACAGTGTAGATGCCTCCAACTGCCCCACACACACACACACACACACACACACACACACACACACACACACACACACACACACACACACACACACAGAGAGAGAGAAAGAGAGTGTCACTGAGTCTCAGTTTATGCAAGCTGAGGCCAAAGCATGGTGCGGTTGCTGAACATCACAGCACTTTTGTCATTTGACTGCTTTATTTATTTATTTATTTATTTATTTATTTATTTATTTATTTATTTATTTATTTAAGCATTCCATATCAGTAAGAAAGTGTTTACATCACTATTAACATTCTGTAATGGAGAAGCAAATTGAGGAACAAGGATATTTGTAATTGCCATAAAATCTGAGATTTAAAATAGTTTTTAAAATAATGTATTGTTGTTATTATTATTATTATTAATAATAATAATAATAATAATAATATTTAAATCAGAAAGAGCTTTATTTACAAGTATGTCCGCACATGAATTTGTTTTGGTGACTATTATTATAAGCTATTATTATTATTATTATTATTATTATTATTATTTTGTGATTTACATCCTGTATTTAATTATATTTTTTGGAGTGAATTATTACTGTCTATTTTCCTGTAACAGCTTATATTGCAGTGTTTCATTCACCTAATACCACAGAAACTTGCCACTAATGGCCATTTTTTATTGATCAACAAACACTTTGTAGATTTTAACACTTCATACAAAGAAGTTGCTCTCACCCCTTCCATTATAACAGCTATAAACATTCATTCGCTCAGTAGCCTCCCCTTTTGTCACTATTATGGTTCATAACAAACAAGTAAAACTCGAAATTTCCTAAAATAACAGAAAGGAAGCCAGTGAAGTAAAACATACGACCTTGCTTTGACCTTGGCCCTATTTTGGTTGATTTTAGAATCTAGCTAGTTCATGCACATAAATCCAGATGCATAAATAGATGAACTCAGTCCCAGACTGGAAAAATGGAGCTTTGAACTCCAGAATATGGACCTACAATATCTCTGAATGACAAAGCTATTATGGAAGAACTATTCCACATTTACAGAACTGTTCCACATTTGTAAGATAAGTGATTTATAAAAAAAATTAATGGTTGAGGGTTAAAGGCCTTGCTCAAGGGCACGGCATTGGCAGGTTGGTGGTGCTGGCCTTTTCCTATGGACATTTGACAATGCTGTGACCTTTATCTTGTTGTGATTCTCTCTTTCTGTTGTGAAATTGAATCTGTTTGTTGAATCCAGATCAACCAGACATACATTTGATCAGTCCTTCATGAGATATTGAGCTAGTGAGAATCTCTACCACTTTCCCTCTACTACATGGTGGAAATGGTTGATCTGCCCAACCTTTCAAGCAACCCAGTCAGCAAACAAATTTGGCCCAGATTTGGCATTCATCTGGCCCAGCTGGCATTCATCCGGCACTGGCATACAGCATGTGGGCCAAACATGGCCAGGTTTGACAGAGGTGGTATACCGATTTTAAGGCGGCTCACAAGACATGGGCCAGATGTCATTTTGGGTATTAAACTTGTCTGGAATCCAGACCTGGTCCACACTAGGACCGTAATTCATTGCGGTATGTGGGCCAAGCAAAAGCTGGTTGTGTGGGCTGGAGCTGGGCCAGAGAAAAATTGCTATGTGGGAATTACCAAGAGTTGTTTATTGGAAAGTAAAAGGTATTTATTAAGGACATCTCTCATCCCAATCATGGACTGTAGAGAAGTTTGCACTGCCACCACAAATAGTCTTGAGAACAGCATTTTCTCCTCAGCTGTGCTAACAGTGAACTCAGAAACTAACCATTTCCATTAGACTGCCCTTTGCACAGCTGCATCTACTGTATGTATCTACATCCATGCCTCCTCACCTCATCTACACCTTACCTTACTTTCCTAACAACCTTAGGGTTAAATGAGCACAAATCTCCACAAGCACACTCCAAAATCTAGCAGTACATCTTACCCAGAAGAATGGAGGATTTTATAATAGCAATAGGAACCAAAACATGGAATGGGATGTTCAAAAACCCCATAATCTTATGATCAAGTGTCTTCATACTTATAGTGCATCCATAACCATACTATTTAATTGACTGGTGCAACTTGATGACTGATGTGACACGAGTAAAAGGCACACTGTGCAGGAACTAGATTCTACTACACTTTTATTCGTATTTTAAATGCACAGTATGGACCGTTTCTCAGGGGAGAGAAATATAACAGGCACGTGTCAAAGTCAGTCGAAAGGACATGCAACTAGCAGTTTTCAACCTGTAACTATGTATATCAACTTCTCCCGATAGCTAATTTTATTTATGGACTTCTGGAACGCTGGAGCACTCCTGACAGGATTAGCTCAGAGTTTAAATTAAAAAAAGCAAATCACAAGATCTTGGCTAGAATGACACGCACAGCTGTTAAATCGTAAATCCGTCATATAGCAAAATGACAATCTGTAATGCTGGTATTATACAAAAACAATAATAATAATAATAATAAAAAAAAATACATATTGCCACTGCATATGATAAAATACAGGGCTCGCCTTTAAACACCTTTAAATACCTTTATAAATATTATGACTTTTGACTTTATATGAAACATGTCCCTGAGCACACAACCCAGAACAGATGCCTTCTATGCTATAGATGGACATTTTACCTTTATTGGCCACCTCCCATGCGATTTCGAACAGGACCGCATCCTCCAAATCGAACTCCTCGTCCCACTCCTCTAGACCCGACAGGGAGGTCACGGAGAAACTGCGTGCTAGCGGCATGCTGCGTGAATACAGGAAAAGGGTCACTAGGACACACTAACAGAACTAGAATAGAACTAGAAGAACTTTCATGCCTCAACGCACAAAGGTTCTCATTAAAATGCTGAAAATAATTGCACAATAAAATCAACATATTTAGATTGTTGTACCGGACGGAGTGGTACAAAGAGATGTGTGAGGCCCAGGATGGGAAAATGAGGCTTGTTTGTGGTGAGTGCATACTAATAAGCAACTGAGCCCGACATAATCTGCATGAGAAGGATGGCATAGTTATTTTAAAAAAGGCTGTACAGTTTTTTAGAGTTGTTTACGAAGGGCTGTTTCTCTTGGGAATGGCGTTTACATGTTAAAAACTTATTTTACTATTGTAAGAGTCTCACAGACAGGCAGTGCATGCTACATTATCATCCATCTCCACTGATCTGTTCACAAATGGACATCACAATGCATTGCAGTTCACACCAAGGATAATGAATGCACTTGTGAGCAGATCGTATACCTTATCTTATACCACTGGAGGAAGGATGTTGCATAAATTTATTACTAAGTTACCAAACAAACATAATTTTGACGATTAGTTGTGCTTCTGCTAGGGCAGTGATGCAGTTTTGTGTTCACACTACACAAGATATTGGCTCCCTATTCATTCTTGAGACGTATATCTACAGAAGCTGTGGCCAGATTCTATCTAGCTAAAAGCACCATCATGCGTAAAGTATACACGTCGATCTATAATGCAGGCTTAAAAATCATCAATTGGTGTAGTCTGGATGCAGACCGTGCAAAGTATTTCAAAACAACTACTTAAAAAACAAAACAAAAAAAAAAAACACTTAAGCAGAGCTGATAAATATTGGTAAAAAAAAAATTGCCATAGGTAAGCAAATGTGGCCCATGTTTAAAAAAGTAATTAAAAAGTTTAAAACCATAAGTATCACCATCAATCAGTCATGTCAGATCCTTCCTGGGACAAAATAAACGAGACAGATCAGACATTTACCCCAATTTTTCTTTAACATCCAAAGAGTGAAAGCATCATTTTGAATTAAAAATAATGAGGTAATACCAGGTCAATTTTGATACTTTTATTTATTACTAGTTACACAAAAATATATTTTCTGCTCCTATCAGAAAATCGATGCTCTCCGATACACTCGTCACGATCCCACCCCACCCCTGAAGCGTAAAGCGCATGCTCCATGGCGTTTTATTTTTCATATGTCAAAGTGTAGCACGTTACATTCGTGTTTCACCTTTAGTGAATAAAAAGCAAAAAGTGTTTCTTTGCAGATTTGTTCTTTCCCCATACCCATGATCGCTCATCAAAACAACCCCAGAAAACCAATACGGAACCTCAGACTTGGTCATGAAATGTGTGGGGTGATGAGATACTCGTTTGCATATCGCAGGCTCCTGCATCACAATGGTGAGAATGATTAATAAAATAATATAAAAGAGTCAAGTATTACATTATGAATTTCACTCATGATCAGGGTTCAACTCTAAAATCGTGACATTTTTTTGGAATCGTTTTTATGGTGCGGCAAACAAAAAACATTTTGCGAACGTCAGTTTTGCAAGTGGTAGCACATAATTGATAGGAGAAGTCAAACAGACTGCTTCAGGGGGCTACAAGCAACTCAAATAACCGCTCTGTGTAATGTAAAATGTAATTGCTTAGAAACTTAGAAGCTAGAAGTTTAGAAGCTAATAAACACGTACTTCATGTAAAAAGTTTCAGACATGCAGAAAGATGATAACAGTCTAAATAGAGATTGGTTGAGAAATTGCGTTAAAGAAAGTGGAATTTGAAAGCAAGCCAAGGCAACACTCCTCAATAATAATATTTATCCACTTCTCACACCTAACAAACTAGTAGAAACAGCATGATGAAACAATGAGGATTTACAACACAATGTAAATCACTTTCGGCTTGCAGGACACACACGCCCATACACACCACACCCCCTCTCTTCTTTACGCTACATTCACATTACAAGCACATATTAAATTATAGTGCTTAGATCTGATCTGATTTTCTGCTCTGATGGTTTAAAAGAAAGTTTTTTAATGACTGTTAATGTGCCGGTAGTGTGAACAGGTCTGATCTGAACCAACCGGAACACCTGTACAAACCAAATCAATACCACAACGCATCCATCATTACGGTAAAAAAAAAAAAAAAAAACGGCAAAGTGTTGCATCATTAATAGTGTACAAGAAGAAGTAGAAAAAAATAAGAAGTAGCCATGCCTCATGTAACATGACTCACAGGAAGTTACATCACTTCTCTACCCAGAGGGCGAATACAAGGACATGTACAATTGTCTCGTTTATGAATTGAAAGTGTCGGGAAAGCCTTAGCACACACTTGTGTTTTTAATAATGTTAGCATTATAAAAAAGACAAATACATTTACAATCCCAGTGTATTTAGGGAGCATCCAAAGTACATCCAAACATGAGCACTGTTTACCAATGAATGTATACAGTACCCGATTGCGCAATCGGCTTTCTAGCGTTTCAAGGTGAACCGTTTCATGTGACTGATGAAAAAAGAAAAAAGGTACGCTGATGATCGAATGGCCCACGACCCGGCAGCACAAGCCTTTAATGCGAAAGGTTACATGTTCGGGAGGTCTTCAGGCAGCTTGTCAGCTGTTCATGATAAGGGACAGAAGGTCAGATGAATAGCTTTAAAAATCCTCACAGGCCTTACTGGGATTTCGGTCATAAAAGGCATGTGAAGAGAGGCGTCAATGCACATTTGTGTCATGTTAGGAACACACACGTCTTAGTATATATACATTCAACATAAGCTTTTCATAAATAAGTAATAGTAGACACATCTGACTAATATGAAAAAAGTCTGACTAATATTCGTCATCTGGCCTTTCTTGCATGTCATATGATGACTATCACTTTTTCTTCTTTGAATGAGTTTTAAAATTTGCATATAGGGAAATCATCTGATCTTTTACATACTTACTATAAATAAATACTACTTTAGAATGGCATTCTAGGAGGTGCAAAATAGTAATCCATATGTAGTATCAGTCATAGAAAATTAGATGCATGTTAAAAACTTGTCATAGCCAATTTTACTATAAATTCAATATCATAAGTTAAGCAGAATAAAGCAAACCAACCGCACGATCAAACATCTACAAGCAAAAGTTTTTGACCAACGTTTGATGAAACAAAATCTAAACATTCTCAAGAGATGTCAAACCCAGGGTGGCCTTGTTGCACACCAGAGCTTTACAAAAGATCTCTGACAGATTGAGCATCAAAACTGAGGACCGGAGCTTTTAGGAGCAATGACAGAACGTGGATTGTTATGTTGAACAATACTGGTGGTGAAAAAATAAATAAATAAATAAAACCTTGCTTAAACCCTCATCACCCTTAAACTCACTATTTGGCCCAGACGTTTTGTGAGGACTCACTTTTAATACATTAAAGGCGCCTTTTGCCTTTTAAGGAGCGTGCATGATAATACACACACAGGCGCGCGCGCGCGCGTTTAGGAGACTGTCAGTGGGGTTTGGTGTACGTGCCTCCTCGCCACGCGGAACCCGCTGACGTCACGGCGAACCGCAACAACAGCGTAGCTTCATTGTATCTCGACAGGAGCGCACAGGCTGAAGCATCCCGGGTTTTCTACTTCATCTTCGGTTCGGTTTTCTCCCTCCCATTGCTTTGACAGGCAATATATAGAAGTCGGCTATGGGTGCCAAGGGAGGGGGCGTGGCGTATTCTGTCGCGTATTCTGTAGGTCAAAGCAACCTAAAACGGCGTGACAATAGGTTCATATGTATAAGACCACGGCGGAATATCCATGATCTGGATGTTTGCATGTAGGAAAATGAAAAAAAAAAAAGAGGTTTGAACAATCATGATAAGGAAATTCGAGGAAGGTTAAAAATAAAACAAACATACATACAAACAAACAACAACAACAACAAAAAAATGATGCCCAAGTGCGCGTGCAGATGGGCATTCAAAATGAACGCTTCCCTTCGAGCCAACACATATATTTGACACGCAAAGCGTACGCGACAAACAACCCGACACACACACACATCACAGTGTTTTGTTTTCTCCCTCCGTGCGCGAGCGTTATCACGCGCTAACTAAATAAATAAAGCGCGATCCAAGAAAACGCGACGACGCAAGGTCAGCCGCTTACCCTGCAGCCACTGCGTCCGGTCCTCGCGCAGAAACACGGCGAACGCATCTGCGCCAATCAATCAGCTACTGGACCACTTGGTGGGCGTGGCGTGGATACGTGAAGGGGGCGTGGTCGTGGCGCAAGAGGCGGGGCGCGAGCTGATGTTTGAAATGCATAAAGGCAAAAAAACATCTGAACGCATAACTATTCATCTTTACTAAAAGCTTTATTCCACGCGTGCGCGCGCACAAACACACAAACTAGGCGTACTACAGTATTGCATATCTGTTGTATGTCCACCTTCTTTTTTCCTCCTACACCAGTCAGAGAGATCAGCAGTGTGTGAAATGTGATTGGCTGAATTTTTGCTTTGCGTTCATCTGATTGGCTAAGCGTCATGTCAGCTGGGATTTGGCAGCTCGTGAGGAACGTGACTGGTTTTAAACAGCTGGCTTCCTTACTTAAATAATCCGCTTCCTTTCACATAGATGTAGATCTTATCCTGTGCCAGTTGCTGTGGACTGGGAGAGATGGAAAGTAATGAGTTACTGTACTTAAGTAGATTTGTCTAGTATAAGTACTTCACTTAGTTTTGGTGACATGATCAATACTTGTTATTGCACGTCTTTTTCTACCTCTGGTGTATTATTTCCTGGTTCTCACACACCACAGATGAAGCAAGGCAGAAGGCAACATGTGTATGACTAACGTAGATGAGACAGAGGGGGTCAGTGATGTAAACATGACTCATGAGACATTTCTGATCACCTGATCCTCATCATCATCAGCTTTGCTTGTGTTTTATATAGTGGATTCTCAGTCCATTCATTAGATAACAAAATGTGCAATTATTTTGTATTTATATATTATGATGTGAGGTCCATTTACCAGCATGACACTAAAACAGGTATTATTAATCGACATGTTTTACTTAAGGATGTACATGTCAGTGCCCAAACTTCTTAACTTGAGTAAAAAAGTATAGTCAGTACTTACACTTTTACCGGAGTCTTTTTAAACATGAGTATCTGTATTTCTACTTGATGGAAGAATGATCTGACTAGAAATGTTGTCTATATGTTTATTCTAACTTGCTGTAATGTCTGGTGAATTATTATCAAAAGTGACAAATTCATTGACAGTTTAAATACAGAGTAAAAGACAAAAAACATGGTTAGTAGTAAAGGCATTGGACTTTGCACATTAGACTTTGGATCTGAAGGTTCAAATACGAGCCACAACAAGCTGCCACTCCTGGTCCCCTTGAGTAAGGCCCTCAACCCCATAGATAATCGGAGTATGTAAATAAAGTTTCCAGCCGACTGAGACCTGACAGTGAAACATGTTATACTTCTATATGGAGGGCACGTTGTAGCTCAGTGGTTAAGAAATTGACCTGGTTTGGAAAATTGAAATCTCAGCACCATCAATCTGCCATTGCTGAGCCTTGAGCATGGCAGTTAACCCTCAACTGCTCAGCTGTAAGTCACTCTGGATAAGGGCATCTGCTAAATGCAATAAATGTAAATTTAAGTTCCATGGAAGCACCCAAAAGTACAGCGAATACACAATCTTTATAAATCTTCTGCCTCCTTGTGTAACACCCATCTTTTTTATTTGCCGATCATTCCCTTATCCACCACCACCATCTTCAAATGCCCAGGTTCTTTCCATTTAAATAAACAAATGGTTGCGATTCCGTCCATTGCTATTATATATTTTTTTAATATTATATGATTCACTCATGGCTGCTTCATCACCCTCTGTTTTTGATACATTTCTTACTCTTGGCAAATCACCCCTCAGGAATAAAATATATTGTGTTCATTACTGCTTCAAGCAGGTTTTAATCACATATTAATTACTTCTTTGAATATACTGATTTGGCTGTATAGCACAAAAATATATTGAATGTATGACAGAAACACATAATAAAAAAGGTTAAAAGGTAACACGGCTCCTTTAGCTTTATAATGGACTAAATGAAGAACCTACGATGTTCTTAGGTGTGTTGCATTGAGGAACAAAGCTGTGAGATACTGAAAGATGCGAAACACACTGCTTATCAATACTGCATGGCCAAAAATGACTTTCAGTAACACAGTTATGCATGAGGGACTGTGTAGATATATATTAAACTCCATTTTATTTAAGTACAAATAAAAAAACCCCACTAAATATAAATATAAAAACTCCTGAGGTATCACTTTAATGTACAAATTGTATTTTATTGTTTTAGATTATTAAAAATGACACTTGTAAAGTCATATAAGTTGCTAATATTTTATATATGTATAAGCGGTTAAGATTCTGGGTTACTGTTTAGAAGGTCGGAGGGGGTTAAAGCCCCAGTACTGCCAAGCTGCCACAGTTGGGCCCTTGAGTAAGGCCCTTAACTATCTTTGCTCCAGGGGCACTGTATCATGGCTGACCCTGTGCTGATATATCCTGATATGGTGGGATATATGAAGAATAAATTTCTCTGTGCTGTAATGTTTATTTGACAAATAAATGCATTAATTTAGCCTTGCATTTTAGAATTAATATTGATTAATTGATTGATTGACTGCATAAAACCCATACAAACGTGCTGCTTTGCCTTTTGGCTACTTTTGGGGTTCCAGTATTTTGTGGAAGTGGTAGCTCAGCAGTTAAGGCTCTGTGCTAATGATCAGAAGTTCAAGAGTTAAATCTGATCCTTCCAAGCTTTGGACCTTTAACCCTCTTTGCTAGGAGATCCAAAGAAAAATATTCCACTGTACTGTACGGTATATGTTAAAATTAAATGCATTAAATTAATTAAGCCTTGCATTTTAAAATTCATATTGATTGATTAAAACGTACAAAAATGTGCCTTCTGTTAGGGTTCCAGTACTTTTGGAAGCCGTGGCTCAACAATTAATGCTTTGGGTTATTGATAAGAAGGTCGGAGTATGTAAAAACACAGCACTGCCCAGCTGTGACTGTTAGGCTCTTGAGCAAGGCCCTGGAGGCCCTGGGCCCCACTCCATACCTGACTTTGTGCTCTAAGCACAACTTCCTGGTTTGTAAAGAAATTATTTTGCTGTAATGAAAATGTGACCAATAAAGGCATCAAATTAATTTTTCCTCGAATTTAGATTTGGAATTGATATTGATTCATTGAATTGTTAATTGATGGATTTAATTAACGATTAATCGTTTGATTAATCGTTCGATCGGTCGATTGATCGACTGCATAAAACCCGTGTGTCCGCTCTTGTTTTTGTTTCTCAACCCACTCATCCAACAAGGCCGCTGACGCACATAGAACAACCGCTTCCAGGATTTGAACCAATCAGCGTGCAGCCTGGGGTCCTACGTAATTTTGCCGGGAAAACGGAACTCGACTCGGTCTGTGAATCCAACTGGCGGGAGATTGCTTCAGGTCAACAACGGATCAGTGGGCTCGCACTGACTAAACAGGGTATCTCCTTAAATATCATTTATTCGCTCATTTCTTTTTACCATGCGACACTGAATTTTGTCTATCGCTCAGTTTCCTCGCGTGTTGCATATTAAATGTTATAAGCTAGCATGTTTTGATGTTGCTTGTAAAGAAATATATCCCACCCGTTTTCCGTCACTCCCAGTTTGGTTGGGTAGTAACGTACTCGGTCCGGCATTTTGATTGGTTAAGATTGTTCATTCTCGCGCTCATGGTGAAATCTTGGCCAATCGCAGTGCAGGAGGCGGGACCTGGCGTTATATGGGTAGGAGAACGGGAACACGCTATGCTAATATCGATGGCTATGCGGTTAGTTAACATCTTCGAGCAATTCTAAAGATGCAGCAAAGTTGATTGTATTATATATAAAAATTATTTTTGTTTGTGCAAAATCTAAATCAAGGTGGAAAACAGAGCCCCGTATAGAGAGAGGTGTGTTATGAATACCATTTAATTTAGTTAGATTTGTGCATTAGATCAAATCAGGGGGAACTGCTTTTACATTACTGTTGTCATTTGTATCTGCAGGCATCACAGGAATGTTCATAGATGCCACTCATCACCACTTTAAGTGCAGAGACGGAAATTATTTTGATGTATTATATGTATCTGAGACCTGGTTTGCATTGTTGCATGCAAAAACAACATAAAACATCTCATATGTGATCCCCTTTCCACAACTATAGAATTAATAGGGAATCTATATCCCAAAATGTCTGGAGACTCGTGATCTTGTGAAGTCTTTCCACCAGATTTTGAAGTATTATTAAAATCAGCCACTGATAGGAGGAGGAGATTGTCTGAAGTGCAGTTGGCATTCCAGTTCCACCCAAAGGTGGTGTTGGTGTCCACAAACTTTTGCAAGCAATGCACCAGATAACAGCCCCATGTTCTTTTGGTTTTTCTGTAGCTTCTGAGGAATGGAGTTCAAGCGACGGAATGGAGGACCTTCAGGTGGCGGAGCATCTCAGGCCAAAAAAGGCAAAATGGGCTCTGAGTGGGAGGACAGTCCATCGCTTTTTGAAGAAGAGCTTGCCCTGTTCGATGAGATGGAGATGGAGATGGAATCCCGGGAAGGCCAGGCGGGGCACGATGTCATCCCAGTGGGTAAGTGTCGTGTAAGTTTGCAAGACTGAGATGTTTGTGCAACGACTATGTAGTTGACTCTCTCTGTTCTTCTCAGGTGATTTGTTTTCAGCGGATCTGAACCCACGCTGGCGGCGTCCCGCCCCGGCGCCTCTTCAGCCTGATGAAGACACGCTAATCTTTCAGCAGGTGGACCTGGACTATTATCTGGGTAAGTTTTAAAAGTGGGAGGAGTTCAAACTATTAGCATAACCAGAAACTCTGGAGTGTTGCCTTCATGTCGATTTGTCATAGTTCGATTTTACCTTATTTTTAATTTATCAGCACATGTATGTATTTATATGGATGGATTATATTCATTTGGAGACCAATTTTGTGCATGTGAGGATGGTTCCACATGAATATGAACAGACCTTGAAGGTCCATCAAGTTACTGAAGAACTCAAGAACTGTTCGTGTGCATGTAGGTTCTGCTGTGGCCGGGATGCCAGGACAGTCCCAGGGGAAGGTTCCCGTGGTCCGAATGTTCGGAGTGACCGACGCTGGAAACAGCGTCTGCTGCCATATACATGGTTTCGCTCCTTACTTCTATGTTCCTGCTCCAGCTGGTGAGTCCATAATCGCTCCATTCTTCTCACTTTGATCGAACACTAACAGAAATATTTCATGTGTTAACATTCATCGTCTTTCCTTCCCTTACTTTTGGGTGTCAGGCTTCACTAACGATCACCTGGTCGAGTTTCAGAAGGAGCTGAACTCTGCTGTGTTGAAGGACATGCGCTCCAACAAGGACAACATCTCTGTCACCGTGTTAGCGGTGGACGTTAGACGCAAAGAGAGTAAGTCTCGTGTTAAGTGTGTGTGTGTGTGTGTGTGTGTGTGTGTGTGTGAGAGGTTATTCTAATTTACTCTCTGTCTCTTCATCATTGAGGTATGTACGGTTACCATGGCAACCGTTCACTGGATTTCCTGCGTATCACCATGGCGATGCCACGCCTGATCGCCCCGGCCAAACGTCTCCTGGAGCAAGGCTTTAAGTTCGCTCACTTCACCAGTCAACCCTACGCTGCGTACGAGGCCAACATCGACTTCGAGATCAGGTGAGGCACAGCGATGTGAAGACTCAGTGCATGTGTTTGGATTAATGCAGTATAAGTGCGCTATGATTGGTTGGTTTGTGTGGTTCATGTTCCGGGTCTGTGTTTGATGTCAGGTTCATGGTGGACGCTGGTGTAGTGGGGTGCTGCTGGATTGAGTTGCCTAAAGGGAAGTACAAACTAAGAGAGGAGAAGAGCGTAGGGGAGACCGACTCTCGAGAACCTGGCAAGGTAACGTTCCCTCAGAACATAAAAACGTATTAAGGCGATACATTTTATTTTATTACTTCACTTATCTCCGTTTCATCATTCACACCCAACACCTCATTATATTATATTCCACTCTTTTTTCGTTTATTTCTCTCTATCTGTTTTTGTCCCTTCTCTGCCTCTTTTTGTCCACGTTCAACCTTGTTTTTCATTCACATTCTGTCTCTCTCTGTTTTGCTTTTTCTTTCTTCTGTCTATAAATTTCTCTCTGTCTCCTTTTATCTTTCTTTTTCTCTTGTGTTTTTCTTGTCTATCCATTTGTTTCTCTGTCTGTCTTTTGTCTCTCTCTTCCTTATTTGTCGTCTTCTGTCTTTGTCTCTCTACCTATTTTCCCCTCTTTCTGTCTGTGACTTAATGTCTTTTTTATCATTCTTTGTCTTGTTTTTCTTTCTCTTTCTGTCTTTGTCTCTGTTTTTTCTTCCTGTCTATCTCTCCATCTCAGGTGTCTCTGTGTCAGTATGAGGTGGATATCGGATGGACAGACCTGATCAGTCACCCAGCGGAAGGGGAATGGCAGAGAATCGCTCCTCTCAGGGTCCTCAGCTTTGACATTGAGTGTGCAGGGAGAAAAGGTCGATTGCTGGACACACACACACACACACACACACACACACACACACACACACACACACACACACGATGTTGTCTTTTCTATTGTCATTAGGCAGGTCTCTCAATGCAGTTTTGTATGTTTAGGTGTGTTTCCGGAAGCTGAGGTGGACCCGGTGATTCAGATCGCCTCCATGGTGCAGCGTCAGGGAGAGAAGGAGCCTTTTATCCGTACTGTTTTTACCTTACAGAGCTGCTCTAGTATAGTGGGCTCACAGATCCTCTGCTTCACCCAAGAAAAGCAGCTACTACAGGTATACAACATATGGTCAACATATGGTCAAAAGTCAGGACACCTGAATTTTGTAGCCCAAATATACAAATGTATTTGTCCTTAAATGTACCCAAAGTACTATGATTTTTAATGGCTTATAATGTTCCTAATATCATTTTTATCAAAGATTCTTTGCTTGATCAACTCGGTTCATGTAAAAAAAGACTGTTACTCTCAGCAAATCCATCAATTAATAGAATGATATTGGACACTGATTGATATCTATTCAAATTATCATGAGGCCAAAACCTTCTTTTTTTTCCAACTACTTAAAAAAAGAAAAATATGCAAATATGACCACTGGTGTTGAGTTTGTTCCATCATTTATTCCTTTTAAAATGTTCTGCTTGCTGTTGAACTAATGTTGGTGATTTGTAGATGCCACCAAGCGGCAATCAAAACAAGTAAAAAACGTTGCGTTCTCTCTACACTGATTGGTGGATTGCTGCGTGTTTTAATTAAGTTTTTATCCGATTATAAATAAAAAAGGAACGACTGATTTTGCAAAATGTAGTCGAGTAAAAAGTACGATATTTGTTACAATAAAAGTCTCCCCAAATGGAAATACTTCAGTAAAGTACAGATACGCGAAGAAGCGCTATATGTACAGTAACATAGAGAACCTTTATTTTCGAAAATTTTTATGACCATTTTGCGGATGATTTTATTCTCCCGCGGGATCTTAAATTAGAAATGTATTATGTACTTAAAAAAATGTACATTTATCTCCAAATTATGTGCATTCATTTAATCCATAGCTTGCTGGTTTGTTTGTTTTGTTCTCAGAGTTGGGCCGAGTTTGTGAGGACGGTGGATCCTGACATCATCACTGGCTATAACATTCAGAACTTTGACCTGCCATACCTGCTCAACAGAGCCGCTGCTTTAAAGGTGTGCTGGTGAATTTGTTGGCGGTCTGATTAACTCGGAAACTGAGATTCTAGTTGCATCATTTGTGTGTTTTTTTTTTTTTTTCCCTTCTTCCATGTTTGTGTACAGGTGAATTATTTCCCCTATCTGGGCCGTATGAGGGGCATCAGGTCAGTGCTTAAAGACTCCAGTTTCCAGAGCAAGCAAATGGGCCGCAGAGAAAACAAAACCGTCAACATGGAGGGCAGAGTGCAGTTTGACCTTCTTCAGGTGAACGCACAAAATGCACACAGACAACACACAAAGGATGTTTTAACAAAAAAGACACAATCATTTTTGTTTTTGTAAGCTGACGCATGTTCTGTTGCAGGTCCTGTTGAGAGACTATAAGCTGCGCTCGTACACACTCAACGCCGTCAGTTTCCACTTCCTTCAGGAGCAGAAAGAGGACGTTCAGCACTCTATTATTACAGATCTGCAGGTCAGATGCAGGAAAACCAGAACAGAAGTTATTTTTTTATTAAACATAAACCATTCCTAAAATTCAACAATGCAATTTTGTATTGAATGCTGTACAAAGCAAAATGAATGCCTGACGATCTCCTCCCCTGCCCTGTGCATAGAATGGAAATGAGCAGACGAGGAGGCGTCTAGCCGTCTACTGTCTGAAAGACGCCTACTTGCCCCTGCGCCTGCTGCAAAAGCTGATGTGTGTGATTAATTACATGGAGATGGCCAGAGTGACAGGTGTGCCTCTGACCTACCTCCTTTCTCGAGGCCAGCAGATTAAAGTCGTGTCACAATTACTACGACAGGTGTGTAAAATGATACACAGCCAAACCACATATTATCTCGCATACTTGAGTCAAAGGCGCAGGGGTCTGTTAAACATTCAGAATTGTTTGTTCCTGATTGTAGGCCATGAAGCAGGACTTGGTGATGCCGGTAGTAAAGACTGAAGGTGGGGAGGATTATACAGGAGCTACAGTCATAGAGCCAGAAAAGGGGTGAGTTTGCATCGAGCTGCGACTCGCACACAGCCAAAGATACGATACATTAAAGATAAATATGAAGCAGCTACTGATGCGATAGGATTCCCTCTCATTCAGATCCGATTTCGAGTTGATTTAACACAATGCGATTCGATGCAATGGAAAAAAAAATTATCCTTAGCAATTCAGTGCGGTACAGAGAGTTTGCTTTAATTTCTTTGGTTCAGCCAATCGGCCAATCAGGTGACTTCTTCTAACGCATGACCCTTTAACAAACAGGCCTTTATAGTGCAGAAAAGAAAAGATTTTCCTATTTAGTCTCCTGGCAGATGCAGCTCTACCTCTGCCATGTTAATCTGTATTCTGCATGACTCTCGGGACACGACTCGGTCACGTAACAGAAAATGCATTTAAGAAACAGTTTAATGAGAAGAAATCAATCTCCATATCAAATATTGGTCACAAATTATAGGTCCCTTTTTAAATAATAAGTATTGTGCAAATACTAATATTTATATCTAAATAAATTGTTAATTTTATGCTAAAAACGATGCATCAGGATACAAATGGCAACTTTTTAAAACCGATGCATCACATTGTTTTATCCCGCATCTAAAGGCTATTTGGTGAATCTTGAAATCCCGTGTGTGTGTGTGTGTGTGTGTGTGTGTGTGTGTGTGTGTGTGTGTGTGTGTGTGTGTGTGTGTGTGTGTGTGTGTGTGTGTGTGTGTGTGTGTGTGTTGTGTTTATACACTGATTTATTCCATTTATTTATTCACATTTGAAACACACACACAAGTATAAATGTGTGCTATTGTGTTGTTGTTTTTTTTGCGTATCTAACAAGCAAAACCGCATAAGTTTTTGCTAACGTGGTAACTGAATAACTATTTATATTGTTGATATCGTTGCACTGCAACACCATTATTTAGTTTTTGTGCTTAAATTCAGTAGTAGTTTGGTTTTCATTTTCTTTTCAAGAAATGTTTGTGTAGCATTTTTGTTTGTATTGTCTGTGATGTGAAGGACTATAAATAAAAAGCAAATGTATATAGATTTTTAAGCTTCTCCCTGTATATTGTGTGTGTGTGTGTGTGTGTACGTACAGGTACTACAGTGTACCGATTACCACTCTGGATTTTTCCTCGCTGTATCCATCAATTATGATGGCTCATAACCTGTGTTACACAACACTTCTGCAGAAGGGCCAAGCAGAGAAACTGGGGTGAGGGATGTGTGTGTGTGCGCTTGTGCAAGACACTTTTTTTGTCTATTCATCCACCACCAGTGCCACTTTGTTAATGTCATGATCATAGGTTGAGTATTGATTTGTTGTAGAATGCTGTATTATTAAATAATCTCTGCATTCTGTGTTGTCAGTCTCTCTTCAGACGACTTCATTAAGACACCTACAGGAGATTATTTTGTCAAAAGCTCTGTGAGGAAGGGCCTCCTCCCCGAGATCCTGGAGAACCTCCTGAGTGCTCGTAAGAGGTGAGAACAAACCTATACCCTATTTCTCGCCAGCACTCGCTGCTCTCTGGCTTTCACCTGAATGCAATGTTTAATCGTGCAGATCAAGAGAATAAGCAGGATTTTTATGTTTTGGAATAGTGTTTTCTGTCTGAAATGAATTTCTGGGTACACCATTGCCAGCACATGACATAATAGGTTTCTAAATCGATTTTTGATGGGAGTGATGTACATCACATGGTGTTTTACTGTTGCATTTATGGGAATGCAAATGAAGATTTTGTCAGATGGATGGATAGGCCAAAGGATAGATAGAATGATGGATAGATGGTCACAAGGATGAATAAATAGATGGATAGATAGGCAGATGTGCACAAGAATAGATGGCTTGGCAGATAAGCACAAGGATGGATGGATGGATGGGCAGAAGCATGGATGGATGGATAGATGGATAATGATAGATAGATGGGCAAAAGGATGGATAGATGGTCACAAGGATAAATAAATAGATGGATAGATAGGCAGATGGGCACAAGAATAGATGGATGGGCAGATAGGCACAAGGATGGATGGATGGGCAGAAGCATGGATGGATGGATAGATGGATGGTGATAGATAGATGGGCAGAAGGATAGATAGATAGATGGGCAGAAGGATAGATAGATAGATGGGCAGAAGGATAGATAGATAGATGGGCAGAAGGATAGATAGACAGATGGGCACAAGGATGGATGGATGTATGAATGGATGGATAGATGGGCAGAAGGATGGATGGATGGATGGATGGGTGGAGGAACAGATGGGCACAAGGATGGATTGATAGATAGATGGGCACAAGGATGGATGGATGAATAGTGAGATAGGCAAAAGGATGGATTAATGGATGGATAAACACAGTCCACTAAACCAGGACTTAAGTAGTGTAAGTGTTCACTGTTTGGGTTGTGTGTTCAGGGCAAAGTCCGATTTGAAGAAAGAGACCGACCCGTTCAGAAAGCAGGTGTTGGACGGCAGGCAGCTGGCTTTAAAGATCAGCGCAAACTCTGTGTACGGTTTCACTGGTGCACAGGTGGGCAAACTGCCCTGTCTGGAGATCTCACAGGTATGTCTCACTCTTATGCACCTGATCAGGAACCTCCAATGATTGAATGTTGCTTGAAACCCGTGTGTGTGTGCCCGTGTGCCCGCCCAGAGTGTTACAGGCTTCGGCAGGCAGATGATCGAACAAACTAAGCAGCTTGTGGAATCCAAATACACTGTTGCTAACGGATGTACCGCTGATGCCAAGGTAAGGAACTCGGTCACACTGGTTTTTGAGGGCGAACCAAGCACTCAGTGAACATTGACTCAGAATTGTGTGTGTTTAGGTGATCTATGGAGACACAGACTCTGTTATGGTGAAACTGGGAGTGGACACCGTGCAGGAGGCGATGGACGTAGGGAAGAAGGCGGCTGAGTGGGTGTCCTCACACTTTGTCCCACCAATCAAGCTGGAGTTTGAGAAGGTACATTGTTATGGTTGCACTTGTAACTGCAGGGTGCTTATTAGATCAGGGTTCAGGTTTATAAACAAACAGCTCTTCAGCTGTGAGGTAAAGGAGGACAGCTGTTACTTAACCCTGATTCATCATCTCCTGCTTCTGAGGCACTGCAAAGGTTTGCAAAGATGATAGTTTCACTTCTTGTGGCCTTTAGAAGCAATTTTTACAAGCACTGGCATTTTTTTTTCTGTGTATCTCTGTGTATATCTCTGCAGGTCCCCTGGTGGTGTAGTGGTTAAGATGCAGCGCTCTCACCGCTGCGACCCGGGTTCGATCCCCGGTCAGGGAACCATCCCCAGCCACTCTCAGTGCCGGTCCCAAGCCCGGATAAATGGGGAGGGTTGCGTTAGGAAGGGCATCCAGCGTAAAACATGTGCCAAATCAAACGTGCGGAGGATCCGCTGTGGCGACCCCTAACGGGAGAAGCCGGAAAAAAGTTTATCTCTGTGTATATCTCTGCAATAGCACCACCAGCTGGAGAATCCAGATACTGTTTCTCTGACCTACATAAAATGCAAAAGTATCCATATTGCGAAATGGTGGTAAAAATGGAAGTCAGCTTTACAACAAAATACAAATATTATTTCAAGCACTATACTATAAATCTTTTTTCTGTACGGAGTCGCCACAGTGACACCGCGCTAAATCTAGTTTCTTTTTTATACCCCTGGCATGTTTGGGTACGTTTTGAACTTCAATAATAATAAATGCATTTTAAAAAAGTGTCAATTGACCATTATCAGTAAACCACCAGGCCAAGATTTCCTCTACTTTTTGTTACTTTTGGTAATTAACAATTATTTTGTGTGCTACGGGTAAACAAACTTTTGCACTCAAAGTCAACAAATCTGTTTTTTCTCTTGCTCTTTGTCTCTGTAACTTTCTCTGCTCTTTGACCTCTATGTTTCTCATCATTTTTTTTTAAGGAATACTTTATTGATCTTACAGGGAAATTATTTGATGTAGGAAGCTAGGGTCAGAGCACAGGATCAGCAATGTTACTGTGCCCCCGGAGCACCGAGGGTTAAGGACCCTGAATGTGTGGCAGATTGGTGAGACCAGGGCTTGAACCCCTGACCTTCCAGTAACCAATCTGTCTCTCTTATCTTTTTCTGTTCTCTCTCTCTCAGGTGTATTATCCATATTTACTTATCAATAAGAAGAGGTACGCAGGCTTGTATTTCTCCTCCAGCTCCGAGCATCATGACAAAATGGACTGTAAAGGAATAGAGACCGTGAGGCGAGACAACTGCCCCCTAGTGGCCAACCTCATCAACATGTGCCTTCAAAAAACTCTCATCGAGAGGTACATGCATGGAACCTACAGTGTGTTGTTCAAGAATTTGCCATGTCCACGATAAAATAAAAAAAAATGTGTGTGTGTCATAGAGATCCTGATGGAGCTGTAGCCCATGCTAAAGAGGTGATCTCAGACCTGCTGTGTAACCGCATAGACATCAGTCAGCTGGTTATCACCAAAGAGTTGACGCGCACAGCGCAGGAGTACGCAGGCAAACAAGCTCACGTGGAACTCGCAGAGAGGTGTGTGTGTGTGTGTGTGTGTCTTCTGATTGTTGTAAATTCGCCTTGATTTTGGGCACAGGCTTTAACTCTTGTGTGTATGTGTGTGTAGGATGAGAAAGCGAGATGCAGGCAGCGCTCCGAATCTCGGCGATCGAGTCCCTTACGTCATAATCAAGGCAGCCAAAGGAGTAGCAGCGTACATGAAGTCCGAGGTGATTGTGGTGGCGAAGAGTGTCAAAATGTTAACATAATTTTTTCTGCTGTTGACTAAAAGCCTGTTGACCTGTGTGTTCAGGACCCTATATATGTGC
Source organism: Silurus aristotelis (assembly GCF_946808225.1). NCBI lineage: Eukaryota > Metazoa > Chordata > Actinopteri > Siluriformes > Siluridae > Silurus > Silurus aristotelis. The sequence goes on from NC_139590.1 coordinate 7,037,854, forward strand.
TGGAGAACAACATACCTATTGACACCGAATACTACCTGGAGCAGCAGCTCTCTAAACCTTTACTGCGCATTTTTGAGCCTATACTGGGAGAAACCAAGGCTGAGAGTGTATTACTCAGTGAGTGTGTGTGTGTGAGTGTGTGTGTGTGAGTGTGTGTGTGTGAGTGTGTGAGTGTGTGTGTGTGAGTGTGTGTGTGTGTGTGAGTGTGTGTGTGTGAGTGTGAGTGTGTGAGTGTGTGAGTGTGTGAGTGTGTGTGTGAGTGTGTGAGTGTGTGAGTGTGTGAGTGTGTGAGTGTGTGAGTGTGTGAGTGTGTGAGTGTGTGTGTGTGTGTGTGTGTGTGTGTGTGTGAGTGTGTGTGTGAGTGTGTTCTTGTGTGTTTTAACGGCACTGTTTTCCTGATGAGCAGATCTAGTGTTCTTTGATTCCATATAGTGAGCAGTTGATTTGGGATAAATTTCAGGGAAAATATATGATCAATTAATGCAGCCAGATTTCTCATTTGAGATGCTTTTGAGAAACTGTCTGAGGAATGGGAAATGTGACGTAAGCGTAATTTCATACGACGTAATTTCGATTTGCATTACCATGTAACATCCAAAAAGTAGATTCCGTTTTAGTACAAAATCCAGTTTGACATCAAATTACTGCCTCATATCAGTCAGTAATATTTTTTTAACGTAAAGTTTTTTAAAACTAAATAATTAGCTCATAATTTACGAATCTCAAAACAAACAATGTATATATACAGAAATCTGACACACACACACACACACACACACACACAATGCTGAGTGTAACAGTACATAATATTCACGGTTCAGTACGTACCTCGTTTTTCTTTTTATTAACATTGTTTAATATTAATAACATTTGTGAACATTTTCCAATTTTTTAGAATGGTTTTGAATAAAATGCCTGCTTGGTTTAAATATAAATTAAATTAATGTAATGTACTTTATTATATTGATAAATAGGCACAAATTAAATTGATTAAATAAAACAAAAAAAGGAAAAATTTAAATAGATTTACCTCAGACGATATTTTGGTAATAATAGAGATTTTTATATATATATATATATATATATATGTGTGTATGTGTGTGTGTGTGTGTGTATGTATGTTCTATTTAACCGCTATTTATTTCAGCCTACTTTAATAAATTTAATAAATGTCTCCATGTAAAACAAGGACTTTTTCTTCATATTGAAAGTCTTGTACTAAAATGGTTTTATATGAATGTGTATAGTTACACAACCAAAATAACACAAATTAGTGCAGCAATTTTAGTCAGGTTTTATTATAATGCTGATACAGTGTGTGTTTACACTGAAAGAATGACGGAAATTTCACTTCCTGCACGTCTAAAGATTTGTTCGAATTGGTCTATGTAAGCAAAACCGAGCCAATCACAGTGGTGAACAATAAGGTCTGAAGCATGTGCCATTGTGTAATTGTGTGTTTTCTTGTTTCAGAGGGAGATCACACACGCTGTAAGACTGTTCTGACCTCTAGAGTGGGTGGCCTCATGGCCTTTGCGCAGAAACGTAGCACATGCATCGGCTGCAAAGCGGTTCTCAAAACAGACAGTAGGTAGCCATAGAGTGTGTGTGAGTGAGACGGTTTGTGTAGGATTGATGTATTGTGATTTATGATTTCTGAAGCTGAGCATTTTTTCTCTTCTTGTAGCTGCTGTGTGTGACTTCTGTAAGAAGAAGGAGTCTGAGCTTTATCAGAAAGAGGTGTGTAATTAGGCTTATTGGATAATGGTGGTAGGGACAGGGGGCTAAATTCCAGAGGATAGCTGAATAATATGTTGAAAGAAACGCTTAATTATCTGATTAGACTATTCTTTCTTTTGATGTTTTAATGTATTACATGTGTGGTGTTCAGATTGCTCACCTGTCGGTCCTGGAGGAGAGATTCTCTCGCCTGTGGACTCAGTGTCAGCGCTGCCAAGGGTCTCTGCATGAAGATGTGCTGTGTACCAGGTAGGTGTGTGTGTGTACAAACGCCTAGTGTATGAAATTAACACATTTTCCTAACATTTAATAAACACAAGTCCAACTCAGCATGCAAGCACTCAGCATGCACTCAGGCATAGTCTGGACCATTTAGTAGAGTAGAGAGGGCGACTGATGGTGAATTGTATCGATAGTTTTATAAAATGGATACAGGATTGAAAAGAAAAAAAAACCCAACACTCCATGTAAAATTGTACTGAACTTGATTTAAAAAAATGTACAGTACTAAATCATAAAAATGTGCTAATTTAAATAAATATTCATATATTCAATATGTTAATAAATATTGAGGTAAATACAAGACATGCGTTCAAACTGAAACAAAAAGTAACACTTAATAAAAACATACATCCAAAATAGATAATTTTAAAAAACCAGCACATGGTGTCAGTGATTCGCCTCTAGAGGCCACACTAGATTACACACTACTGTATAATGCGACCCGGAAAAACTATTGATAAGATTTTTGCCAAAACCTTTTGTGGCAAAACTGATTAATCGGTCGACCTCTACAGTACAGATCCCAGTGCTCTGTACTGGTCAAACACACAGCAAGCCACCAAGCAGTGTAGAGTACAAGCTCTGTTTTGAACTGTTTTGATTGGCACTTGGTGAAATCTACTTATCACCAACCTCCGATTCAGCATCAGTTCAACAGCAAGCAGAACATTTTCAGAGGAATAAATAATGAAAGAATCTCTAGACTCGAACCTGCCACAACACCTGTGGCCGTATTTAAATTAATTTTATTTTTTAAGTCTAATTTATTGGATATCAGTGTTTGATTAATGAATATTATTGATATTAATTTATTGATTCTATTAATATAATATTGATAGATTGGTGTGATAGTAACAGTCTTTTCACATAAACCGATGACTTGATTAAGCAAAGAGTCTTGTGACAAAAATGATAAATGAAATTTTTTAAAGTACTGATTTATTACAGTTATAAATGTTCCTATTAAGTACAAAAGTATACAAAGACACTGTGTAACTTGTCTGCCGCTGAACTACAGCATACACAATCAAGTGTCAAGTCAAATTTAGAGTTGATTAAAACCCTGGTGGAATTTCATCACTAACTGTAATGTGCTGTATGTAATATTTCTATGATTGTTTCCGCACACACATCATTATTCAGCAAAATATTACGTCTTTAGAGCCATTTATAGATACATGCGCAACTGAACTATCAGGAAGTGAGTGATTTTAATTCGTCATGATGTTTTATTTCCACAGCATTTTGAATAAACTGCACAGGGTGTTGGTTTTCTTTTTTAAATCAAAGAACCAGATTTTTCTTTTTAATCGTGGAGTTTAAGGTTGTGGAACGTTTGTGAAGCAAATTAGTTCCTATTTTTACTTGGGTTCCTGCTAAAAACTGCTGTTTCCTTATCAGCATTTCAGGGTTTTTTTTTTTTTTGTAGGCTTTACTATTACAGTCAACAACAAATCGCCAATGTTATTGGTGCTTACAGATTGTGTTCTTAATTAATTCCAGCCTTCTCTCTTTAGTCGAGATTGTCCCATCTTCTACATGAGAAAAAAGGTTCAGAAAGACCTCGGGGATCAGGAGAAGCTTGTCTCACGTTTCGGTTGGTGAGATCCCAGGAATTCCAAGTTGTTGCTGGATTTGTTACTCTGTTTGTAAAGAGCTGTGACTTACTTTTTTGTACACAATCAATACAGTAGTTAATAAAATTGTTTTCGTTTTGTAAAATTGTCTTCTTTCCTGGAGATGTCTAAAGGATCCATTATTTGAGTTCAATTTAAAAATGTAAGTTTGTGTTCAAGACGAACAAGAACCAAATATCCACTGCCCAAATGATTAGGAACACCTGTATGGTTATGCGGTCCAATCAGGTAACGTTCACACGGGCTATTGATGCTTGATGGGCTGCTTTTGAATATTTCATACACTTCTAGAGAGGTGTTTCCCAATAAAGTGGATAGTTAGTATATACTGAAAGAACTGGAAAAAAATCCATGTACCCTTTTTTTTTTTTTTAATAATTTTATAAAAACTGGAAGCACACATGCCCTGCCAGTTATATACCACGTGCATGTAAAACTTAGACATGATTAAGTTGAAGAGAAAAAAACGAGACTCTGTTTTAGCCAAAACCCTTTTTATTAACAAAATCCCATTCAACTCCTAAGGTGGTCTCCTCGTTCTGACGAGAGGAATGCATCAGGTATCACAGGATTTCAGGCTTCGATAAATTCAAAATAAATGTATCCGGCCGTATTTCCTGCTTCGTAACGATGAAAATGAGAAAATACAATCATCTCTTTAGCTTTGCTTGCAGTAAAGAAAGCCTAAGAATGAGGCAGAGAGAAGTAGAGTGTGTGGAGACCAAGAAAGAAAGATAAGGAGCAGCTTGAACTCATTGTTCGTGGTCATGGTGGTGGAAACTGCATAGCAACCTTGCAAGCACAATTTCATAGTGGTTACAGGTAGTGCACTAGCTCTGTTGAAACCCTTTAACTGAGTCATGGTGTTAAAAGGTGAACTGGAGATTTGAGTACACAAATGCTACAAAATATGGATATGGCAGGATAAAAAGTTCTATAAAACAAGTCCAATGCCACATAAACGATAAGGATTTACAATATGTAAAGCCCAAGTAGGAACCTCTGCATTTGGCAAACCATTTCAACCCCCCCACTGCAAACGTATTGGGGGGAAAAAAAAAAACCCAAAAAAACAAAAAACAAAGAGCATATAGCAGCCATGGCACTGTTTGGGCTTCCTGATTGGGACTTTACTCTAAATTGGCTCTGAGTGGAGGAAGAAGGGTTGAGATGCTACAGCAGTGTGTGCAGGTGTGTGTGTATGTATGTGCACAGTGCTATTCCAGGAATGTAGTGCAAGAGTGGGCAGAAGTATTGCTATAAAAGAGTGCAGCGTCTCTGTGGGTGTTTCTTGCTCTTCTTGTTGCTGCGGTTCGTCTCCTTGTATCTCCTGATCTCCCGAACCAGAGAGTAGAAAGCCTCCTCCACACCCTGCGGAGGAGAGAACGAACGCCGTTAAATCATCTACCAGGTTCCTGCGTAACCGAGTCCATGCGTAGGACTGAACAGATGCTAACTCTGTTACGAGATTTCCAAAATGTCAGTGCCTCAAACAAGTGAGTTTCATGCTGTCGTGCATTCTGATTAGTACCAACAATTCCTGAACATCTGCATTAATGATGGTATAAAATGTGTGACCATCCTATTCCACAGAAAAGATGTTCCTCTAGATTTTGGAGTGTGTTTATAGATTTGTGCTCATTCAGCCACAAGGGTGTGAATAAAGTCAGGTACTGGTGAAGGTGAAGTGAGGAGGCCTGGGGTGCAGTCAGCATTCCAATGTTGTAGAAGGTCTATGAATCAGCCTAAAAACCAGTCACTGAAGACTTCTTCCAAAAATGCTAAATAAACCTCTCATACTTAACTTCACCATTTCAGCTATTTTTTTTTTCATTTTATGTGGATTGCCACATATCCTAGTCGCTGTTGCTATAGAAATGAGGAAACGTATTCAAATAAGGGCGTTAACCAAACGTGTGATGACAAATATCGGTGCTGATTTGATTCTGCCTTTAAAATTGACAACAGCAATGCCAAGCAACCGTGTGCCATTTATTTCATCCTTTATTTATTTACATTTCTGCACGTTATACTACTGTTGTACCTGTAAGTAAAAACGTTTGTTCACGATCGCTCACACGTTCTTAATTAACTCTCACAGTCTCGTCTGACTTTCTGAACATGATACACTGAACATATTGATTTGGATCAAGTTGCTGAACAATGAGCAAGACAGCAACCGGCACTCGCCGGACTTAGATTTCCAAGAGAGCATTTTGTGAACCGCTACAGTTACGAAACTACTACTAATTTGTTACGCAACTTTAACTTCTTTTTATTTGTAGATTTCGAATCCCCCTTCCCCCGTGTGCATTAATGGCGTTCACCCACCTGCCGTGTTTTAGCGGACGTCTCGACGAACGGGATGCCGTATCCCCGAGCCAGCTCTTGTGCTTGACGGGTCTCTACTGTGCGAGAACTCAGATCGCTTTTGTTTCCCACCAACACCATCGGAACATTGTCGCTGTCCTTCACCCGGTTTATCTGCTCTCTACACACACATTTAATAAACGGATGAGATGAAAACATTTCAGCATGTCAGAGCGCAGAAAGAAAATCGTTGCTCGTCAACTTTGCTTCTCAGAAAACAGGAAGTTGTGAAACGTTGTGAGAATTGCCCTTAGTTATTGCTGAGCAACTTTCATTGCTTCATTTCTACGACAATTTTATATACAAATAACGCTTAAGTAACCTCGATAAAACCCTAACGATCTGCATGACTTTGACCTGGAAAAAAAATAAAAATCTGAGTTCTAGACTGTAAATTTCTCAACAAGATTACTTCTGTGAGATTTCCATGACGATCGTGCTTAAATAATCGAAGATAAGACTTAATGCGTGTTGATAAAACCTGCAGGAAGCTTTCAGCTCACGTGAAGGGAAAGTCCGTGCACATTTTCACAGCCCGACTGAAAATAATACCTGTAGAGATGCACGTCCTCGAAAGACTTGATGTTATTGATGGCAAACACACAGAGGAAGCCTTCGCCAGTCCTCATGTACTGATCCCTCATAGCGCTGTATTCCTCCTGACCTGCAGTATCCAGGATGTCCAGGAGACACGTCTCACCATCGATCACCACCTGCTTCCTGTACGAGTCCTGTATCGAGCAAAGAAAGTACGACATCCGAGACTGAAATCAATCAAAAATGATATTTTCTTTGAGGTCGCGAGTTTAGCCGTTACTTAAAAGCAAAATGGTAGAAGGAGAATCAGATATGGGTGTGTTGGATTCACAGAGCCAAGACCTCGACTATACAGTCTTATAGGTCTCTATTATGAATCTGGATCATTGTTCTGGATTAAACAGCAGGTTATGGTACAGAGTAAGATACAGGGGTGGAGGTGTGGCAAACAATAACACACGTACAGTATATTACGTTTGGGGGAAAAAAAAATGTCCTCTTGGTTTTGGCCAGCGTTTTTACTCGTCAAAAACGTAGCAGTTTGAAAAAGCTCTCCAAAGTGGATTGATTTGAAAAACGATGTTTGTAGAGGTTTTTGAAAACAATACTGCATTTTTTTTAGTCATGTGACCAGTTCAGCCAAGATAGTGGACGACATTGTCTTACATTTTACTCATGCGTAGTACAGAGGCATGTGTGCGATTGCGGACTTTTCGGTGTGGGTGAGCAACTTTGGAAAGCGATATTGTTGACACGGACTACATTCAGCCTCAGACTACATTCCAAGGACACTAATAAAAAGCTAATTTACACAGACACCGGTAACATGCAGCACTTTCATCTAAATACAACTTCATTCATATAAGATGCTTGGGGGAGGTTACAAGGGAGGTGTGAGGGAGGTAAAAAAATAAATTAATTAAAATAATGAAAATTAATAAGTGAATGTTGTCAAACATTCAAACTTTCAATACAATGTAAAAAAACAAAACAAAAAAAAAACAATACCAACAAGAAAAATGTACCGATTTTAAGGACATGTGCAAATTCACTGTCCTACTGTCTCACAGATTTGACCTTTAGTTTGCTGGTATGAATTTGTAATTAAGTAATCAATTAAATTAAATTATCTAAATCAATAATTATTTCAATTATTTTAATTAATCAATTATAATTATATAAGAAGATAGCAAAGTGTTTTCAGGTACCGATTTCCTCAGTTCGGAATGTAATTAAGAAATGGCAGTTAACAGGAACAGTGGAGGTCAAGATCAAGTCTGAAAGACCAAGAAAAACCAGAGAACTGCTCGTAAGATTTGGTTTCCATTTTGACGGTAAACTCTGGAGTTGTGGTACACTGTTCAACTGTTCAGTGACGAAAGATATGGCCTTCATAAAAGAGTCATCAGAAAGAAAACCTCTCCTGCATCCATACCACAAATTTCCGTGTCTGAATTTTGCAAATAGAACTATTTGGCCACAATGAGCAACGGTATGTTTGGAGAACAGAGGGCACAGAATTTGTTGAAAAGCACACCAGTCCATATGTAAAGCATGGGGTTCGATCAGTCATGCTTTGGAGTTGTATTGCAGCCAATGGCATGGGAAACGTTTTATTGGTATTGGGAAGAATGGATTCAAATCATTTCGGAATAAATTCCAGGAGCAAACAAAACAGCATCTGTAAAAAAGCTGAAGTACAAATGGATAATGATCCTAAACACACCTTGAAATCCACGATAGACTACCTTAAGAGGCCTATCCTACCCTGGATAGACCTCAAAAGAGCAGTGCGAACAAGACAGCCCAGAAATCTTACAAAACTGGAAGACTGTTGTAAGGAAGAATGGGTTAAAATCCCTCAAACAAGAACTGAAAAACTCTTGGCTGTTACAAAAAAAAAAAAAAAAAGTTTACAAGCTGTGATACTTGCTAATAGATATTAAATATGCAGGGTGCCCAAACTTTTGCTTTGTTTAAAATATAAAGGGAATGTATCATCTGTAACTTTCCACATGCCACTGCATTTGCTCATTTAAAAAACAATACCTGACTATCAAATTTTAAAAAAAGAATCCCATACAGAAAAATGGTCAGGTTTAGCAACCAAAATAGAAACAAAATATAGCAACCAAATAGAACCGCCGGTTAAATCAACGGTTCCCAAAAGGGTTTTCAGTCCAAGCGGCATCAAACAAAAATGAATGTTCTCTGACCCCTGAGCCATGACATTGTTGGTTCACGACATTATTTACCGTCACGCTCAAATCTATAGTTGGTAAACACACTTTTCTAAGCCAGACTCTGTCATTGAGAACCTAATAAAATGACAACGCCTATGCTAGTAGAAAATGCAGTCTGAAATATTTATGCTATTAACTCGCAGAAACATTTGTACAAATTTGAGCACAAAAGTTTTCAACGTTAGTAACATTTGATACGTTTTATTGGTAAAATAATTGAACAAAAGACCCCTAGCTTAAGAACCCCTGAATTTAAAGTCCAGTTTGGAGTTGTTGAAAACAGGATCATGTGACAATCACAGTCAATCACATGTTGTAAGAAAAGTAAGCTTTTCGAATACGCACACAACCGTGTGAAATTTTTACAATTTAGCCACATGTGCTCCACTTTGGCTGCAAACCGGACTGAAAATATTCGCACAAGGAGAGTTAACGTAAATAATAATCTATGCAAGTGAGGTTTCATCCAGCGTTACATTAACATTACATTTTAGTTTACATTAGGAAAGTGAATCTGTCTGGTGTATCGAGTTGGCTTCACTCCATAACAAACTATAAACCAAACATTTCCTATTATGATTTCAGCAATAACAAAGGTCATAAATCAACATGCTATGACTCAACAGCATCATTGCCTGGATGACTGGGCGGGTTCCCGCTCAAGTGTGTTGGTTTTACATAACTCTAGCCTGACAAAATATTATCAGGATTATTTAAACGTGTGTGGGTATATGTGTAATTAATATATATTTACACACACACAATATAATTATACACACATATATATATACACACACGCACACATACATTGCACAGTTGCCATAGTGGACCAAATGTTTTCATATAGTGTTACTCAGACAGACAGACAGATAGACAGACAAGTGTACCTCAATGGTGGGGTCATATTCATCCACAAAGTGATTCTGAATAAGCTGGATAGTGAGTGCACTTTTCCCAACACCTCCTGCTCCTACCACCACCAACTTGTACTCAGTCATTCTGGAAGAAAAAAATTAAATAATAAACCACCATGGCCAGTTCACAAAAATGTTATTAAAAATTTTAATTAAAATAAAAAAAAAAATAAAAGAAAGGGGTAAAAAAAAAAAGAAAAGAAACCCATAATCACTGATTAATTTCCATAAAAACTGATTTAGTTTCCACTACATACTCAATAGCCATCATATTTATCCATTATTGGCTCGATTCAAAATGGCTTCCCACAGGTAATATAGTGCACTATATGAATACCGGAAGTGTGGTTTAATATCGCCCTATATAGTGGACCTACAGAGGGAGTATAAAACTATTTGAGATGAGAAGTTACTTGGCGATTCAAAAAAAGTGCCGAAAGCTCGGAATGTGTGTTGCTGGAAAAGTGAGCGATACTAACGTGTAAAAAAAAAAGGTAATAGTGAATTAATATGATCTGTTAGAAGAAATGTTATAACTGTCAAAAAGTTATCAACCCCGACTTTCAACTAAACTTAGCTAACCAGGCTAAGGAGTTAGCTTCAGCTTAACATTTCAGCCAAATTAACCTGAAAAACAAAACTACACAAACTCATTGGCTGGGAATGTTTACAAATAATAAGAAATAGATCCCTTTTACCTTGAAAATGTGTATAACTTGAATTCCTCTTGCTTTAAAATCGACGTGTGCAAACAAATGAATGTAAACGAGTCGCACGGATTAGCCGCTGAGCCGCATTACGGTCGCTTTTACGACAGTAAAACTATCCGCATTTACATCAAATCAATTATATTCGCCCCGAAAAAGTACGTGACGAATGTAGAGAATAAAAATAAACTATTCGTATTTTAATATAAGATTAATTTATTAGGGTCAAATTCGAGACTATGGTCGTATCTCCATACATTTAGCACTTCTTGGCAAAGACTCTCCCTGTTTCATTGTGGGCGCGGAGGGGCGGGACTATCAACATAACTAGCCAATAGGGTGTTGCTATTTAATACAAGCTAATACACTATTGGCTGAAAGGAAATAGGGAACGAGGCGTAGCCAATCAAAGAGCGGAATGTTTTTTCCTAACGTTATAGCGTCACTGTAGGCCAATCAGCTTTGAGTTTTACGTTAAAAGGACATGGTGATGAAGTTACTGACGTCTTTAGGGCCGTGCCTGAGGTTCTCCACCCTTCACCGTGAGAGCAAAGGGCCTTCAAGACTCTTCAGGGCCATCCCTCTGCTGATAAGGCTATAGAATATAAATACAAAAAGTGTAATATTAAATATATTTTTCTTTTCTGAAATCTCATTGACTGAGCCGCATTTCTCAATAGTGCTCCATATATGTGCGCACACCCCGGCTGCATCCCAGCTAGAAAAAAAACATCTATATTAACACTTCTTCTGGACCTCCTTGAGTGTTTCAAGGCTCTGGCATGGAGAAGCTGGAGTTGGATCTATGATGATCGCAAATGTTGAGCTATTTTACGAGTTGCTCAGTAGTTTTATAACCACAAATGACTGTAAAAGACTGTAGAAACTCATAATTTTACACTTCAGTGCTCATGTTAGTTCTCACTCTCCAGTGTTCTGTATTGTTTAATGATGTATGATTACACTCTTGATGTCACCCAAATGAGGATGGGTTCCCCTTTTGAGTCTGGTTCCTCTCAAGGTTTCTTCCTCATAACATCTAAGGAAGTTTTTCCTTGCCACAGTCGCCATGGCTGCTCATCAGGGATAAATACACATCGTTCACCTTAAATTCTGTAAAGCTGCTTTGAGACAATGCCTGTTGTGAAAAGCGCTATAGAAATAAACTTGACTTGAAATGACTTGACTATTTCTTCTTCTTTCGGCTTCTCCAATTAGGGGGCGCCACAGCGGATCATTCGTCTCCATACCCCCCCTGTCCTCTACATCTGCTTCTTTCAACCCAACTACCTGCATGTCTTCCCTCACCACATCCATAAACCTCCTCCTTGGTCTTCCTCTTTTCCGCGTACCTGGTGGCTCCATCCTCAGCATTCTCCTACCGATATACCCCAAGTTCCTCATCTGCACATGTCCAAACCATCTCAATCTCTTCTCCCTCATCTTGTCTACAAAACATCCTATATGCGCTGTCCCTCTAATAAACTCATTTCTAATTTCTCATTTCATCACTCCCAGCGATAATTAATAATAAAAGTAATAGTTAACACTAATAATAGATTTCTGAAGGATTTTTGGCACATATTCATGTAACATGCAACATTTTCAGCTTGCAGGTTGTTCCACACTAGCTTCAAAAGAAGACATAAAACCCTTCATTGATCCCTCTGCTTTTTTTTAACCAGAATGCAGAATTGTAAACTACATTAAAACCACACAAGGTTTTGAGTATCTTCTTTCGAAGCAAAGTGAAATGCATCTCAATAGTGGACTCAGCCTCAAATTACAATGAGCCTTCAAGTCAAACCAGGACTTTTTATTTTACTGGTATAAAAATGGTGCTAGCGTTGTCGTATAACACAGTGGCAAGTGGCTGGTGTGTCCTATTACCGATAGGCGGTGCACATGTCGTGGGCCAGTCTAGAGACCGTTAATCAATGTGGCAGACAAAAGTGTTAGTGTGTGCATAGAACAATGTGGGGTGATGAAGTTTCTTGTGGACGAGGGTGTAAAACCCTTGGATATCTGCGGAAGACTTCAAGCCACCACAGTCATTCCTGTGAATATTCAGCGTGTGGAACGCCTGATCCTGGATAATCGATGCATAACCTGTCGTAAAATTGTCGTAAAAAAAAAGCACAAGTGTCAAGAGTTTAGACTGGTTTCTATCAGGTATGACTGATGCTGACATCTTTTTTTTAGAAAGGATTTTAATACTAATATTAGATAGATTAGATAGATAGATAGATAGATAGATAGATAGATAGATAGATAGATAGATAGATAGATAGATAGATAGATAGATAGATAGATAGATAGATAGATAGATAGATAGATAGATAGATAGATAGAGTGGATGGATGGATGGATGGATGGATATGGATGGATGGATGGATGGATGGATGGATATGGATGGATGGATGGATAACAAAAGAAACAATGCTGAAATTAATGGTATAAGATGGAAATTCTTTCTTTGGCTTTTTCCCCACATTTTGACACCCACAACCATGCTGAAAAAAGAGTGAAATCTCACACACACACACACACACACACACACACACACACACACACTTTCACAACAATTAAGAGTGGGTGTGTGTGATATTGTGCTCTGCTATGGCAGAATGAAAGCAAGAAAAATCACCATGTTCTTTGGAGTTAACACCACTAATGTGACAAATGGATGGTGTTTAAAAGTTTGTGTATTATAATAGTGTATTGTGTATTATAAAAGTTTGTGTAATACATTTACAATTGGCCTTTGTATTTACATGGTACCAGATAGAAAAAGATAAAAAAGGCTATCTCCTGGCTATATATAAACTACCTCAGCTATATATATATATATATATATATATATATATATATATATATATATATATATATATATATATATATATATATATATATATATATATATATATATTTGTTTATTTTTTATTGGTTATGTTGTTCAGTGTTGAATTGCTACTTAATAAATATATATATATATATATATATAAGAACTGTTTAAATAAATGTCCAAGGTGAATAAATTTTTATTATAAGCCTCTATAAAAGTATGCAGGCAAATAAAAAATAAATTTTGAATACATTTTACTATTGAAAAAACTCTATAAATGGTTAATTTTATAGAAAGGTAAATTTTTTATTGCTATTATAAAAAAATTTACAACACAACTGAAACTTGGAAGGTATTGGGACATTCTACACACATTTGAACCATATCATGTGGCCTATGTGGCCACTTCACAGCACGAGTTTTGCACGTTCTTCACAGCTCTCGGTTTTCTCCTGGGTTCTCTGGTTTTCTTCCACTCACAATCCCACACAGAAAAAATGTTACTGAAGATGAATAAGCATACAGTATCCATGTTGAAACATTTGCATGGCCACGTAACACACATCCATTGTTCATTTTGATTTGTACAAATGAAAAATAAAAGAAATGAGGAAAAAACCCTCCTTGACCCACCTGGAGTTTGTATCTGAGGTAAACTTAAAGTTCATTGTTTACCTTCACTAAATTTCCATTCAGAATAAGTATTAGCATTATTTTATTATAAATGCACTGTAACTGAAACACTGGCTTTCATGACTCACTGGTTAAAATGACTCACTACTGCCCGTATACGTAAACTAGACGTAATGTTATATTATTAACAGGTTTCAAATGCATGCGTAATGTGTGCATTTCAATGCCTTCTGCTTTCGTGCACACACATTAACTTTATTCTAATGAATGGACATTTGCTGTCACGCAGATTCGGACAGGTCCCTTTATTAATCTGTTTCCTCTCATATCTAATATTGTTTCAGGGAGTTTTTCTTCACTGTCATTATCACCCTGGCTCTCTCATTAGGGATTAATGTTCAATTTATATACCTAATCTATTGATTTAGGTCAAACTGTTTTGCAAACCTTGTCCATTGTTAAAATACAAACAAAACCGAACTGATCTGAATTCCTGGTCACTCGTGCACATTAAAATAGGCCTGATTATAAAGCAGTGAGTGACAGAGAGTTTACAGTCTTTTACCAGAAGATGTCAGCAGCAACGCAGGCCAATGCAGATGATTGTCGGACTTTCCTATCTCCCATCCTCATGACAGATGGGAAGAAGGATTATCTTGGTGATTTTAGGCAAAGATTAGAGTGGAGCAGATGCCCTCAGTGGGACAGAGAGAGAGAGAGAGAGAGAGAGAGAGAGAGAGAGAGAGGGAAAGAGAGGTGGAAAAAAAAGAAGTGAGAAGTAAGCAAGAGGAAAATAAATCATAGTGTAAATACCACCAGATGGTAAATACTGAAAATATAGGTTTACCTGCACTATTACTTCATGATTAACGTTATTTCTTAATTATGCTAATTAGCAGTGAATAAATAGTAAAATCTGATACAGAAATGGGAATAATTAAATTCATGCGTAATTGATTTAGCAGTTTTATTGCACATAGGGAAATTTCACATGTAGAATTGTATTCAATTCTGTTTATTTATGTCTATTGAGAAAAAAAAAGATGACCTAAGAATTAGTTTATTCTTCAGACATAATCACGGCATTGTAGGAAAACAATGAGAGGAACTAGAAAAACCCAACAACATAAAGTAGAAACATTAAATCTTAAACAACAGAGCCCGAGTTGATTATCTTTACACTGCATTTTCTGTTCCCTGACTGGAGTGTCTGCTTCAACTGAACCACAGTTCGAGTGTTTCTTAAGGTGTGAAAACAGAATTTCACAAGATGGTATGTGAAAATTCACGTGTCTCTGTAAATAATAAATGAGACATTTAGAAGATTGTCTAGCAGGTTTCTGCTCAATGCTGTACTTCACATTACAATTCAGTGCTTTTTGAATTAAATAATCACACACACACACACACACACACACACACACACACAAAATTATTGACACCCTTCATGTAAATGATAAAATTATTAAGAAAAACACATAAGCTAATAAATAAGCAAATAAATGAATGAATAAGCAAGCAAACAAATAAAACAAATAAATGATACCCTGTTTGCATTTCTTTAAAAATAAGTTTCAGTTATTTTGGCACACACAGTTTTTTGAGGTGAAGCTTTAAGTGTAGATATTTCTTATATCGTTTGTGCTCATTTTTATGAAGCAAAGCAATTAATAGAATGGATGCCAATCATTCTGGGGGATATTTATAACATATAAGCACGCACATGTGCAGTCACACACACAGACACCTTTAATGTCACTTATTATGATCAGATAATGTACTGTGTGGAATTCTGTGTTTAAAAAAGGAAATATATGTTTATGATGCAGACAGGGTGAGCTGTGTGCTGACCATGGAACCGTGGACAAACACAAGGAATTGTGCACAGAAACAAAAAACAAATCACACACGCACGCACGCACGCACGCACGCACGCTTACACCGAAGGTACACATCTGGTTTTTATCCTCATATTAAGTGCATTACAGTGATTTTGACAGAAAGCCTAAAATACTGGAGTTAGATCACAGCACCGTCAATATTCACACTGACACACACACACACACACACACACACACACACACACACTCTCACACACGCACAATGCAAATTCAAATACAAAAGTCTCTTCACACACCTGACACACCTTCTACATATCACATATGATAAACATTATTAAAAACCTGCATTTCTTTAGGGGAACCCTTAAGGGGTTCTCTAAAGAACCCTAGAAAAGACCTAATGATCCAAAGAACCATTTTTTCCCTAACAGCATATTTATTCACTCATCGTATGGGTCTTCTCTTACTTCCCACCCACTATGTTAAATTTGAGTTTGTTTCACTTTAAAGATTTCCCTGTGTTCAGTATTTCATTATATACTTCGCTTTCATATCAACTCAACTTTCATATCCAATGGGTTTTCAAGTCTAGCCGTAGAGAACCGTAATCCATCACAAATACAGTTTAGTGATTTCCCTGCTCAAAAACATGTGATTTGAACGAACAGACAGTAAATTCAGGTACAGACATTGGTATTGAGCTGCAACCCAACATAGCGTTTATGTGATGTCTGAGGTTGGACAGAGGAATCTGAATTTGGGTGGACAAAGCCTTTTGATTCATCAAACAAAGTCAGACATCCAGGTGAACATGAAGACGTTTACTTGTCATGAAAGAGACATCAGCAATATTTATTGCATTTAATTGCATGATCAGTTGAAATTTTGGAGTCTGTGGGTAAATAACTTTTTAAATGGCTATTGATTCTGTTCTTCTTCTAATCTTGATTACCTTCTCAAAATGGCAATCAGTATGGCCAGTGTTATAGATATAACCAAGTATTGTTTGTATATGAACTGATCTAAAGCCAATACTGCTATAAACAAAAAAATAAATCTGTACTGTACAATTTTAACTCTGCACTTTGTTGGTCCGTGTCAATTGAATACCTATGCTACTTGCTTTATAAACAATTCTCTTCCGTGCCTCTATGCAAATTACTGTTTAATTACTAAGTGATTTCCTTGTGTATCTGATGGTCAATGGGAATTTTTACTCTCTCTCTACACAATGCACCTCTATATTTGCATACAAACATTTGCATCAAGCTGGTCTTTGCTACTATATATATATATATATATATATATATATATATATATATACAGTAATCCCCTGCTTTACCACGGTTTGAATCTCGTGCCCCCGGAATTGCATTTGCCACATAACTAATTAATTATAAAATGAAGTAAAATGTTAATACAGTACAGTACAGAAAGTAAAGAATGCGGTGACGTTTATCTTTTACTCAGCCCCTTTTTTGACATCATAGGACACTTCAACCAATAAACAAGCAGAGAAACAATGCATAGGCTACACTACTACAGAACTATATACTGTACAGTACATTTACTTACTATAAATGTGATACAGTGTACTGGATTTCTACGAATTTACACAAAATTCATCTTGTTATATTCTTGCAAATGTTTCTAAAGTGTGGAGGAAAAGTGGGAGGCTGATTTATGGCTTAAACAATAATAATTATGATAAAAAAAAAAAAAGCATTTTTAGGGTGGCATCTGTTTATTGCGGTTTTTGAATGTAACCACCGTGATAAACGGGGGATTACTGTGTATGTATATATATATATATATATATATATATATATATATATATATATATATATATATATATATATATATATATACACCTTAACAGATGTAGGTATATAATTACAGGTTTACTTGACTAATAACACCTCAATTACATTATTATCCAGTTCTTAGCAGTTTTATCTGGTCACTTGTAATGGGATTTTATTCATGGGTCATTAACTCAAAAACATGTAGGCCTATAAATAATACAGTGGAACCTCGGAGCTCGCGAGGGTTAGGGACCAAGACCGGTCGCGAGTTCCGAATTTTCGCGACCTTTTGATACGCCCCTTCCAACCCAGTAAAAACCCAAAGAACACTATACGAAATGATTTAAATAAGTAAATAACACTATTTCACTCCATAACACTTAATTATTAGACAATTTTAATGAGATAAACCTTGATTAGAAATGTTAAAACTAGCGTTTTGAGCAGCTCGCGGTTGCTCACGAGCCGATCTGAATGAGAGTCGCCCGTCGGAATGAAAGTCGCGAGCGCTGAGGCCGTGAGCTCCGAGGTTCCACTGTATTGAATTGGCTGGAATTAGTTTTGTGTTGGTGGAAAATTCAGGAATAACAAGCTTTAATATGGCTTGAATATGTAGCCAAAGAAAAATTTGTGCAAATCCAACTACACACACACACACACACACACACACACACACACACACACACACACACACACACACACACTGAAAAATAGTGAATTTGGAATACATCCAAATTCACACAATTTTACCCCCACTAACAGACTTTCACCTACATTTATTAATTTATTGACCTCAAAACTGTAGTCAGCTGGTTCTTTTTCAGTGTTAGCCTTAGCTAACTAAGATTAGCCACAAGTCAAGTAAATCATTTGCATGCTTTATCCATTCTCCTGGTTTTAAAGTTACTCACACAACCATCTACAAGAATATGAACCTGAGTTCATGGGAGCTGGGGAGATACCAAAATCTTTCTTTGATTTGTTCCTTTGGAGGGCCTAGTAAATATTTTATGTAGAACTAAGAATTATGGACTAAGAGTCTAGACAGAAGAGACACTCATTTTGTCAAGACACAAAATTTCAATCGATGTCTCTATCCATCTAAACAAAAGCTTTGTCCAGTGGTATTGATTTTAAAGGGTCCATTAAACATTACAACTTGTCTATGAGCAGGGAAAATCTCCAGGACTGGAAAAATGTACCCTGCTCACACTATGTGAGTTCCCTCTCATCCTCTCCTCCATAAAGATAACTATTTCTCCCAACTGGTTGTACATATTCTT
The DNA here is from genome assembly GCF_946808225.1 of Silurus aristotelis. Classification (NCBI taxonomy): domain Eukaryota; kingdom Metazoa; phylum Chordata; class Actinopteri; order Siluriformes; family Siluridae; genus Silurus; species Silurus aristotelis. The sequence goes on from NC_139590.1 coordinate 7,056,691, forward strand.
CTGTTTTGTCCCAGTCAGAGACCCATCCAGCTCCGCCCCCACCTCCACTCCCGTTTGGCCCAGCAGTGTTTGGCTGGTTAATGGCACCATACTGTCCACCCGTTCTGTAAAGCTCTTCAGTCTCATTGGCCAGCTCATCTTCATCCAGGATGCCACATTTCTCCTCGCTGGTGTTCTCGGCATCCGCCCATGGCTGCTTCTCGCCTGACGCAAATATGCCTGAGATAGGAAGAGTAAAATCATTTAAAAACATAAAATCGGTTTAAAATAAAACTCAAATAAACAATTACATTTAATTATAAAGTTACATTTGTTCAGAATATCTGGTGATTGTATAATTTAAAAAGCCCAATGTATCCTTCAATTAGCAGATAATAACTTTAATTTAAAGGTGGTTATCTTTCCTGTCAGTCGAATATTGAGTAATTATTTAGGCCTATCTGTTCTTTAGGTGCCTCTGGAAAAAAATTTTCACATTTCCTTTTCTTTTCTTTTTTTTTTTTACAATTTCTAAATATTATATGAATTTTCAGATTGCAGTACAACTCATTCTCTATTCTCAATGTTTTGCTGCATTCACTCCATTTTTGAATAATGGACATTTACTTTTTTTATTTGCTACTTTTTTATATAAATCATAGAAAACAAAATCCCTTGTTTGATCAATGCTGCCTAAGATGATTTTTGTGTTTTTTTTTTTTTTTTTTTTACCTTTTTTTCTTAATTTTAACTTTCCCCTATCCTACCACCCACTGGGAATGGACTCTGTTCTCCTCTGAGACAAAAGAAACCAGTAACTATTTAAATGACTGCTCCTGCAGCATCACAGCGCTGTATAAGGTGCTCAGATAGGAACATGCTGCCTGCCCTCTTCGAAAGACACAAGATCATAGAAACCCATGTTTGGCTAATGTCATTGTGATGAACAGGAAAAGAAAAAATTTATCCCATGACAGGAAGGACACTTTTATACCACATCAATCAGTAGTTCTTTCTTTCTTTCTTTCTTTCTTGCTTTCTTGCATTCTTGCTTTCTTTGATTGAAGTGATTTATATATTTTTTTTTATTAATTATTCAAGTTAATCATTCTCTCAGTTTAGATTTGTTGCTATTAAAAAGAAAATTCTGTATTAAAATAATTACAAAAATGAGATATACCATAGAAGACCACACCCCCATAATGCACTAATGATGCAATGAGAAAGACGTACTGCCACTCTTCACGTGTCTGTAAAAAAAACAAAAAAAACAAAGCCATACTGTAAGACTGGTGTTACAATGTGCATGCTTGATCATAACTATGTGAAAATAATGTTAGCTATGACAGCCAGCTCTTTTATGAGCATCCACACACCCATACTTAAAAATTATATACTTATTATTACTAGAACCTGATATTATTTTATAATGCTTTACAAGACCAGGCAACAGAGAATGAATAGAGATGTGTGTTTGTGTGTGTATTATTAGATTGTACCTTATGTTTGGTCATGGCTCCCACTATAATGGGGCACACCATGCCCGATAAGGTGCCCACTCCATTAGAGATGCCCATTAGGATGCTGGCATAACGTGGTGCTATGTCTAAATGATTCACATTAAAGCCTGAACGAGAAAGAGTGAGAAGAAGAGAGAGAGAGAGAGAGAGAGAGAGAGAGAGAGAGAGAGAGAGAGAAAGAGAGAGAGAGAAAGAGAGAGAGATTATGCCGTAAGACTTGGCTGTATTGTATACACAGGACGTGTCTGCTTATATAGTTAAATAACACTTTCTAACCTGAGATAGCAAACCCACTGAAGCCAACCGCCAGTACGAGGAATAATATGGCCACTGCTTTAGTGTGAGAGAATCCCACCACCAACAGTAGCGTTGCCTCCATTCCAAATCCTGCAAAACACACCACATCAACATGAAAGACCACAACAATATTGCATAACAATAGGCTAAAGTAAAGAAGAAAACATGACAGGGTTTTCCAGCAAAGCATGAGACTGTACAGTTACAGTTTTACCTCTAACTGAGCAAATAAAGCAATAGCATTGGACCCTCCTTCCTCAAGACAAATAAATTAATGAAATATCTCCACATAGAACCTTTCACACATCCACAATGGTACTTTTTTTTTTTTTTTTTATCTGGCTGCATGGAGCATTTTCTGGATAAGTCCCACAGGATGTCCTGTTACTATAGAAACAATAATATATTAGAACGAGTGTATTAATATAAACCTGTGATTGGCATTGCAGCCAAAAATGCTCTCAAAGAAAATGAATCAACACCTTCTCAGAAATGAGACTCTAACACACTGTACATGGTATTATAAGGTTAATTAGTCATTGCCAATTAAACGCATGATGATCTCCATTTATCCATAGTATCTCAGGGCTTATATTGTGTTTATTTTGCATTTGAAATAAACTAAATGGTATGAAATGAAAAAAATATATATCTTTGAAAGGTTTCTTGTTTTTTGCTTATGTTGTTAGTTCCTATATCTATTATGACGGCACTGCACAGCCAATGCACCTATAGGATAAAATAACAATTGTATTTAGAAAAAGAAGCAGCCTTTATTTGTTAGATAAAAAATTTGAAAATCTTGTTACAAGTTTGCAGCTTTAAAAGCCTTTTTTAAGGGCCCAACAGTGAACCCAGAGCCTTAACCTTGGACTGAGAAATATCAGGCAAAAAGTCAAAGTGTATTAGATGTGTTAAACAGTTTAGTAATAATCTATTGTGAATATGGTATTTACAGCTTCAAATTAGTGAATAACTAAAACTTTCATATGTTTGATCAGTCTTCGACCTATAATTCTAAAACCTAATACATCGAAGGCTAAAGGAATCATATTGTTTAAAGTTATAAACAACAACAAAGTTGTAAATATTTAGGGAAAAATATAAAAAATATTTTATAGGTTATGTCCACAGTGAACCTATTCACTGCTGTTTGAACGTATGCCTCAGTGATTTTAATCCCATCTGCTAAACCAGATTAGAAATTCAAACATGCACGAACACACACAGGCATTCTCATACACACTCTCTCTCTCACTCACACACCTCCGCAGTTCATGAGCTTGCGGACATTTGTGGTGCTCATTATATTGTGTGATCTCAGGTAGTCAGCCAGCTGCCCCCCCAACGGCACTACGATGGTCATCACTAGGTGAGGAAGCGCAGATACCAACCCCACCTGAAAAGGACAGAAGCACGATCATACATTATTTTTACATTACTTATATATATATATGTGATATGCCTATCTGTGTTAGATGTCTAAACATCTCCTCAAGGAGAACTGCGATTTGAACCCAAACATGCCTATGACTCAGACTTTCTCCGTTTCAGCAACAATCTGAGAAAAAGTGCACACATGTTGCGGAGGCGGTTATGTACAAATGCACGCTTAACACTGCCTACACGTTTGGTATTTTGTTTGTATTTTGCTATTTTGTTCAATGTATGTGGGTGGAGGCAAGTTTGTGCTTCACCTTGCTGATCTCAAACCCAAAAACCTCCTCGAAGTACGCAGGCTGGCTGATTAGAAGCAGGTAAAAGGTCCAGCTTCGGCAGAAGTTGGCAACAATAATAGCATACACCGGCATAGAGGTGAAAAAATGACGCCACGGGGTTTTGAATTTCTGCAGAGAGCACAAAAGGGCAAGCTATTTGCTAGACACACATACTGCAGGGTATAAGCAAGAAAGTGCAGTCAAATAAAAAAAGAGGAACGTTGAAAGGGAGATGAGTTCATGCAGTGGCTAAAATGTTGGTGCTGCCATTTTATGTATTTAGCTGAGATTTAAACTCATGACCCTTCAAATCAGATTTCCAACATCTTAACCACTGAGCTACCACTTCCCATAAGTTAGGTTTCTATTTTCTAGATGTTTTGTAGACACAAAATTCTTTACTTGTGACAACTTTTTTTTTTTTTTAATGAATGAGAAATCAAACCAGTGTGGACCATCATGGACACCAAATGTAGATGCATGAATACACCAATAAACCCATGCCATCCATGAGTGTATGTATAAAAAAACCTGAAGAGGGTTGACCAGCCCTGCTGTCTCTCCAATCGATTCCTCAATGTATTTCCTCTCCTCGGGGGTGATGGTAGGGTGAGCAGCTGGACTCTCATATGACACCAAGATCCAGAAGAGATACCACAGTATCCCGACGCTACCTAAAAGAGAAATAGGACAAAAGACACAGATTAGAGCAGAAAATATGATTAATGTGATTAATATCGATTAATTCCTAGAAATCTTTCTATTCTATTCTATTCTATTCTATTCTATTCTATTCTATTCTATTCATACTTGTTTGTATAGCACTTTTTACAATGGACATTGTCTCATAGCAGCTTTTTTGTTTGTCACTCTGGACAAGGGCATCTGCTAAATGCTGCAAATGTAAATGTACTGGATATCTAAATAAAGCTCAGTTAAGTACAGCAGCTTGCCAAGGATATGTTAATTGCTCAGGATATGTGTTCTGAAAGTCAATTAGAGAGAGCAAAGTTGTGATTTTTACTTACCATATACATAAAATACGGATGACCATCCAGTATACTGTACTAACACACCGGCCAGGGGCATTGCCACCACAGCACCTGCATACGACCCTGATTCAGATACAGAATAAAGCTTTTTATTGTCATCAATATAAAAGCCTATATGCAATATAAATCACAGGTCACACACCATTAGACCTATTATGACTCAATTATAGGTTGTCTTTAAGCACAAATCAATGTTTGAGCTAATAACAATTATGTAAATAGAGGTAGGGACTAAAATCAAGGCAAATAACAAGAGTTTGATTATATGTCTGAAAATTATCATCTATGTGCTCACCACAAAATGCTGTCGTGGCCAATCGGCTTCTCTCAAGAGGCGGAGCCCATTTGGCCCAGATCCCATGGCAGGCAGGATATGACACTCCCTGTGGGATGTACAAAAAGAAGATCCGATTCAAGCTCAAATGTAAAAAGGTTCACAGTTTTTGTTATATCCCAATAAAGATTCAGATTTATGCCTACTGTATAATGCACCTGTATAGTGTAAGACAATGTTTCTTGTTCATTTAAAAATAAACTCCTGAATGTTAATTAGCAAGCCAGAGGCAACAGGAGCAAAAGAAAAACTCTCTGACTTAAAGAGAACCCATCAACATCGATATCAGATGATCATTACTCTTTACCAGCTACATGCTAAGTGTGCAAGAAAATACAGTACAGTATACAGTAGAAATAGTAGTAGTAGTAATCTAATGTCCACAAGAAATACGGGGTAAACAAATTGATTGTATTGAAGTATTTTAAGGGAGAAAACAATGTTCATATTAAAATCTGTAATTTGTGTTTGTCGCTTTGGAATGGAATTGTTTCCAGATTTCTGATCTGGACTTTACAAAGGCACAAAGAGACAAACCCAGATGGCGTACCTCCACAAGACCCTGGCATATCCTGACCATGATGACACATCCATAGTGGATCCTCGCTGCAGACGGAATCAGCATGTTCAGAGTGGATGTGGCCACGATCGCAAAGCCGAACACTCTGCAGAAATAAGAAAGATGTGTTCCTCAGAACACATGCACACTCTGCAATGCTTAAAAATGGAATGTACATCAGCTGTTTCTGAGTATCACTGGGGGAAAATCACCTGTTGGCAGCAAATTTCTGGCAGATGAATCCTCCAGGGATCTGAGTAACAATATAACCCCAGAAAAATGAACCATGGATCATCCCCACTGTCTCTGGATCCCATGTGAATTGAGCAGCCTAGAGAGAGAGAGAGAGAGAGAGAGAGAGAGAGAGAGAGAGAGAGCGCGAGAGAGAGACAGACAAAAAACAGAGAGACAGACAGACAGACAGATAAAACAGAGAGATAGAGAGAGAGAGAGAGAGAGAGAGAGAGAGAGAGAGAGAGAGAGAGAGAGAGAGAGAGAGAGAGAGAGAGACAGACAGACAGAAAGACAGACAGACAGACAGACAGACAGACAAACCAAATTGATGAATGTAAATTCACTTACAGAAGTCATGTGACCTTCACAGCTTATGCGGTGTAATGTTACTTTGAAATCCAATAATAAAGTGAGGTGCTGTATTATATAACTGCACTGTAAGCTGTTATATACCACAATGTTGTTACAAATTTTGTTTCAAGGTCAGAGGCAAGGCAAAAAGCCACAATATAAAAAAGGAACATGTAAGAAATCCCTGCAACCATACACTGTACAGTCAGGATGTCCATTCATTCATTCAAATCACAATACCAGCTTCACAATTTCAATTTGTAAAATAAATAAATAATAATTATATTGTAAGCAAAATGTACTATAGCTTCATATTTAAAATAAATGTAGAAAATGTAAGATCACTGATTTGGGAAAAATTCAAACATAATGAGCAGCAGAAAAAATTTGAGCTCCAACACAGGCTAAAATATCGGTTTTCCACAACCTTTTACTCTTTCGCTTTCTCAGCCACCATAGATTGCAGTGGTGTGTGGATGGGATAATTAGAAAGCTACCCAAGAGTGCTTCACAACTCAAATACATAATAATGGCATAATTATATAGGTAATTCTATTGGATGTGCAGTTTCTCTGATGTTCAAAAGTGCATATTATATAATTTATAGAATGCTAATTCTTATAAGATAAAGTCACATTGTTAGATTTTTGTATTGTGATTAATTATTTCATGATACATTTTTTCATCCCTAGTACAGAGTGATAGAAGTGGTTAAAACCTTAGTACAAAGTGTACATAGTACAATATATCTATAAAATAAAGTGCAAGCAGAATTCTTGGAGTTTATACTTGTTTCTATATTTACATTTATTCAGATTGACTTAAAACTGAGCAGTTGAGGGTTAAGGGGCTCAAGCGCCCAGAAGTAGCAGCTTGGTGGTGCTGGGATTTGAACTTGTGACCTTCTAATCCAGAGTCCAGTGATTTAAGCAGTGTGCTCCCAGCTAATTTAAAACTATTTTTGCTATGATAGCTTTTTTTTATACACACAATTCAATAAATGTTCTGAGTTTTTATGTGTATGTGGTCCAGGACAACTTCTCCATTGTCACCCATAACATAAAAGCTAGGAGGGGGAAGGAAAGAACACTGGTACTTTGTGTTCTTGATTCACCTCAGTAAAGATTGGACTTCAGCTGATATATTAAAAAATATCCTAACTGGAAAAGCTTGTGTCCCGAACTGTATTTATTGACTCAGCTTCTTTAAAAAGAAACAGCAGAAATACATGTAGTTGATCAGTTTTAACTAGTGCCTGAGATGCTGCCAGTCCTGAGTGTGCAACACTACAGAAGACAGAAGTGTGCTCTGTGGTTCGGCTTGAGTCTCAGTGGTGCCATGTGCTGTCCACGGCTAGGCTCCCACTCACTATTCACAACAGGACTGGAAACATTTTCTCAAAAACTGAAGCAGCCATGTATACAAACAAAACGCAACACTACACCTCTTAGCGCTATATGCCTGCTGGTTAACAAAAGTATTATATAAGTATGCTAGTGTGTGAGAATATATGATTGCTAGAATTCTAACAGGTAAGTATGAAAAGTATAGACGTTTTCTACTAAATTGGACTTGAGGTCATGAGTTTAAATGCGAGCCACACCAAGCTGCCTTCTAAACAAAGCCCTTAACCCTATAGCTGCTTAGTTGTATGGATAAGATAAGTCACTCTCGATTGAGGTGTCTTCCAAATGCCATAAATGTTGAGAAAGTATTATAATACAAGTAAATAAGTATGTATGAAGAATGTGAATAAGTAAGTATGAATGTCCAGGATGCTAATGTGCTATTATGCTAGCATGATAGTATGCTAATATGCACCTCCAAATATGTAAGGATTAGGATTTTAAAGAACTATAGTAACTATCTTTATAAATGTAAGTATGGTATTATGCAAGTATGCAAATGTCAAGTATTAATTAATTTATGTATGTAAGTAACTTAATAGATCTCTTTTGGCATATAAGTATGAAGGAAGCCACGTATGTTAGTATTAATTATGAAAGTATGATGAGTATAATGCAATTATATATGTTAGCAAGAGGGGAAAAAATTAATTACGCTAAAAAAATTATATTCGTATGTAGAAATGCAAGTATACAAGTAACTAATTTGTAATAATAAACTAATAAAAGTAATAATTATAGTATGAAAAACTATGCAGTGTTCAAGTGTGCATAATTGAAATTGTAAATGCAATCTAGTTTACTATTACAAAAGCATGTACTTTTACTAACATGCAAATAATTAAGCATCCAAATATGTAAATATGCCAGTATGCAAGCACTCATATATGTCAGTGGCTATTGGTATGTTATACAAGTATATATAATACTCACCTAGTATGCAAGTGCGTATTGTTGTACAAGTAGGGTAGCATGTAGGAATTTGAATCCTAGTATACAAGTATTTATATATGCAATATGTCATCATTTAAGCATGCGTAAGTGTAATTTTGGAAATATATAAGTAGGTTAGTTTGCTAGTATGCTAGTACAATGTTACACATGTGTAACTTGCACATATTTAAACAGGCAAGAATATAATTATTTAAGTATTACCAAAGCTTTGTAAGCGAATGATACACACATTTCACAGTTGGGCCTGATTCAGCAGCACAGCTACACAAAGTAGAAAATGTGTTACAAGCTTTGATGAACAGAAAACATCTCCTGAATACTGATGAAACAGAATTATTGCAAAGTCTGCCCACACGACGTCTGTCCACAACAAGTGTTGCTGATTTCACCCTTGAGCTTTGTAAATATTCGGTGGAACCAGAAGCTATTGTCAAAGACGTGGGTATAAACCTTAATGCTGGTTTAGAATCTAATCCCTGAAAGGACACTCACCATTATAACAGGTTTTTTCCCATAAAAAACAGTGTGGTCGTTGACCATGCTGACTATGGCCACACCGAGATTGCAGCGGATGCCGAAGGAGATGCAAAAACCGAGACCAGAAAGAATGGCTATGATGTAGCGGCGTGGCAACCCGAAGCACGTGCAATCCACAACGGGCAGCTCTTTCTCCTCCACCATCTCTGGCCTTCCCTCTGCTGACAGCTCGATAGTCTCGCCATTCTCTTGACGTTTCTCGAGGATCCTGGAGGTAGAATGAGAAAGTGTATGGAAGTTCCTGCTGTATCAAAATATCCTGACAAAGTTTTTGTCATTGAAACTGACATCTCTGCAAACTTAAAAAATCTTTTAAAAAGTTGTTTTCCAGTAAACTGATATTTATTTTGAGGCAATGCATGTTTAAAGGTACAAAATCAAGACTTTCAGGGAAACAGATGTATCTATAGTATCTAAAGCTACACTAGTGGTCTTTTAAAAAGCACCTTTTGCTCCTGTACTCGTACCTGGGAAACTCACCCATGTGCACTTTCAGAAAAGTGATTTAATATACATTACCAAACATTTTGCACTTTAAATCTTGTGACAGCTGTGACAGATTGTTCAATGTTTGTTTTAGTTTGTACTTTATAAAATGCAATGCTCACAGGGCTGAAAACAACAAAATGACAACTATATGCAAATCTTCCATTGCATCAGCTTCCACAGACAGCCATCCTAAAGAAAACTAACACTAACTATAGTCTGCCATTACCATGGATTTGTTTAGGATTGCCTATTGTCAAGTCATTTATATGAAAGGACTGGTTTTAAACTATTTTTTACTATTTTCCAAGTGTTTGGATATTTTGTCATGAGTGTGTTAGTAGTGTCTAATTTAAACCCTCACACCACTTTTAGACAGGCGTTAACACAGCTGCAGGTGAGAGAGGAGGAGAACATAAAGGGGGCGTCTCAGTGGATAGAACAAGCAGAGGCCTGAAGAGAGACCATCTGGGTACTGTAACCTGCCCTACTGCACAAACACACACACACACACACACACACACACACACACACACACACACACACACACACACACACACTCACACACACACAAACTCGCCAATGCAAAGCACAAGTAATTTTGGCATATATAAGACTTTTGTGTAGGTATGCCTGAATTACATGGCACAACATCATTACATATTACAGTCATGATATAGAACCATAAAAAGATTCTCTAATAGTGCAAAATTGCACATATTTGTGTTTACACACAATATGTTTTTTTTTTTTGTGAGGGATATTAGGTTTGAAACCTTTCTCACACATCACTTCAGACCACTTCCCCCCACCAGGGCATTAGATAATCCCAAACTCCACCCTCGGATTAGGATTATTGAAATTCCTTACTTCCGGTAATGAGTGGAAGTACGGCTGAGATCCTTATCTTTATCCTTTTTTCTTTTTCTTTTTTTTCTTTTAAAAAAATAGAAGTCATTCTATTATTTCATAGTGTCATGATTGTGTTAATGAATCATAGATGAGAATGTAATTAAAACAAAATCTAACGAAAAAGACAGCTCTTCTGCTATAGGAATGGCCTCCAGCTGCAATTAGCACCAATAACTAACAACATATTGTGTGTTGTGTTGGAAAGGTTGGGAATTTAAACTTGTGAATGCACTTGACTGGGTTTTTAAATACAAATTTATATTTATATTGAAAATTAAAATTTTTCCTTTTATAGAGTTTTAGTGAAATTCTCTGGAAAAAATAATAAGGAATATTATTTAAAACGTGTTTCACCCGCTAGCTTCATTTCCTCTCTTTGGCTTTTGTGTAGTTACAATAAACGCTTTGTATTAAGGACATCAGGCTTAGGATCAGTGATCCAGAATGTGTCATTTATTAACCCAAGATTAGCCCTAAATGCATCTATAGTGTAGGTGATGAGTTAAAATAAAGCGCATTTAGACATTCTGAAGTCATCAGTTATTTATACATTATAAGCACTTAAAGGAACTAATAATGCATTTAAAATGTGTATGATTTATTTATTTATGAGCATCGGCGTCTGGATCTGGCAGCGTGTCGATAACAAAGCACTTCTTCGAGACTTCAAATGCAGGGGCCTAATGTTAAGATGGTAAAACGCATTAGAGAGGAGTATCACACACAAATCCACACACACACACACACACACACACACACACACACACACACACACACACACACACACACACACACACACACACACACACACACACACACACACAAGAGATATTTTCAATGTCGGCATTCTAGCCTGCAGCCACAACATAAATATTGCTACTAATTCTAACATACTACTACATATTAGCAAAAGTTACACAAACACACACACACACACACACACACACACACACACACAGTATTTAGTTTTCCTTCTGCTTTCTTTTAATCTCAGTAAGAGGATGAGGCCTGAGTGGAGAAATTCCATAATCCCAACGTATTTCTCAGAACAATCCATACATCCATCTTTCAATCTTTCAATCTTTCAATGCATTTAAAAAAATTTGCAGTTTACAGATGACCCTCCTTTTGCCTGTGATTGAAACATTGTGGTCATTTGTGACTATATTCAAAAAGGTTACAGACCAAATCAGGGCAAATCCACAAATCCCCCTCCCCAGTCTCTCTCTCTCTCTCTCTCTCTCACACACACACACACACACACACACACACACACACACACACACACACACACACACACACACACACATTCTCTTTCACTTATTTTCTTGTTCTCTCTCTCTGTGCTTAGAACTTAATGTATTTTAAACCCACACCCCTGCCTCCAGTGAACAGATTGTGTCTCAGTGGGACTGTGCCACCAAGGGAGAATCTCTCCCATCCTGGGACACACACACACACACACACACACACACACACGTACGCACACATACGCACACAGACCCATACACACACACACACACACACACACACACACACACACACACACGTAAAACATGACCATGACATAATCATCAGATAAGATAGATGCCCAGCACTCAAAATCTCCAAATAAGAATTTATCATGTGTACACAAATCTGGTTAAATGACATACAGTAGACATTGCAAAACCAACTGCAACAATGAAAAAAAAAATGGAAGAAAGTAAAAGTATATTAATAATGCAGTTTATTCACAATATATGTATTTTGCTGTGAGCTGCTATAGGGGTAGGTATACATGTATATATGAGTGTAAAACAAAGGTTTAACTATAGTAATAATATTAATTATAATTATAATAATATTAATAATAATAATAATACTTACTACACCCTATATACATACTTTGTATACTTGCCTACTATGATTGCTATTATTATTATTATTATTATTATTATTATTATTATTATTATTATTATAAGATAAATCAAATGTGAAAATTGAAGAGAGACGCTTTGTGTTTGTGTGTGATGGAGAGATGAGGGATGGAGGAGGTGTGAAGGGTTTACGGTTGCTCAGTCTGAGAGAGAGTGCAGGACTGAGAAACTGGGAGGCTGTAACAGTAGGAGCAGGGGAGCCTTTAAATGATTAATCAGCTGCTGACTATTCTGCTGTTCATAATACAGCTTCATCCTAAAAAAAGATACACACACACACATACACACACACACACACACACACACACACACACACACACACACACACACACACACACAGCACTTTCTTCCCTGAGCTATACCAATACACACACTTTCTGGGTCTCACATATACATGACATTAAGAATATAACAATTTATTCCTGTCAGGGTCAGGAGCCTGTTTAAAGAAGTCAGGCCACAAAGTAGGCAACATACACACACTCAAAAAAACAATTTAGAATAGCCAATCCACCTAGATGTTCTCAGAGTTCAGAAAACACACAAGAACTCGGAGGAAATTCACACTGAGGCAGGAAGGACACACACAGAAACTTCACACGGACAATAATTTGAGCTCAGGATGGAACAGGAAGCTGAAGCGGTGAGGTGGCTATGCTACCTGCTACACCACAATGCCAATTGAATACATTGTCTTAGCTGCCTTTCATCCCTGTCTGCCGGGGGATGGCATGATACATTGATGAGTAATATTAGTCCAATTTCTACTCATTTCAAGCTACAGATGAGTATAGAAATATACAAATATGATTACATTTGTTGTCATTTGTCAGATTTATTCACAGTGTAGTGCCATTCACATAGAAACAGCCATAAAAATCAGTAGCTCAGCATGGGTCAGATTGTAAAGCAAAGCAAGACTGTGTGTGTGTGTGTGTGTGTGTGTGTGTGTGTGTGTGTGTGTGTGTGTGTGTGTGTGTGGTACACAGTATGTAATCAGAAGTCCAAATCTGTAAACATAGAGAGGCATGTGTGTTCCTTTACACACTGATTCATCAATGCTACACTCTAAACATACATACACTGTTTTTTTTTTACAGACGGCTTTATACCCAAAGAGCAACTCCAGTGGTAGGTATTCCACTCCCCTTCCCCCATCACACCCTTTTAGTGTCACCTGCCACGGGAAACCCTGACGTAATTACCACAGATTGTCTCTGGATAGTAGCAGGCATAATTGCCAAAGAATGGTACCAGCTCTTCACCAGAAACATAAAAAATTACACCGGCCAAGCTTTATTCATACAGGTAAAGCATGAAGGGAGTTTGTGCCTGACAATAGTAAAGTGACAATTAAGCAAGCCCTGCTCATTTTTAAACTAAAACTATTTAGTATCAAAACACTTGTTTAAAAGGAGATTTTTTTGTAGTTTGTAAGTTTTGTAAATTTGTTCTGTTAAATTTTCAATTTATTCCTTGTAACTTTTAAGCTTATTATTAGCTTATATATTTGGAATAAAGCCATTTATATAGCCTCATACTATACACCGATTTGGTGTACATTACGACTACCTAACATTGCCTAATATTGTGTTGGTCCCTCTGTTGCCGCCAGAACAGTCCAGACCCGTCAATCATTAAAAGCATAAACTTCTTCAACAAGTTGAGCTTTAGTAGCTCATCTGGTGGATCGGACCACACAGACGAGACTTGGCTACAGATGTGCATCATTAAACCATGACCCTGTTGCCGGTTCACCATTGTTCCTTTCTTGGACCACTTTTGATAGATACTCAAAACTGCAGACCAGCAAGAGCTTCTGCCCATTTTTACTGCTTTTAAAATATTAATTTTGAGGACAAAATGTTCACTTGCTCCCTAATATATTCCATCCACTAACAGGTGCTATGATGAAGAGATAATCAGTGTGGTTGCGGTTGATCAGTAATCAACTGCTCATAATGTTATAATGTCATAATATTTTGCCTGACCAGTGTATGTGTGAATGTGTGTGTGTGTGTGAGTGTGTGTGTGTATAATTATATACAGTGGGTACGGAAAGTATTCAGACCCCCTTAAATTTTTCACTCTTTTTTATTTTGCAGCCATTTGCTAAAATCATTTAGGTTCATTTCTTTTCCTCATTAATGTACACATAGCACCCTATATTGACAGAAAAACACAGAATTGTTGACACTGTTGCAGATTTATTAAAAAAGAAAAACTGAAATATCACATGGTCCTAAGTATTCAGACCCTTTGCTCAGTATTTAGTAGAAGCCCGCTTTTGATCTAATACAGACAGGAGTCTTTTTGGGAAAGATGCAACAAGTTTTTCACACCTGGATTCAGGGATCCTCTGCCATTCCTCCTTGCAGATCCTCTCCAGTTCTGTCAGGTTGGACGGTAAACGTTGGTGGACAGCTATTTTTAGGTCTCTCCAGAGATGCTCAATTGGGTTTAAGTCATTGCTCTGGCTGGGCCATTCAAGAACAGTCACAGAGTTGTTGTGAAGCCACTACATCGTTATTTTAGCTGTGTGCTTAGGGTCATTGTCTTGTTGGAAGGTAAACCTTCAGCCCAGTCTGAGGTCCAAAGCACTCTGGAGAAGGTTTTCATCCAGGATATCCCTGTGCTTGGCCGCATTCATCTTTCCCTTGATTGCAATCAGTCGTCCTGTCCCTGCAGCTGAAAAACACCCCCACAGCATGATGCTGCCACCACCATGCTTCATTGTTGAGACTGTACTGGACAGGTGATGAGCAGTGCCTGGTTTTCTCCACACATACCGCTTAGAATTAAGGCCAAAAAGTTCTATCTTGGTCTCATCAGACCAGAGAATCTTATTTCTCACCATCTTGGGGAACTCCATGCGGGTTTTCATGTGTCCTGCACTGAGGAGAGGCTTCCGTCGGGCCACTCTGCTATAAAGCCCCACTGGTGAAGGGCTGCAGTGATGGTTGACTTTCTACAACTCTCTCCCATCTCCCGACTGCATCTCTGGAGCTCAGCCACAGTGATCTTTGGGTTCTTCTTTACCTCTCTCACCAAGGCTCTTCTCCCCCGATAGCTCAGTTTGGCCGGTCGGCCAGCTCTAGGAATGGTTCTGGTCGTCCCAAACGTCTTCCATTTGAGGATTATGGAGGCCACTGTGCTCTTAGAAACCTTAAGTGCAGCAAAAAAATTTTTGGAACCTTGGCCAGATCTGTGCCTTGCCACAATTCTGTCTCTGAGCTCTTCAGGCAGTTCCTTTGACCTTAATGATTCTCATTTGCTCTGATATGCATTGTGATCTGTAAGGTCTTATATAAACAGGTGTGTGGCTTTCCTAATCAAGTCCAATCAGTATAATCAAACATTTCTGGACTCAAATGAAGGTGTAGAACCATCTCAAGGATGATCAGAAGAAATGGAGAGCACCTGAGTTAAATATATGAGTGTCACAGCAAAGGGTCTGAATACTTAGGACCATGTGATATTTCAGTTTTTCTTTTTGAATAAATCTGCAAAAAGGTCAACAATTCTGTGTTTTTCTGTCAGTATGGGGTGCTATGTGTACATTCATGAGGAAGAAGAATAAACTTAAATGATTTTAGCAAATGGCTGCAATATAACAAAAAGTGAAAAATGTAAGGGGGTCTGAATACTTTCCGTACCCACTGTATATATATATATATATATATATATATATATATATATATATATATATATATATATATATATATATATATATATATATATATATATACACACACACACACACACAAATCTTTTTTTTTTTTTTTTTTTTTTTTTTTACTGTAACTACAGCATTAAGCGTGCACACAATTTCATAAGAAGCTGAATACACTGCATCCATAAAGTATTCACAGCACTTTACTTTTTTCAAAATGGATTTAATTCATTATTCATAATTTTTTATTTATTCTACAAATAATACCCCATAATGACAATGTGAAAGATGCTACAAAATCACATGTACATAAGTATTCAAAGTCTTCAAAGCCATTACACTCAAAATGTAGCTCAGGTGCATCCTTTTTTCACTGATAATCCTTGGGATGTTCTTGATTGGAGTCCACCTGTAGTAAATTCAGTTGATTGGACATCATTTGGAAAGGCATGCACCTGTCTATATGAGGTTCCACAGTTAACAGTGCATGTCAGAGCCAAGAACAAACCAAGTCATAAAGTCCAAGGAACTGTCTGTGGACCTCTGAGACAGGATTGTATCGAGGCACAAATCTGGGGAAGGGCACAGAAGAATTTCTGCAGCATTGAAGGTTCCAGGTAAGCGCCTGGATAAACTGAGGAATCAGGGGAGAAGGGCCTTAGTCAGGGAGGTGACCATGAACCCGAAGGTTACACTGAAAAGGCTCAACCGTTTCTCTGTGGAGAAAGGAGAACCTTTCAGGAGAACAGCTATCTCTGCAGCACTCTACCAATCAGGCCTGTGCGGAAGAGTGGCCAGACGGAAGCCACTCCTCAGTTAAAGGCACATAACAGCTTACCTGGAGTTTGCCAAAAGGCACCTGAAGGACACTCAGACCATGAGAAACAAAGATTGAAAATCTTTGGCATGAATGCCAAGCGTTAAGTCTGGAGGAAACCATGCAACGCTTGTAACAAGGCAAATACCATGTCTACAGTGAAGCATGGTGGTGGCAGCATCATGTTGGGGGTTTGTTTTTCAGCGGCAGGAACTGGAAGACCAGTCAGAATCAAACAAAAGATGTATGCAGCAATGTAGAGAAACATCCCTGATAAAAACCTGCTCCAGTGTGCTCTGGACCTCAGACTGGGGCGACGGTTTATCTTCCAGCAGGACAATGACCTTAAACACAGCCAAGATTACAAAGAAGTGGCTATGGAAAAACTCAGTGAATGTCCTTGAGTGTCCCAGCCAGAGCCCAGACTTGAACATCTCTGGAGAGATCTCCCCATCCAACCTGATGGAGTTTGGGCGTTTCTGCAAAGATAAATGGGGATAAACTGCCCATAAATAGGTGTCAATAGGTGACAAGGTTTGTAGCATCATACTCGAAAAGACTGGAGTCTGTAATTGGTGTTAAAGGTGCTTCAACAAAGTATTGAGCAAAGGCTGTAAATACTTACATAAATGTGATTTTTTTCATTTTTAATTTGGAATAAATTTGCAAAGATTTCAAACACACTTCTTTCACGTTATCATTATGGGGTATTGTTTGTAGAATTTTTAGGAAAATAATGAATTTAATCTATTTTGGCATAAGTCTGTATCATAAAAAATGTGAAAAAAGTGAAGCGCTGGGAATACTTTCCGGATTCAATGTAGAACAACAAGGGAACAAGTCTTTACTGCTTGTACTTTTAAAACCATTTGTATAAAACCTCACAGCTGGAGTATAGTTAGGGTTAATGGTGGGATTCTGGGAGTTTTTTTTTTTTTATCAACTTTGTTTTGTACACTGAATTGTACTTTAATTACATTCAAATTAGATTACAAAAAAATGTGCACATCATGCGGAAAGCCAACGGTGTAAAATGTTGTGTCCACGAGACAAAACAAACAGGTGAAGAGAACAATAAATTGATTTATGTTTATTATGAAAACAAAATGGATATTTCTACATCTAATTCTGGCCATAATTCTTGCCATGAATTTTGATTAAGTCATCAGGTACTTTCTATGGCGAAAGACATTAAATCTGTAAATATAGTACCTGCAATGCACATTGTCTCTTCTGGTGTAAAGTACAGAAATAGTGGTGAAAAAAAACCTGTCTTGACTGAATGCCAAAAATAAATAAATAAATGTAGCCAGTAGAATAAAGCTCAGTGAATATTTCAGCACTTATGGAAGAGCAGACATCGATCCGTACTGCAATGGATGCCTATGAGGCTCCTGTTTGTCAAATGGCATGGTGAAATTTTCCCCCTAAGGAACTGAGACAAAAAAAGACTGATATGGATGATGCTTAGGATCATCGTGATTTTCTTAGCTGCATAATAAATAATAAATGTGAAAAGCACCAGTCTGAAACAAACTCCAGTGAACTGTTATTTTTATCACAGTAAACTGGGCTGAACTCAGAAAAATTATTTTGACAGTCAAAAATTATTGTACATTTAGAACATTCACATTTTAAAAGGGTTACGTGCACTTCAGTGAAAAGTGGGATTGTCTAATCCCAGGCCTTGCAGGATTACAGAATCGGTGCGTGTGATGTGTATGGGAAACGTGTGTGCTACAGTAAGAGGAAGTGACGGTGATGGGATGGTGAGGACGAGGACGAGGGATTTGCGTGGCCAACAGCTGGACTTAATGCTGGTATTAATGCTGAGCTATATTTGGATGGGATTTACATGTCTAGTTGCTATCAGAGATCTCACCTCAGGGTAACAATAAATATAATATATTCATTATAATATATATATAAATTGTATAATATAATGTACATATAAACAATATATAATGACATGTAACTTTCTTTTCGGCTTCTCCCGTTAGGGGTCGCCACAGCGGATCCTCCGCACGTTTGATTTGGCACATGTTTTACGCTGGATGCCCTTCCTAACGCAACCCTCCCCAATTTATCCGGGCTTGGGACCGGCACTAAGAGTGGCTGGGGATGGTTCCCTGACCGGGAATCGAACCCGGGTCGCAGCGGTGGGAGCGCTGCATCTTAACCACTAGACCACCAGGGGACCTTAGTATATAATGACATGTATGTATCATAATATCAAATGACATGAATACAGAATCTACTGAATAGGACACCATTATATTCAAGACAATTTATAATTCAATTAACAAATTCCAACACTGCATTACAAAACGGTCTCTCACAATCTATCACTCCCCATATTAGAATACTCATTATGCACATTATTATCTGACGACAGTCAAATAACATGATTATTAAGTAAACTATATAAACTGAGCATATCACTATATGAACAAATCAGGAAGAACCAAAATGGAGATTTTTCACAGCAATGCCATAAAAGAACAATTTATGGATACTCAAGGAAGCTTTAGAAAAATTATTTTCTTTTAATTACCATAAAGAACAATCTTCTACAAAGGAACATTTGTGCAATGTAAAAGGTGCCATAGAAGTTGAGGGTTCTTCAGAGAACCATACGCCTTAACAAATTAATAATTAAGAACCTTTATTTTTAAAAAAGTGTACAAACAAATATTTTAAGGTGCCGAAATATTTTCTTAAAATTTTCGGGTTCCGTTTTGAACGTGATCACGTTTGGTAACTTCTCGGACTAAGTCATGCGGTAACATTTAGGACACATTTAAAAAGAATGTTCAGAGGTGCTTTATCAATAATTGCCAAAATGATTAGTAATAAGCACTAATGCCATTTAGTCATGAACATAGCTGAGTAGATTGTGGAAGGAGACAGACACTTGGGTGACAACAGTTTAAGCGTGGGCTTATTCGTACCCTTCTGTACAATCTTAAACGATTACATAACAACAATTCTGTCTGGAACCTTCATTGATTACAACACAAGCTTGCCCAACATTCACCTACACACATACATACATGGATGGATGGATGGATGAATGGATGGAGACTGGAGTTAAATGGGTTTTTAGGATGCGGATGATTATTGGTAGCCACAAGGTGAACTACAGATTAAATTATATGGTATTTTCATGACCCTAAAACCTTGGGTGAATCTGCTTTTCATGTATTTTGTATCTTTTTGTCATGTATTTTGTTGCCAAAATGTAGAAATTATATTTCTACTTTGGTTGGCATAAAAATTACAGTTAATTTGTTCAGATTTTTTTTTTTTTTAAAGGCACAGGATACACTAATCAGGGTATGGTGGTTGGTGCCAGGCAGGGTGTTAATTCAGAACTGCTGATCTTTGGGATTTTCACACGATTCTCTACACTGAATATGCAAAAAAAACAACAAAAAAAAACCATCTACTGAGACGTTTTCAGAGAAGAAGTCCAGATTGGTGTATAATGCCGGGAAGGCTACAATAATCTCTCTTTACAATCCTGGTGAGAAGAAAAGCAGCTGAGAAAACACGTCCAAAATGTAAGATACAAACAGCACAAGACAACATTGGGTTCCACTTCTGTCAGTCAAGAATACAATTTAAGACTACAGTGTGAACAGACAAAGACAGAGACAAAATCTCACTTTAACAACTGTTCACTAACACAATCTATTCCCAGTGTAGCCTCAGTGTCGTGCATGAATAAGTAGGTGTTCGTGCCACTAGAGAGTGTAGATGCATTAATAAAACTGTTATAACATACTATAATTGTTAATTATTATGTGTTTTGTGTATTTGTCCTACACTGTCTATTGTTGTCTTACACTGTCTGTCTTGCACTGTTTGCACCAGGTTGCACACGATGCACTTTATTTGGCGAGGACACTTAATAGTCCGCAGCCCTGTGTTTTCTGTTATGTAGTTTTATGTGGTTAAATAAATAAGCTACTGCGTCAGTTATATATGGTCGAAATGACAATAAAAGCTTCTTGACTTGACTAATTATGAACACAATGAAACACACACTTACTAAAAATACTGTTGTATTGTTGTACTGTTTTAGAATTCTTAGGAGTATTAACCTATTTTTTTTACCAAAGAGGTTTTATAAATAATTAAAATAAATTTCCAACAAAATACATAAGTTCAAAAAGATGCAATTCCTCCCATAGATAGATAGATAGATAGATAGATAGATAGATAGATAGATAGATAGATAGATAGATAGATAGATAGATAGATAGATAGATAGAGTTTATTTTAAATCGTTTTAATCTGATTAACAGAGCAGACAGTTTATCGGCTGCTGTTCATGTTAATATTCTCACATCCTTGACTATTGATGATGATGGTGATGTACAATTGATCACTTTCCAAAATGAAATCTGTAGTGATTTATTGTGTTAGTGTACATCAGTATTAGCTGATCATTGACTTGATCACTTGACAAAAAAAGGGGAAAAAGTGTCCAAATCCAACATGACAGAGTTGAGAGTTGAGAGTTGATAGATGATCACTAACCTGTGTATTTTTCCCAGGGTTTTTCCTGCCACAGCCTTAAAGCGCTCCGGGCGGATCTCCATGCTCGCGAGTCCCGGTGTCCCGACTTCACGCGCACAGTCTCCCGTTCAAGAGCGCGTGCTCTCTCTATCTTTCTTCCTCTCTCTCCCTCTTCCTCTCTCCCTCCCTCCCTCCCTCCCTCCCTCGCCCTTTCCCTCTCCAAGGTCCTGGAATGGGCTGAGCTTTATTTACAGGAAATACATGGAGTCACTGTTTCAGTATCAGGAGTTATTATTTAAACTCGTAATAAGTAATAATCATTAATAGTAAGTAACAATACATAAACAATGATCAATAGTTATAAGTAATAATAATTAGATCTGGTCTGTTTGTATGAACAGAAAACAATAATCCGGAATTTTGTACGCAGATCCATTAGGATCCAGGCTTTTCTTCTTTCACTGGAATTCATGTGAATACAAATAAAAAAAAAGATTGTAATTCTATAAAATCTCATGGCCGGGTAAGAAAATCGTGCATGTGTGTAAGAAATGCACGTGAAAATAAATGGCAAAAAAAAAAAAAAAAATATCAGTGTAAAGTTTACATTTAAGACACTTCTATATGAGTATTTTAACAAACTCACCTAAACAAAATCTTTATTAAATCCAAAAAGGTTAAGTGTTTGTATTTCTTTTATGCAGTTACACGTGAACAAGCAAACAGGTTTTTGTCGCAGGGATTCACAGTATTTTTTTTGGAAGAGTGTGCTTTTATATAATTACACTCTTGGTGTCACCCAAATGAGGATGGATTCCCCTTCTGACTGGTTCCTCTCAAGGTTTCTTCCTCATAACATCTAAGAAAGTTTTTCCTTGCAACAGTCGCCATGGCTGCTCATCAGGGATAAATACACACCATCCACCTTAACTGTTAAATTATGTAAAGCTGCTTTGAGACAATGTCTGTTGTGAAAAGCGCAATACAAATAAACTTGACTTATACATTTCCGACAGCATGATGATGCCCTCTAGTGTCCGTACTGAGTAACAACGTGTGGCTGAACAGAGTATACTTCACTCTAGTTAACTGTTATTGATCTCTTTATATCAAATACATATAAGGGATGACTGTAAATAAAACTATTTGTGGACACGAACATCACTCACCCCTTTTTTTGTTCTCAAGTGTTGCAACAAATTTGAAAACATAAAATTTTTAACTATGTATGTGGCAGGGTTTACTAAAACCAAAAATCTTCAACCTGCTTTTGCATTGGAATGCCTGAGTTGATCCATGAAGGCATGGTTTACCAAAGTTGGAACTGAAGAACTCGAGCCCTGACTGAACATGTTTGATGCTGAATCCCCAGTCACACTTCAAACTATATAGAAAAAGCATTTTATATGTGTAGGTGTACAAATATATTCAGTGGGTACGGAAAGTATTCAGACCCCCTTAAATTTTTCACTTTTTGTTATATTGCAGCCATTTGCTAAAATCATTTAAGTTCATTTCTTTTCCTCATGAATGTACACACAGCTCCCCATACTGACAGAAAAACACAGAATTGTTGACCTTTTTGCAGATTTATTAAAAAAAAAAAACTGAAATATCACATGGTCCTAAGTATTCAGACCCTTTGCTGTGACACTCATATATTTAACTCAGGTGCTCTCCATTTCTTCTGATCATCCTTGAGATGGTTCTACACCTTCATTTGAGTCCAGAAATTTTTGATTATTCTGATTGGACTTGATTAGGAAAGCCACACACCTGTTTATATAAGACCTTACAGATCACAATGCATGTCAGAGCAAATGAGAATCATTAGGGTCAAAGGAACTGCCTGAAGAGCTCAGAGACAGAATTGTGGCAAGGTTAAGATCTGGCCAAGGTTCCAAAAAAATTTCTGCTGCACTTAAGGTTCCTAAGAGCACAGTGGCCTCCATAATCCTCAAATGGAAGACGTTTGGGACGACCAGAACCATTCCTAGAGCTGGCCGTCCGGCCAAACTGAGCTATCGGGGGAGAAGAGCCTTGGTGGGAGAGGTAAAGAAGAACCCAAAGATCACTGTGGCTGAGCTCCAGAGATGCAGTCGTGAGATGGGAGAAAGTTGTAGAAAGTCAACCATCACTGCAGCCCTTCACCAGTGGGGCTTTATAGCAGAGTGGCTCGACGGAAGCCTTTCCTCAGTGCAGGACACATGAAAACCCGCATGGAGTTCTCCAAGATGGTGAGAAATAAGATTCTCTGGTCTGATGAGACCAAAATAGAACTTTTTGGCCTTAATTCTAAGCGGTATGTGTGGAGAAAACCAGGCACTGCTCATCACCTGTCCAGTACAGTCTCAACAATGAAGCATGGTGGTGGCAGCATCATGCTGTGGGGGTGTTTTTTAGCTGCAGGGACAGGACGACTGGTTGCAATCGAGGGAAAGATGAATGCGGCCAAGCACAGGGATATCCTGGACGAAAACCTTCTCCAGAGTGCTTTGGACCTCAGACTGGGCCGAAGGTTTACCTTCCAACAAGACAATGACCCTAAGCACACAGCTAAAATAACGATGGAGTGGCTTCACAACAACTCTGTGACTGTTCTTGAATGGCCCAGCCAAAAACCTGACTTAAACCCAATTGAGCATCTCTGGAGAGACCTAAAAATAGCTGTCCACCAACGTTTACCGTCCAACCTGACAGAACTGGAGAGGACCTGCAAGGAGGAATGGCAGAGGATCCCTGAATCCAGGTGTGAAAAACTTGTTGCATCTTTCCCAAAAAGACTCATGGCTATATCAGATCAAAAGGGGGCTTCTACTAAATACTGAGCAAAGGGTCTGAATACTTAGGACCATGTGATATTTTAGTTTTTCTTTTTTAATAAATCTGCAACAGTGTCAACAATTCTGTGTTTTTCTGTCAGTATGGGGTGCTATGTGTACATTCATGAGGAAAAGAAATGAACTTAAATGATTTTAGCAAATGGCTGCAAAATAAAAAAGAGTGAAAAATTTAAGGGGGTCTGAATACTTTCCGTACCCACTGTATATATCATAGTATAATATAAGTTTCCACAAATCTTTGGCCATATAGTCGTATATACTATATATGATGCAGCATACACTCTGAACATTATTCTTCAGGATTGCTAATATTCGTGTCTATCTGATGAACACTGAGGATATAATTAAAACATCTTTGGCACTAGAAACACTGCATGAAGAAAATGCACTTACATAAATTCAGCTATTTTTCTAAAATAACTTTCTAAACATTTAAATCTGCTAGATCTGGTTTTGCAGTACAGATTTCCAGGTAGTGCACTTAAACTTGTTAAATCACTTCATAGCTTAAAATAAATGAGTGGAAAAATAAGACAAAACGACTTGGTCAACGTCCATGTACAATTTATTTGTCATATACTGGAGACCTTTTAGAAAACTTGTTAGTTTTTGTGTAATAAGATTAATTAAAAGGTTATTTTATATTAGAAAAGTAGCTTTATAATCATTTTCTGACATTCAGTCAACTGCACCCTGGTGATACAGTGTCCGCTCATCAGGAATGCAAATGTGTGTTCACAATGATCTTACACACTCACTTAACACATTTTTGGGCTTTGTTCTCAATCCTGTGCTTATCAGCTGCCAATATAAACGTTTGTAAAGCATCAGCTATTTTGTTCCTCTCAGGACTTGTATGAACCGGGGGTCAAAAATATGCAATTCGTCCTTGGGAACATAGTGATTTCATTAGGCCAGGGTGTCCAAACATTTTTTTTCCTGAGAGCCACATACAGAAAAATATACAAATATATACACTGGAAAAATCAATCAAATGCAGGTAAATTACGTTTGATAATTGAACATGTTTGAAGAAAAAAAGCCTCCATCACAGCTCTCCATAAGTAGATTTTTATTTAATTTTTTACAAAAAGGTTGGCAGGTAATTCTCTCAGTGACAGCCTCAGATTAGCACGTCTCTTTGGTTCCACCATTTCTGGTGACCCTGAGCAATTGTTTTTTATTGCTTGCCTTGTTTAACTCAGTAGCTCCACCTAGTGGAAGTACAACACAAATATTATGAGGGCCTATGGCCATTATAATTGTAAACTTTGATACGAGCCGATTAAAACGTGGGCCATAGTTTGGACACCCCTGCATTTCTGACAATCTAATATTTAAATCAAAATGAGAATGATAAAATTATTTCAGAATGATTTTCAGTTCACATGTTTCAAGTCTTACATTCTCACCCGAAAATCTTACAGCCTTTTGAAACTGCTAAAAAGAGGGGTATCTACTGATCACACCCAGTACTAATACTGTATTTTCTTTGTACCTGCATAATGATGCCAAAACAATCAATCCTGGGGGTGGAGTTTGTAACACTGATTCCTGTTTACAGTTGCATGTTTGATTACAGATGTTTTTTTGTTTAGTGATGTATCACACTTTGAGAAACGAACTCTGTTAGATGTATGTAGTATTTTAAGAAAACTTTATCTTTCATAAGATTTTATAAACAATTAAAGTTTGGTTTAGTTGGGTTAGGTTCAAACATTGATTTAAAAAATTACATTTTTTTTTTTTTTAAGTAGTGGAGTCAGGGCATAATGTACACAGATTTTTTTTTTGTTTAAAATAAGACTAAAGATGAAAATAATCTGATCTCTGGTTCTTGTTATTTGTGAAAGACAGCTAACCAAATTGTAGGGAAACCAAAATGATACAAAATAACTGCAATAGTAATTGGTGCAGAAAAGAAGTAAATGCCTAAAGACAATGGATTCCAAACTTTGGTTCTTGAAATCTACAATTATTTGACTACAATATGCACATATGCCTTTTCTAAAACGGTTTAATTACCCCATTTTTCCAGTCCCAAGACTGTCATTAAATCTCAAAGTGTTCAGATATCTAGGACCTGCAGAAAAACTTTGTATTATGCAAGTTGCTTGAGGTTTCTAGATCTATTCATCACGGATAACAATGCAAAATGCATACTACATACACACACACCAGAAACAAAACTTCCATTTAGTAACGCCGGAATGAAGATGAAGGAATCTACTAGGTGTGTTTTGTGCTTTCAGCTACCCAAATAGTGATTTCCAGTGCTTTGAAAAGAAAGTGTTGTAGTATTATTTTTTTTAAATAATAAAGGCAACTGGTGACACTGACGATACTAATGATAAAACATTTTTTTTACATATAGTATAATTCTGTTAGATTACATCTATTTACAAAACACCTGATGGTCAACATAAACTTATGTATTCATTTACATGCAACTCACCTATTAGTTCATAGACAAGCCTCATGTGGAACAACCTGAATAGTAGAAACATAAATTGTGCTAAAATTCCAGCCAACAGAGCTTTACGCTGATAATATCCTGTCTGCAACCTAGTGAACCAGTGTTGATATATGAATTGATAGAAACCTAAAAGCACTTTTGTACGACTCTCTGGATGTAAATGTAAAATGATGAATGATGAGTTTTTCCCAAAAAAAATGTTGGTTGCATAATTACAGAGCATATTACTGGTTCACTCAGAAACACTACTTCGTTGCTTGTGCCACAATGTAGCATCATCGGTGATGTGTTTTTGGCAGAACGAATCAAGCACTGATACAGTCATGAACTTATTGGTTTTTATGACACATGGGTGCCATCTCTACATCCAACTCCAGTTCACTTTCCAACCCATGACACCCAGACTGTGTTAATTCTTTTTAAGAAATGACATTGTGTGCTTTTTCGCAGAGTCCTGATTATCGTTTCCTAACTCTGACTACCTAATCATTAGAGTGACACTGTAAGCACGGTCACATTGGCAACTGCTACATCATTTCTTATTCAGCCGCTATTATTTCAACTGTCTTTTTTTTATTCTGATCCACCTTTATTACAGTTCTGTGTCATCCTCCTCCTCTCCCCCATCTTCTTCTTGTGAGAGAAGCCTGTAGTGCTCTGCAGCCACAGACAGGAAGGCGGATCGGGATCGGCTGCCATCCTCATCCGGAGGAGCGTGATGGCTGTTGAGTTCTGGCTCACTGGTACTACATTTGGAGTATCGTTCTCTGTGATTTTCAGCCGCTCCATCTGCCAGGGATTGGCTGTGCTTATGAGTGAGGAGAGAATGGATGTAGCCAGCAGGCACAGGAAAAAAGGCAAAGATGATGAGCAAGGCGAGCATGACTAAAGCCCAACCAGGGTATTCCAGGCTGCTCTCTGAGCCCTATGTGAGAGAGAAAGAGACATTGAATCACTTAATTACCTAATAGCATGTACAGCATTTTTTTTTTTATCAACAACAAAGGTGAGCAAAGGTACTGTTTGATGGTACACAATGTGAAACCTCGAGTTTGCAATACTTCAAATGGAAATTTAGACCAAACAAAGTTTTAAAATTAAAACCATACTGTGCAAAAACACAAAATATAAACCCTATCACTGACCAGGTCTGAAGGTTACAGGGTTTGACAATGTGCCTAAAGACACTAACTTTTGCTTTTATTATAGACACGTGGAGGGGTTTTCAAATCTGCCTCTGTCAGTATCTAGTAATAGGCTTCTGTTGTACACTTTTTTTTGTTTCTCTTTCCCTGAATTTCCTCCGTTTACCCACCAGATGTCACCACTTTGTCCCCATCTCCACTTGTTAGCTACCCATTGTGTCCACCTGTGTTCAATCACCCCCCTTTGTCTCAGTTTCTGTTTGATTGTTGACCCTCGTGTGGTCTGTTTCCCACGGTTGGGTGTCTCTAATCCCCTATCTTGAGTAGTCCTGTGTATGTTTATCCTGGGAAGACTTTGTAACTTTTGCTCACGTTCTTGGTAAGATTTGTTAATTTTTTTCCTTTTGAGTGGATTTCTACCCTTTACCCTTGAGGATTTTTGCTCTGCAGATACTATGCTTTTTTTTATGTTTTGGACCTTCAAATAAAAAACATGGACCTTTCAATCCTTTTGAATATGTCTCTGCACTTGGCTTTACAGGATGTTTGCATCTCAGTTCTTAAGTACCATTACAGACAAGATTTTGGCAAAAAATTTTAAACTACATGTAATACTGTGTTCGTGTTCATCCCAAAGTTGTTCTTATATACAAACTTGCATAGCTTTTATTTTTGTTAGCCCTGAATAAGACATTCTGCAGAGTGCCATGAGGCAGCTGTGTTTTACCGTGCTGTGGTTCCACGCCGTGTAAGTGGGCCATTTGAAGAACATGCGTAGCAGGCTAGCAGTCAGCAGACCCACCATAGACAGCAGACACACGTACTTCCACATATATTTATAGATCGCTGGGGGGCGCCATTTTAACATCACCTCCACATCGTCCAGAAAGCTGATGAGAGAGGAGCGTAAAGTAACTTAACAATACGAATGAAAATGTGAACCTATGCTGAATTCATGCATAATTTCAGTGTACAGAATCTTTACTGTATATGTGATCAGTATGGCAAGAACTCAGAAAAACAAACTTTTTTTTTTTTGTAAATTAAGACAAATCTTTATACTTTTCTCTGTTGGTGAGGAGACTTCGTTTTTACGGGATATGTCATTATCCGGGAGTCATATGATGTGTTTGCAAATCTGAAGTCCACAATACATTCATGAATGACTCCAATCTCATCTTAAGATCTTTAAAATATATGTGGGTTAAACAGCCACATATTGATAATATGATGTAGCGATAACCTGGCGTAGGTTCCTGTCACTGTCAATAAAAATTGGGTTGCAATAGCAATGAAGTATCTTTTTATGTATCTAGTTTAGTGATGGTCTTACCGATCAGCACCGTAAATCCATGCCACGCTGATCGTCTCAAAGATGACAACGATCATCAGCGGCAAAGTGGCAGAATAATCATCGAACATGGTCACAAAGTAGTTTCCACTGCGTTGAGTGAAGAGCAGACCAATTACAAAGCCCAGGATACAGCTTATCACTGAAAACCAGAAATGCCATCATGATAATGTCATGCAAGACAGAAATATCCATGGGCCTGTCATAGTCAGTGCACGTGTGTAATTGTGTGTGTGTGTGTGTGTGTGTGTGTGTGTGTGTGTGTGTGTGTGTGTGTGTGTGTGTATATATATATATATATATATATATATATATATATATATATATATATATATATATATATATATATATATATATATATATATATATATATACATACCAGTAAGCAGTTTTTTGTTGCGGCCCAGCAGTTTAAAATTGTCCATGAGTGGCGTCAGGATGCCCTGCATAGTTCCAAACATGGTGGACAGACCCAGATTCAGTAGCATGAGGAAAAACAACGCTGACCAGAACGGACTTCCTGGAAACAGCGCCATAGCCTCGGTAAACGCTATAAATGCCAAACCAGTGCCTTCCACTCCCTGAACAAGACAAAAATCAGTGTTTCAGTGTTTGGTGCAATCTACTAAAACATTCAAGGTGAAACTTAGCTATCAAATGGTATTATACTAAGCATTGTTAAATTCTCAATTGTGATTGGACAAAAGACATTGTGTTTATTTTCCATTTAACAGCACCAACAAGCAGAGAGCAGCACTAAAGTACTAGCTACAATTAATAATTCCGTTCTTAATGTTCTCTCTACAACTTGTATAAGAATTTGTACGGTTCCACATAATTGAGTAGAAAAAATATTTTTACTTGTTTATATGGTAACATGGTTAAATTAACATTTTTAGAAGGACTCTCCAATGACTGTCTATGCTTTATAAATAAAACATTTAAAATCAGAGTAAAGCCGTAACATTTCTTCGCAGATAATTTTTATAGAGTAAACTTCAAGAATGTTGAGGTAATAATTTTTTTTATAGCTGCTACAATGTAAGCAATGGCATGAACTAACAACCATTAAATTATAAATAGATTAAATATACAATAAAAGTTGTCATCATTTCATAAATAAGAGATTTTCAGAGTTGTCCAACTGCTATGGCATAAGATGAATGAAAGTACATAATAAATACAGAAGAATTTATGCTCTTTAATTTTAATCAACATTTAGAATTCATGAGAGCTTTGTGTGAGGTAAAACTGAAGAACAGAATGCTAGGATATTAAGTGACTAATGAGTGTTGAAATCAGGGATGTCTCCATCATTAATAATGCCCTCTAGCATATCAGAAATCTTGCACATGCATATGCAAACCTTGTTCATTTCTCTTTCCAGGTCACAATCGGTGATGTTTGAGCCTAGCAAGCTCCCATAATTGCTGTACCACTCCTTGTAATCCTTGAGTTCCACAGATCTGGGGTCAGACACGTTAAAAGATGGCAACCAGGGCTGAGCTGTGCCGGATGCAGCCATCTCTGATATTGTATTCACATTTCTGCAGGATGAGAAAACAAAGTTTTACAAAAATTAAAGCTGAATTGGGATTTGTTACAACCCCTCTCATTTGTCGAATAATTTATCTAAAGAAAAAAACAAACAAATCTGGACTCCTCCTTAAAGTTGGTACTCAGTATATTGTAGTTAGTGTAGCATGTATTTTGAATGACACTTACTCCACAACACACTCTATGGCAATGTTCTTGGCTCGAAAGCCGAGGACGGTGAAGACGACAAGCGAGGCCAAGACTGAAGTCATGAAGTTGATGGCGGAAACCATAAGAGCGTCCCGGTGGCAGTTGTTGTTGATTGGGTTGTAGGAGGAGTAAGCGATCACAGATCCGTAGCCCAAACCGAGAGCAAAGAAAACCTGAGTAGCAGCCTGACGCCACACCTGGATCTCCCCCCAGATCTCTAACTGAGACAAGCACAGATAATTAGTTGTAGTAGTAGCTTGTAGCACAAAATATGTTCTAAGAAAGACAATTTCTTTCGTGTGAAATAAAATAGCACCTGAGAATGCAGTTTCATTGTGAAATGATGGAATTCACTCATTTGGACTTATTTGGTACAAAGTATCGTATTACAAAGCGTTTTTTCTTTTTAATGATTGAGAGTTTAGATTTAGAGTTGAATATAAGACCATGCCTAGCCACTCTTAAAATTACATTTTTTAAATATATCTTTGGTCCAGTGCATACACGTATAAACAAACGAGTCAAATAAAGATGGCAAGCATAGAGCTTTATTTAAACAAACCCAATAAATAAACAAATTATCCTCAATTGCAGCATTTAAGGTGCTTATTTGGGCTTTTTAAAGCTAGGAGTGGTCAGCATGAATGTAAATATAATTTGGCTAAAAAAAGTCAGTTCGACTAAATAGAAAAGTACACAAATGCAAAAACTCAGTGATTTCTACAATACATGAACATTTATTTCTAGAGTACAGGAATATGCACACTGATGTACTGGTTTCCTATCCTGGGTGTACAGTCAACCCCCGATAACTCGCGGCTCGAACTCGCGACTTGGAAAATTTGCGAGTTTTCATTTGGAATCTAACTAACAGCAAGTTAGCGGGAAAATCCGCAGCAGGACAGAACGTTCAGGAACGTTAGGAAAAATATTTTAAACCGTTTTCACTAACAAATTTCATTAAAAAAATTTAAACACATTATTGTATTATTCATTTTGAGGGATAAATAAAGAATTTATGTAACTTCTGTTGAGTTTGCATAAAAAAGAACCACCTTACTGGCGCAATGTCTAGATGAATTCACTAAGGTACCATAGGGGCTGTGGGGGTGCGTCCAAAATTCGCAGATTTTCGTAACTCAACTGTCTTTTTCAACATGGTTCTTATAATGATACGATGAAATATGCTCTTATAAATAAATAAAAGGCCCATTAATATAAATATTTGAGTATTGAGAAATGTATTTTACTTGTCTACCATGGGTTATCGCCAGAGGTGGGAAGTAATGACGTATAAATACTTTGTTACTGTACTTAAGTAGATTTTTCTGGTATCAGTACTTTACTCCACTATTTATTTTTCAGACAACTTTTTACTTTTACTCATTGCATTTTTACACAAATATCTGTACTTTCCACTTCTTACATTTTCAAGGGAGGACTACATCTATAAAGTGCTGTAATTCTTGCACTGTTCACCTGATTTGGATGTCTACCCATACTTGATTTTAACTCCTAACATGTTGTATACAGCTAAAATAACATCCAGATATTCATAAAAAAAAAAAAAAAAATATATATATATATATATATATATATATATATATATATATATATATATATATATATATATATATATATATATATATATATATTTATATAATTATTTGAACCAGTCCTATTAAGAAAAGCTGCTCAAGTCTAAAATACATCGTTTTCTCTATAAAACACACTCTTTTTGAACAGTCATGTGTGTTTAATCTGTACTCACTTTTGGAAAGAACATATAGGTGAGTCCTTCGATGGCTCCATCCAGCATCAGGCCTCGGATAAGAAAACAGAATAGCACAGCGTATGGGAAAATAGAGGAGAAGTACATCACCTGGAAGTTAAAAAAAGAAAAGCATGATTAATGTTTGAGCATTCAATTTCCTCGGTTGTTGGTCAAAATGCATTAGAAATGTGGTCATCGTGTATAATCTAAAGGCATTGTATCAAGGGTTTGGTAATCTATGACTGCTAACATTGATAAATTAGTGTGTGTGTACATCTGCATTGGAACATTAGCACATTAAAAAATATTGACACTAGATATCCCAAGGGCACAGGTGTGACAATTTACATGTGACAACTGCAAACATGGACAAATGAGTTTGTTTGTGTGTGCTCGTGTTGCGGTGTTAACAGTATGTACCTTGGCTGAGGACTTGATGCCCTTGATCATGGCGAGACAAACTATAACCCAGGCTGCGAGCAGACAACTGGTTATGATTGGATTAAACTCTCCAGATTGATCTATTGAGTCAGAAATATCAAGAGCTTTACGGAACCAGAAGTATGTGGTGGGAGAGCTGGCAGCACACTCCTTTACTGAAAGAAAGAGTGAGAAAGAAAAACGCAGTTACTAAAAAAGCAGATACTAAAACAGCTTATATGAACAGAAGCTTTATGTCTGTCTAAAGGGACCCCTGTTCTCTATATTCTTCACATCTTCTTATATTCAGTGTTACTAATGAACCTACTGGAATGTTTTATGGAAGGAACCAGAGAAAACCCATGTGAACATGAAGAGAACATACAAAACATGTATAACCACTAGGGATGTAATGGTCCACTGAAACATTTTCGGTACGATGCACATGTGTACTGAATGCAATCCTTGTTTTACGTGCGGATTATAGTTCAAATCCGAGTTCACTCGTGCACATATTAAGTGGCAAACCACAAGTTTGCTAAATCTCAGTGTGGCTACTCTATTTACTCAAGAAACACAATTTCTACTGGGTATGCATGAAATCACTGCCACTTCCTGTCATTGGCAAGTTTTTACGACAGTCTTGTGTACTGGTGTACATGATATTGCACCAGTTTAACAGTTTCTCTTAAAAGGAGATATTCCTGGCAATTCCAAAGATGTTCTCAGAGCATGCACTGGACAACTGGCACTGACTTTTTCAATTCCAACATCTTCATCAAGTATGGAGATGACACCACCGTGGTCGGCCAGATCAGCAACGACGACGAATCAGCCTAAAGGGAAGAGTTCCGAAGCCTGACAGTGTTGTGTGCCACCAACACCCAGAACCTCAATGCCATGAAGACTAAAAAGCTCGTTGTGGACCTTCAGCAATCCAACAACAGGAAACACTTCCCAGTGTCTATCAATGAAACTCAGGTAGAGAGAGGTCTACAGCTTTAAGTTCTTGGGAGTGAACATCTCTGAAGATCTGTCCTGGCATGAGAACACTTCAGCTCTAGTTAGGAAGGCACAACAACGCCTGTACTTCTTAAGGAGTCTCATCCGTCCCTAGGGATTCTAACGTTTTTAACGCTGCATCATTGAGAGCATCCTGATTACCTCCATCACTGTATGGTACAGAGGCTCCACTGTGTGTTACATATTTGTGTACATATATACACCTTACTCTATATTTATTTACTGTACAGATATTTACACACACATTTATTTACATGCTGTACATATACTTACATATTAATCTGCCCTTGTCAATTTGCGCAATTGTTTGCACTTCTGGTAGATGATAAACTGCATTTTGTTGCTGTGTACCTGTACTATGCAATGACAAAGATCTATCTATCTATCTATCTATCTATCTATCTATCTATCTATCTATCTATCTATCTATCTATCTATCTATCTATCTATCTATCTCAGGGAAATGTAGGAATGAAGGAAGGACGGAAAGAATTAATTCATTTATGATTAATAAAAACTTGTTTTTTATTCAAACTTTGTTGGAGTATACTAAAATAAATAGAACAGTTAAGTAAAACATGTCTTAAATTAAATATTAAATGCAAAAGAAAATAAAAAAATAAAAAAATAATAAAAACACATATACATCTGTATTACCCAAGTGAGGTCTAACAAATGTAAATTATTAAATTAAATGTTTCCATTTATTTAATTGTATTTAATAAATGTAATTTGTGCCTATTTTATTGAATAACTCAATATAATTAAGTGTATTGCATTAGTCTGATTTATTCCATTTTATTTTATATATATTTTATGTTTTATTTAAACCAAGCAGCCATTTTTTTTTTAAATGGTTAAAAATGTAAACTGTTGATTATCACAAATGTAAATAATAATTAACAATTGATTGTGTTTTGCATTTCTTGCCCCTAACTGTACTGAAACTGAACAGTGACATTAAAACCAAGGTATGTACTGAACCGTGAATTTTGTGTACCATTACACCCTTAGTAAACACAGTGCTAAAAAAAAAAAGCATTACTGACTGTAAAAGTCTAAAAGTTTAACAATTAAATCTCTGCATGATGACCCTGTAAAGCTTAGGGGAAGGTGAGCACTAATAATACACTTGGCTATTTTACAAAAAAATATATTGTAGGCCAATTTTGGATACAGGGCTACTACAGTACTTGACAAAGCTATTTCTCCAAAGGGGAAAAAGATTATCCAGTTATCTGAGGTGGCCATCTCTGATGTTTTATGATGCACCACAAAAAGTAACACCTGTGTAAGTCAGATTATTTTACTTTCTTCTTGTCATCTTGGTAGCTATGTGCAATAGGTGCAACATGCTGTTAGAACTCTCCTTTCACCACCATGCATTTTAGGAAACTAAAAAAAAAGCTTTACGGTCATGTTTACATGGCTGCCTGCCAACATTGGTCTTGGAATCTAGCTTTCCTGCAGTGAGGCAAAAGAGTGATGGCTGTGACATGTATATGTAAACATGTAAAGGCAGCATGGGAACAATATAAAATAATGTCAATACAGAATTGAACTAACAGAACAAATGTAAGTGTATGTTTCGGAGTGTGTGTGTGTGCCTAAACTTGATTAAGAAACATCTCTTGATTGTGAATGCTCTTGAATCTGTACTTAAAACGTACCTGTATGGTTACTGCTCGGGTCTATGGGACACTGTTGCCATGGTAAAGGGTACTGGAAGGAACTTCCCAGGTAAAACAGAGCCCAGGCAATGATCACATTGTAGTACAGAGCCATAAAGAAACAAACCTGAGAGATAGAGAGAGAGAATGATTGAATGAGACTAGACAGCAGAACTATACCGCAGCAAGTCCTCACTCAAACAGCGCACGTGCACACAAACACACACACACACACACACCCACCAACAAGTATGACTGGCAACTTCAGAACGTCTGCGCTCATGTTACTGATAACATATACACATGTATAAACACACACCCACACACCCACCCACCAGCAAGTATGACTGGCAACTTCAGAACTTCTGCTCTGATGTTACTGATAAGGTATACACATACACACGCTAATCTAATTTTAGCAGAGACTAATGTGCCATCATAAAAACCAGTATTAAAAAATATAAGATTGCAAATCCATAAATGTTTAGATTCCATATAAAATGCAAAAGCACCTCAAAATGCATTATTTTATACATCTTCATAAAGTAAAAGTTAGCACTGATTGGTTCTTGTACAGTGTGCTGGCAGTTCTTCAAAAAAAATAATACTACTACTAATCATCTATTCATTGAGAATAGTAATCATATTGTCTCTATAAATCACTAACCCTTATAATATCAATTTATCCATTTCAGAATGTTCAGTTCAGCCATTTTTTATTTGTTTGTTTCTGTCATGTCTGCTCATATGTTTATCCATTACCACACAGCTGGAATAGCCAATGCCAGCAAGGCGTGGCGATATGCGTTTCCAGACCCCGATGCTGCCCTGCCGAATATTCTGTCCTGCTGCAAGCTCCATGAAAAACAGAGGAACTCCAATTAGCAGCAGCAGCATCACATACAGCAATAAAAACGCTCCTGTAAATAAGGACACAAGAGAAATAAGAATGTAGACAAAAAAAAAAAAAAAAAAACGGTCTTCCATAACTACTGTATGAGGGTTGTCTTAAAAACCACATGCACCTCCTCCGTTTTGGTGACACAGATACGGGAAGCGCCACACATTGCCGAGCCCGACGCTGAAGCCCACCTGGGCTAGGACGTATTGCAGCTTACTGTCCCATGCGGGACGTTCCTCCCCTTGCCCCACCTCTCCATCAAGCTCCATGCCTTGCTCCTGCACTGGTGTGTTGTCGGCCATCCCAGGAACATCATCACTGGGCAACGGGGGCTTCTCCATCTAAAAAAGATGATCAGATACTCGAACAAGTGTGCAAAGAACTTCTCTATGGATTCAACGTTGAACAAAACCTACAATACATTTCATACAACAAACAGACAGTGAACAACAGTGATTACTCCA
Organism: Silurus aristotelis; assembly: GCF_946808225.1. NCBI lineage: Eukaryota > Metazoa > Chordata > Actinopteri > Siluriformes > Siluridae > Silurus > Silurus aristotelis. Next base: position 7,093,776 of record NC_139590.1, read on the forward strand.
TATAATTAGAGTTAACCAGGCTCTCGAAAGCTTGAGATTATAGATTATGTAACAGGAAATTGAATATGTCCATGTGTGAAAATTCCTAAATGGTCTGCTCTGCCCTCAGGGTGCCTCCTTGTGCAAATGTCCCTGCTGAAGGTCCCTTATATGCTGTAGGGAGCATTAAGTAAATACCTAGCTCTTATATTTAAAGTTTTCTGCTAAGCACACCCTTCCAATCCCTGCTTTATTCCCCACTAAATACCATGTCTTACTTCACCTCCCTCATCTCCTCTCTCCATTCCAAAGATGAACACGATGAAAAATCTGTTCGGTCAATCAATTTTAAACAGCCTCTCTCTATGCACGAGCCGTACAAAATGTGAACATTGTTAAAAGAGACACAATCGCAGACAGTGCAAAATTAGCTTTTAGTTTTCACAGGCACATCTAACATTTTAAGAGTATCTGTGAACTACAGACCAAAAGTGGAAGCTCAGCACTGGTGTGTAGCAGAGATGTTTATTAAAGCAATACATATTCAGTGAAAATGCTCAGATACAGTAAGTGTGGATGCTGTCTGAAAGCAGACCGAACTAAAAAACTGTAACGGAGCTGATGAGACGTATGAGAAATAACTGGTTATTGCTATGTGATTCTAATTTATTAAACTAGAAAAAAAGCATGCTTTCTGTAGCAGATCATGTATTGCTGATTGTCCAGTCACATGCAATTTATGTAAATTATTTAGCCCATCAGATAGAAACTACAGCTTCAGCTGTAGAGCCTTTAAAGAGGACTGGACTATTATATAAAAAAAAAAAAAAAAAAAAAAAAAACTAATGATAGAATCAGAAGGTTCAGTAATAATCACCACTGTAAAACAAAAACATGTTACCACAGTCATGTTAGGTGTTAGACCTTAGACAGCTAGGAATTTTATTTTACTGAAATTTTATTACAATTTTGCATACACTGAAAAGATTAAAAGCATTTAGCAAGGGATAGAAAGAAAATAATTTGCAAGAGAAAAAGCAAGAGATTTTGCATCCTGTCAGGTTCTTGTTAGTAAGTGTTGGATACTCATAGCACAATATCAAGACGTTCTCTATAGTCCTTGAACATTATTCATATTATTATCATCAAGCCCTAGTGAAGATATGCTTAAACAAGCAATATATCGTGCAAAAATAAAAACATTTTTAAAATCCATAAAGAAATCATTTACAATCGTAAACTGGAAATCAAATTGATTTAAAAGCCCAAAGATTTTTGTACACAATAGACATGTGTGAGAGTGCCAGAAACACAAAGTGGCCTGGCAGAGAGATGGGGGTGTGTCGCTGCATCATACTGGGGGGCTGGGAGTAAGGATTATGTCAGAGTAACTTGGCAGGATGACTGGCAGAAAGCTAATAATGGAAAGAACAGAAATAGAGGGGAGGAGGTAGAAGGGTACAGCAGTGTAAGCTATGCTGGTAGGAACTTTTTTAACTTCATGTGAATGGTGTAAGAGCGGAGGTCATGTCTCCTGTAATTAAACACCAAGTCGTTTCTTATCTTCACTCCAACAAATTCCTAATCAGCCCATCTTCTATTCCTGTACATGGTTGCATCAAGTAACCAGTGAGCATATGAGCATACAGACAGTTATTGGCATACATCATGATGTCAACACACTGGGCAACATTCTGTCCTTTACTCAGATGACTCAGCTCCTTTCCATCCCGACAGTGTTATACTTTTTTTTTTTTCTGGAACAAACGTATACAATGTTCTACATCTCTCTGTGACCAAAATCTTAAAATCCTTTCTTTTTCCTCATTTTTACAAAAATATATTAGATAAGATTGATAAGATTAGCTCTCTAACAGTTAGATAGCTCCGACATTTGAACGTAGAAATGTAAGTGTAGATTAAATTCCGCCCATATCATGGCGCTCCACCCCCCCCAGGATCTTCGGTCGTTCATATAGTGTCTATATGGGGTAGCTCAACAGTTAAAGCTCTTGATAGGAATGTCAGAGGTTCAAGCCCCAGGATTACAAAGCTGCTGCTCTTGGGCCCTTAAACAAGGCCCTCTGTACTCCAGGGCAGTATCGTGGTTGACCCTGCACTCTGACCGCATGGTTCCTAATATTGCTTGGATATGCGAAGAAAGAATTTTACTGCGCTGAAATGTAACCTTCATAAAATGAGACTCCAAACTGCAAGCAAGTTTTCCAAAACCATTTACTCACTGACATTAGAAAAGAACAAGAACACTGTAAATACAAATACTGTTGCAGCTTTAAGTGTGGCAACTAAAATTATATTCACACTAGAAGTCAAAGAGAAACTGTTACCATGTTCACTGAAACGTTTCCACTGCAAATTATTTGATCCTAGGTGTGAGCTGTTTGGTCACTTCAGGTTGATCAATGAAGAAACATGTGACCAAAATCATTGTATTTTCACAATCTATAAGTTCTACAATAATCATTTAACTGGAAATTTTACTAAAGTGGATGATCAATTATCATGATTAGTGTGGTGGGTATAAGATGGGAAAACATCCTTGATGCTAGTCCATCATAAAGCATCATGTACAGACTTTCACAGACTAATTTAACAGTCATTCCATCAATTAAAATGATTAGAAGAGTTGAGGGGAAATCTGGAGAACCCAGTAAAAACCCATGCAGATTAAATTCACTAAGAACATTCTATAAGAAATTCATCTGAGCAGCTCTACAATCAGAATAAAAACATATTTTAATAAAAAAAAAATGTAGCTCATGTTTAGAAACTGATAAGAGCCTGTGCAACCGTTTTATTTTGTGTATATCAGCTTATTCAGTCTGTCAACTCGGATTAAAATCATCACTGCTAGCTGTTCATTACATGCAAGTGACCCAGAGGCTAAATACTCACACTGCCAAACTGAGTTTGACAACACTGAGACATTGTTCTCATTACTAAAGTAAAATCCTGACACTTCATTTAGCATTTAAAATGTAACAATCATATCTGTCGCTTTGTCTGCACAGACAAAGCGTGCATGCATGTTTGTCTTTAGCAATGTCAAAAACTAATTTATTATTTTTATTTTAATTTATTAGAGGAGAAAGTTAACAATGGAACCTTCTACAAAGAACGAAAAACGGAAAATGTGCATCACACCAGATTTAAAAGAACAGGTTAAGCTTTTGCAAAACAATTTTTCTTCAAAAACAAGGTTTCAATGCTTTAATTTAAACAAACATCTAGTTTGAATCTACTAATTTTAATTTTGTACCTGTAGGTTGTTGTAGTTTAAACCTAATTAATTAATCATGCCAAATTAGTGCAATGCATAAAATCAGGCATATGAAGTATAGACCAAAAACTCAGGTAAAAGAACAAAATGTGAAAAATGCGATCTGAAAGAAATCAGACGAATGACGAATGGATGACTGCTGTAACTCAAATAACCACTCTTTGCAACCGTGGTAAGCAGAAAAGCAACTCTGAATGCTAAATACGTCAAATGAACCAAATGGCTTCAACTGCAAAAAAATTTTATCGGGTCCTTTTCTTGTCAGCCTAGAACGGGAATCGGAGGTTAAAGCATTGGACTCATATGCTTATAGTTAACACCTAGACATATGATTGGAATTTAGGGCAAACAAAGAACTATTTATGAGTGAGAGGCTTAAACGTACATACTTATTACATACCTTAAAACAGCATAAATACAGAAGGACTATAATGAACTTTATAAAGAGCTTTCATTTACATTTGAATTCAAATTTCATTCAATTCATGAATTATTTTAATTGCTGAAATATTTTTTACGGTATGTAGATGCATGGTCCTAAAAACATCAAATAGAATTTATTTAAAAGCTATTAAAAAAGATTACAATGATTTTAAAACAAGTGCTTATTTGAACACACTGTAATATTCTGATATTGTACACAATGTTATATTGTGTACAAAAAGCTAAACACAAATACATATTTTAGGAAACACCAACTTTTGAATATAAAAAAGTTCTCAAACTGGATATTACCACTACAAATTTGCTAATTTTGTGACTTGCTCCAGATTTAGTATCTGCTAAATACCGTATTTTTTTGGACTATAAGCCGCTACTTTTTTCCCCACGTTTTGAACCCCGCGGCTTAAACAACGAAGCGGCTAATTTATGAATTTTACCTGGGTTTTTCCCGGTTTCACAAACTTTAAGCCAAAAAACTGAACCCCATAACATTAGACCAATGAAATTTCCGAACAGAAACGAAAAAAAAACGCACCTCATCTGTGTTCTGAGCTGCACGGCATCGGGGAAAAAAACTTCCATCGGGTCATTTTTAAATGCACGACGATGACAAAAGGAAAACTGCCGAGAGAAATAGTTGTGAAAGGAAGGAGGAAGACAGTGAACAATGACTTTCTTGGTCGGCTACTGTTTAGATACAAACCATTGTAACGCGTTGAGTCAGGGTGAGGGAATAGCTCACTTCTGACAGGCTATTCCCAAAAATACCGCTATGCTCGTAAAGGAAGTGCAAAATACTTCACCCGTTACACCGTGTGTAACGTGTCTTTCGTTAAAGCCTGTGTAAAGTACATTAGTGTAGACAGGCTTATAGACAGGTGCGGCTTATTTATGTTAAAAATAAAAATATTTGTAAAATTCAGCGTGTGCGGCTTATATATGGGTGCGCTTTATAGTCCAGAGATTACGGTAAATGTAAATGCAATGAAAAGTGTTAAACATCCCAAACTTAATTCATATAAAAAGTATTCCTAATAAAGTGATGCACATTCTTTTCATCTTCTCAACAAACTTTGTTAAGAATTTGGCTCAGATCAATTTTCAGAAAGAAACTGCTTTTCTCACATTCCACATGTGTTTGGGGGGGAAACAAATGTAATTGAAAAAAAACTTGAAGCAATACTATATGGACAGTATAAGGACACGAGTTTTCCAGCGATATGTGATTCTTCTCAAAACTGTTACTTGAAAAGTCGAGACACAGAACTGTATAGGACGTCTTTGGATGCAGTAGCATTACATTTTCCCTGCACTTGAACTAGGAGACCCAAACCTATTCCAGCATGACAATACCCCTGTGCACAAAGCAAACTCCACAGAGCTCTGACCTCAACCCTACTGAACCACTTTTGGGCTGAATTATAATGCTGACTACACCCTATGCCCCCTCATCCTACATTAGTACCTGACTTTATTATAGTGTTTGTAAATAAGAACAAATCTTCACAAACACACTCCAAAATCTAATGGAACATCTTCCCAGAAGAGTGGAGCTTATTATAACAGCAAATGGGGACTAAATGTTGAATGGGATGTTTGAAAAGCACATACTAAGGTTAGGTGTCCACAAACTTTTACCCACATTCTGTATTAATAACTGATTATTCAATGAATTTCCACCTATTTCAACTTCAATAGTTGCATGTGTTCATTTGTCTTAAAAGCGAATTTCATTAACAATTTTAGTCTTTGTAAATATTTAGTCAAGTGTGTCCACACATTTAATCGGTAAATTCACACAAAAGCAAAAAAATTTTTTTTCTTAAGATAAATAAGATAATTATTATTTAAGATAATCCAATAAACAGGAAACCCGGGAAAACATATTTGAATTTCCAAACCCAAATCTGATTTTTTTCGGAATTTGTGTGTAGGTGGAGTATTTTAATAAAGAAAATTTGAATAAAGAAATTTGAATATAGAAAAAGCTGGAGTCATTCATATTTAAGAAAAAGAAAAGTATGTTAAATGCAACACAGCCAGGCGGCTTTGAGGTACATGACAGATTTCAGGTTTGTATATGTCATATTCAACAAATATATATATATAAAAAAAAAAGTGTCAATCATTTGGCTTTGAAATAATATTCAGGTTGTCATAAGCTAGGAAAGTAAAAAACACTGTTTTTTAGGGACTTTTTAGAGAACAGGAAATTGGCATAGTTTATAAGTTTCACAACACACAAAATTATAAAAACAACAATAATAATAATACATTGTCTGCATCTTAATTTTATTTGTGTTGTCAAAAACAGAAATTTTGAAAAACTTTTTGGATTTCCCCTATAAACCTTGTTCCTATCAGTACCATTATAAACACTATTGATTTGAAAGTTTTTCTAGAAGGGTGCATATATAACAAAAAAAAAAATCACTGTAATACTTCTTTAATGACCGATGATGATCTTTCAGAAGGACTGCTCCTGTCAAGGGTCATAATTATAATTGATATACTTGATTTGGCACATATTGTTATGCTGCATGCCCTTCTGAAGCAACCAGACAACCATTTATCTGGGCTTCGTGTCGGCACTGAATGTGAACCAGCTTGCACAATCCCAGCAGCTGTGTTCGAACCCTGGTCTTCGTCATGACAGGTGAGGACACTAAATTCTTCATTAATGACTGACACCACTAAATCCCAAATATGACTTGACTATTCTACAATTTGCTTAACTTCTATAGTTTCAGTAAAAAAAATTTTTTTCCCCTCTGAGGAACCTGTTCTGAAAGGGAACCCCTGCTGTTCTATAGAAAGAAACTACTAAAATAAACTTTACATATGCAAAAAAACAATTTGGACTTAGAAATGTCCTGTAAAAATGGTGTATTTATTTTTGCGGACAAAAATAAATACACATAACAAAATTTTGTTTTAATGACATTAAATTTCTAAGTTGACTGTATACAATTCCAATGGAAAGAAACTAAAAACAAAGTATTTCCTGAGGAACCTGTCCTAAAAGGGAACCCTGCTGTTCTACGTTTCAAAGCAGAAAGTATAACAAAAAGTTTCCCAGCCGAAGAACAATCCAAAGAACAATTTACGCTTATTCTGTACTACGATAAATTTTTTTGTTCCTTTACAAAAGAATGCAAATCATAATAACAAACAAAAAAAACAAAAAAAATTTATTTCAATTACACACTACAATTGGTTCTTCTATTAATTCAATTCCAATCCAATTTTTTTTTTTTAAATGAAAAAGAAAGAAAAAAAAAAAAAAAAAAAAAGAGTTCCTGAGGAACTTGTTCTGAAAGGGAACCCTGCTGATCTACAATGTCAAACACAGGAGCTATAAAAAAAGTTTTCCCTGAGGAACAAATCAATAAACAATTAAGGCTTTAGAAGTGTTTTGCCATCATGCTTTTTCTTTCTAAAAATTATACTACAATCAAAAAAGAAAAAGTACAATTGCTTTAATATCTACACATTGTTTTTTTTGTTTTGTTTTTTTAACCCATTTATTATTAACATTGTATTTTTATTAGTTTGTTTGCTCGTTTTTGTATTTTATTAATTGAGTTAATGGAAATAAGGCACTAATTATACAGTGATGCAGATCAGTAGATCACAGGAAATATATCCAGTAGTAATATACTGAAGTTCACACTTCCACCACTGCCTGCAGGGCAAATAGTGCTCAGGCTGAGACGTGGAAACGTGTGCACTCCAAAAAGAAAAGAAAACAAACAGGAGGAACTTCTCTGGTTGAAGCTTAAAAAAATACCCCATTTATGCAGATGTTCTTTAGATGTTCTTTAGATGTTGCACAAAAAGTATTGACTTGTAGCACAAGGCTGAAGGACAGAAGCTATGGAGAAACTTAAGTTTACCTTTTTTGAGAAGCTGGTTTTACTTGGGGAGGGGAAAATGCAAGTCGTTCTCACTTGCTTTCTTTTGGTCGTGTGCCTTCTCGAGTTCTCTCCTATGTTGCCTGAACACGCAGAAATCACCGTGCGCCTACACACACCAGGGCAGAACTTCAAGCTTCCCAGCCACGTTTCTATCGGACTTCTGTCTAACCTTAACTAGAACTATATAATAAACTCTGCACTGGAGTGAAACCTAAAACCCAGTGCGCTTCTACTGGCAGCTCATTTGAGCTCCACTAACGGGACCGCGTGTGCGCGCGGGTGTGCGGTTCGAAGCCCCGCCTCCGGAGTTGCCTGATCTGTACATATTCCAGGAAACTAGGACACTGTTTTTATAATCAATTCAAAAATTTTGTTTGGGTACAAATCTTCTAAAACATAAAAACTAGTAAATGCTTAATTTCTAAATAATAAGCACAATGTAATATGTATTATAAACAAATAAAGGTACTAATTTGTACCCTTCCTTCAAAGCCATCCAATAAATGCATGTCTTTTGCCCATTTTTAGCATCAAAAAATGAGTTTTGGAGCATACAGTAATTAAACACCAATATAAACCAGTTTATTAGAGGGACAGCACATGTAGGATGTTTTGGAGACAAGGTGAGGGAGGCGAGATTGAGCTGGTTTGGACATGTGCAGAGGAGGGACATGGGGTATATCAGTAGAAGAATGCTGAGGATGGAGCCACCAGAAAGGAGGAAAAGAGGAAGACCAAGGAGGAGGTTTATGGATGTGGTGAAGGAAGACATGCAGGTAGTTGGTTTGAAAGAGGAAGATGTAGAGGACAGGGGGGGTATGGAGACGGATGAATCGCTGTGGCGACCCCTAATGGGAGAAGCCAAAAGAAGAAGAAGAAGATAAACCAGCCATTAGGGTTGCACAATAGAGTGCATTCTTAGTACAGCAGGGAAAGGAGAAGTGGAGGAGAGTAGAGGTTCGGGTTGGTACTTTAAATGTTGGTACTATGACTGGTAAAGGGATAGAGATAGCAGATATGATAGAGAGGAGAAAGGTGTTGTGTGTTCAGGAGACCAAGTGGAAAGGGAATAAGGCCAGGAACATTGGAGGTGGGTTTAAACTGTTCTATCATAGTGTGGATGGAAAGAGAAATGGTGTAGGGGTGATTCTGAAGGAAGAGTACAGTAAGAGTGTAGTGGAGGTGAAGAGAGTTTCTGATAGGGTGATGAACGTGAAGCTGGAAGTTGAAGGGGTGATGAGGAAGTGCAGGAAAGCATACGGAGAAGGAGGTTGGAGAAACAGAATTGGGATCGACAGAGAGAAGAGAAAAGTAGGCAGGAGTACAAGGAGATGCAGCAGGAGGTGAAGAGGGATGTGGCGAAAGCAAAGGAAAAGGCATAGGAGGAGCTGTATGAGAAGTTGGACACTAAGGAAGGAGAAAAGGATTTGGACCGATTGGCCAGGCAGAGGGGCCGAGCTGGGAAAGATGTGCTACAACATGGTATTTCTAAAAATAGCTGTTTCCTACTTTGTTAAATCATTGTTGATAATTATTATGAAAAATCATTAACATGATTAGTGTCTTCACATAGATGAATATCATTAATTATTAATATTAACATATAATAAAAGGTAAATTGAGCAAATTTGTTATTTCAGATCAAACTGAAAACTGTGTGTATCAAACTATTAGCCCTTCACATTAATTGGTACCCAAGAAGTAGCTCTTAGTGGGGATTTTTGGTTTGTTTGTTTGTTTGTTTGGGTTTTTTTAGCTGCTGTGATGTATTATGCAACATCAAATACGTTTTCATTGTTGACATTTCACATCAAATGTAACTCCCAATAGCTGGAAATGTGGTATGTACAGTAATAGTCAAGTCAAGTCAAGTTTATTTGTATAGCGCGTTTCACAACAGACATTGTCTCAAAGCAGCTTTACAGAAATCAACAGTCAAGGTGAATAACCCAGCCATTATGGATGCACAAGCCAGTGCACTCTTAGTGCCGGTCCCAAGCCCGGGTAAATGGGGAGGGTTGCGTTAGGAAGGGCATCCAGCGTAAAACGTGCCAAATCAAATATGCGGATCACAAATGAGAATTTCATACCGGATCGGTCGAGGCCCGGGTTAACAACGACCGCCACAGGTATCGTTAGCCGACAGGGTACCGGTGGAAATTGGGCTACTGTTGGCCGAAGGAGGAGAAAGAGAGGAGGAAGACGTCTACAGAGACGGCAGGGAAAGAAGCAGTGTAGGAGAGTGGAAGTTCGGGTTGGTACTTTAAATGTTGGTACTATGACGGGTAAAGGGAGAGAGGTAGATGATATGATGGAGGGGAGAAATGTGGATTTGTTGTGTGTTCAGGAGACCAAGTGGAAAGGGAGTAAGGCCAGGAACATTGGAGGTGGATTTAAACTGTTTTATCATGGTGTGGATGGAAAGAGAAATGGTGTAGGGGTGATTCTGAAGGAAGAGTACAGTAAGAGTGTAGTGGAGGTGAAGAGAGTTTCTGATAGGGTGATGATCGTGAAGGTGGAAGTTGAAGGGATGATGATAAATGTCATCAGTGCCTATGCTCCACAAGTTGGCTGTGAGATGGAGGAGAAGGAAAGATTCTGGAGTGAATTAGATGAAGTGGTAGATGGTGTACCTAGGAAAGAACGATTGGTGATTGGGGCAGACTTTAATGGGCATGTAGGTGAAGGGAACAGAGGTGATGAGGAGGTGATGAGTAGGTATGGTTTTAAGGAGAGGAATGTGGAAGGGCAGATGGTGGTGGATTTTGCTAAAAGGATGGAAATGGCAGTGGTGAACACTTATTTTAAGAAGAAGGAGGATCATAGGGTGACGTATAAGAGTGGAGGAAGGTGCACACAGGTGGACTATGTGCTATGCAGGAGATGCAACCTAAAGGAGATTGGAGACTGTAAGGTGTTGGCAGGGGACAGTGTAGCTAGACAGCATCGGATGGTGGTCTGTAGGATGGTTTTGGAGGCGAAGAAGAAGAGGAGGAGAGTGAGGACTGAAAGAAGAATAAGATGGTGGAAACTTAAGGAGGAAGAGTGTAGTGTGAGGTTCAGGGAAGAGGTCAGACAGAGGCTCGGTGGTGTTGAAGAGGTGTTGGATGATTGGGCAACTACTGCAGGAGTGATGAGGGAGGCAGCTAGGAAAGTACTTGGTGTGACATCTGGAAATAGAAAGCAAGACAAGGAGACGTGGTGGTGGAATGAGGAAGTGCAGGAGAACATAAGGAGAAAGAGGTTGGCAAAACAGAAGTGGGATAGACAGAGTGATGAGAAAAGTAGGCAGGAGTACAAGGAGATGCGGCAGCAGGTAAAGAGGGATGTGGCGAAAGCCAAGGAAAAGGCATATGAGGAGCTGTATGAGAGGTTGGACACTAAGGAAGGAGAAAAGGATTTATACCAATTGGCCAGGCAGAGGGACCGAGCTGGGAAGGATGTACTGCAAGTTAGAGCAGTAAAGGGTGGAGAGGGAAATGTGTTGACTAGTGAGGAGAGTGTGTTGAGAAGGTGGAGGGAGTATTTTGAGCAGCTGACGAATGAGGAAAATCAGAGAGAGAGAAGGTTGGATGATGTGGAGTTGGTGAAGCAGGATGTAGATAGGATTAGTAAGGAGGAAGTGAGAGCAGCGATTAAAAGGATGAAGAGTGGAAAGTCGGTTGGACCAGATGACATACCGATAGAAGCGTGGAGATGTTTAGGAGAGATGGCAGTGGAGTTTTTGACCAGGTTGTTTAACAGGATTTTGGAAGGTGAGAAGATGCCTGAGGAATAGAGAAGAAGTGTGCTGGTACCGATCTTCAAGCATAAAGGGGATGTGCAGTCTTGCAGTAACTACAGGGGAATTAAGTTGATCAGTCACACCATGAAGTTATGGGAAAAAGTAGTGGAAGCCAGGCTGAAAGGTGACAATCTGTGAGCAACAGTATGGTTTCATGCCGAGGAAGAGCACCACAGCCTTATTTGCTTTGAGAATGTTGATGGAGAAGTATAGAGAAGGACAGAAGGAATTGCATTGTGTATTTGTGGATTTAGAGAAAGCGTACGACAGAGTGCCAAGAGAGGAGTTGTGGTATTGTATGAGGACGTCAGGTGTGTCAGAGAAGTATGTGAGGGTGGTGCAGGACATGTATAAGGACAGTGTGACGGCAGTGAAGTGTGCAGTAGATACGACAGACTGGTTCAGGGTGAAGGTTGGACTGCATCAAGGATCGGCCCTGAGCCCTTTCCTGTTTGCAGTGGTGATGGACAGGTTGACGGACGAGGTCAGACAGGAGTCTCCCTGGACTATGATGTTTGCGGATGATATTGTCATTTGTGGTGAGAATAGGGAGCAGGTTGAGAAGAGCCTGGAGAGGTGGAGATATGCGTTGGAGAGAAGGGGAATGAGAGTCAGTAGGAGTAAGACAGAGTACATGTGTGTGAATGAGAGGGAGGGCAGTGGAGTGATGCGGTTGCAGGGAGAAGAGCTGGAAAAGGTGGAGGAGTTCAGGTACCTGGGGTCAACAGTGCAAAGTAATAGAGAGTGTGTTAGAGAAGTAAAGAAAAGAGTGCAGGCAGGGTGGAGTGGGTGGGGAAGAGTGACAGGAGTGATTTATGATAGTAGGGTATCTGCAAGAATGAAAGGGAAAGTTTATAGGACTGTGGTGAGACCTGCGATGTTGTATGGATTAGAGACAGTGGCACTGAGTAAAAGGCAGGAGGTGGAGCTGGAGGTAGCAGAGCTGAAGATGTTAAGGTTTTCGTTGGGAGTGACGAGGATGGACAAGATTAGAAATGAGTTTATTAGAGGGACAGCGCATGTAGGATGTTTTGGTGACAAGGTGAGGGAGGTGAGATTGAGATGGTTTGGACATGTGCAAAGGAGGGACATGAATTATATTGGTAGAAGAATGCTGAGGATGGAGCCACCAGGAAGGAGGAAAAGAGGAAGGCCAAGGAGGAGGTTCATGGATGTGGTGAGGGAAGACATGCAGGTAGTTGGTGTGAAAGAGGCAGATGTAGAGGACAGGGTGGTATGGAGACGGATGATCCGCTGTGGCGACCCCTAATGGGAGCAGCCGAAAGAAGAAGAAGAAGAAGAAGAAGAAGAAGAAGAAGAAGAAGAAGAAGAAGAAGTAGAAGAAGAAGAAGAAGAACAGTCAAGGTGAATGGTGTGCATTTATCCCTGATGAGCAGCCATGGCGACTGTGGCAAGGAAAAACTCCCTTAAATGTTATGAGGAAGTAACCTTGAGAGGAACCAGACTCAAAAGGGGAACACATCTTAATTTGGGTGACATTAAGAGTTTGATCATAAATCTTTCAACAATACAGAACACTGGAGAGAGAGAACTAACATGAGTACTGGAGTATAGGATTATAAGTAAATGTTCTTCCTACAGTCTTTGGTATAAAAGTCGGAGCTACTGAGCTCAACATTTGTGATCATCACAGATCCAGCAACAGCTTCTCCATGCCAGAGCCTTTAAACACTCCAGGAGGTCCAATGTCAAAACTCCACACATGTAGTGGGATCCAATTGGCACTGGTACGTCTCTAGATGGTTAAGAATGTACGGGGATGCATCTACTTCTTCATCTAAGTCCATAATCTTCATGAGGTGGGACGTGACTGGAGCTGGCCAAACCTCAGGAAGCCTCGGGATGGGGAGAGAAAGAGAAGCAGTGGAGAGGAATTAGCGTAGCTGCTGTTCATGATATTAACAGCCCAAGTTGATAATGTGCATGTGATCATATGTTCTGGAGCACAAGGTTATAATGTGATGTGTTATGTGTAGGCTTTGCTAAAAAGATATGTTTTTAATCTGCACTTAAACTGGGAGAGTGTGTCTGAGCCCCGAACACTGCCAGGAAGACTATTCCACAGTTTGGGAGCTAAATGTGAAAATGCTCTACCGCCTTTAGTGGACTTTGCTATTCTAGGAACTACTAGAACCCAGAGTTTTGAGAGCTCAGGGAGCGTGATGGATTGTAGCGTGTTAAAAGACTGAAGAGATACATGGGAGCCAAACCATTCAGTGCTTTATAAGTAAGAAGTAATAGTTTGTAGTCTATTCAAACTTAACAGGAAGCCAATGTGGGGACGATAATAAAAAAATGTATGTTAAATTGCTGTGAGATAAAATAAACAAAGCAGTAGCAGTAAATTTTATATGCATATCGTGGTCCTTTCTACTTTTACTTGCTATATTTGCACAGATCTGGCAACCCTTAATGGAGAAGTACAGCAGGGAAAATAACGGGATGGGAGAGTGTGTGTGTGTGTGTGTGTGTGTGTGTGTGTGTGTGTGTGTGTGTGTGTGTGTGTGTGTCAGTTTCACGTGTAGCAACACAGCATGCAGTTTAGCATGCAGCCCGAATAAGCTGAAGAAGCGTCGCTCGCAGCTGTTGCAGCATGTGCACACGTGTTATCCCTCGAACCTCTTCGCGAGACCATGCAGATCAAAATATAACGTCACAAAATGCCCCTGCCTCATATTGACCGCACGAGGGCGCCAAAGCTGAAGTGACCTGCAATAAAATCTCTGCTCATCTGGTTTATAAGGGAAATATTTAAAACATATTTATATTGTTTATATTTATATTTATATTTGGAAATATAAAAAAATATTGAAAAGTAGTCTTTCTCGCCAGACGTTTTCCGGCTGTGGGACACTGATGTCTCAGCGACAGCCGGGAATAAGCCAAGAATATGTCAATAATCTTAAACATAATGTACTACAATTTTAACTCATAAATATATAAATAAAAAAAAACAAGAGTTTCTCTTTTTACTTTGCATGACTAAGCACAATTTATGTCACTTTTGAATCCGGTGGTGTAGCATGAAGTGAGCCTGACCATTAAATCAGTGTATTAGATTGTATAAAAGGATGAACAAATGCTTTAATGAAGCAGTTTCTCTACACAGTAGACAGAAGAGTCAATAGATTTTGATGGTTGAGGTCCTTAATATACCTGGTCTTAAGCCAGCACTTCTTGATGTACATAAACTGCAGGTTAGATAAGTGCAGATGCTACAATCAGCTGATCTCGTCATCGTCTGGAGATCTCACCTGTCCTGCTTGGACCTGTTCCCAAACCAGGCTATGAGGTTTTCAGGGGCTTCTTCACCAGAATGCTGATGTAGCAGCACTAATGCACATCCTGTGTGATATTAACACCAATGTAGGAAAATTGTCTACTCTTTTTGATAGGACTCCCATTAAACCAAAGTGGGTGGAAGCTTCTCCCCTGCCAAAGTCCACAACCACCAAATCTCCCTCAAATGTGATAGTCCTGAAGTGCTAAAATCTAATGCAATGTGAACCTCTGGAAGGAACTCTGCTGGAAGTGCCTTTTCCTACACATGTTCAGCCTTCCTTTCCTCATCATAGTTCAAAAATGGCTGAAAAGGCATGTCCAACAGGCTGTCCTTCACCCAATGGCCTTATTTTTTTTTACATTTTAGAATGCTTTTTTGATCCCACAGGAAATTGTTATCTCTTCGCACATCACAGCAATGTAGGACGCTGGGGTCAGCACGCAGGGTCAGCCATGTTACAGGGTCCCTGGAACACTGAGGGTTAAGGGCTTTGCTAAAGGGCTTTAAGAGTGGCAGTTTGACAATACCGGGGCTTGAACCTCTAACCTTCTGATCAGTAACCCAGAGCCTTAACCACCATATTACATACTAAATCCTACCAGCACACATCACTTGAGGGAATAAAATCTGATGTTGATTCGCTGTGCAGTGTTTTCACCTATTTTCAAATTTTTTGTCTAGTGACTCTACTGAGTAAAGATCATGTTAATCATCCCAAGCGGAAATTTCAAACATTGACTATCTTTATACGCTGTGTTCAGTGTGTATTTCTGCTTTCATTACATTAAGTCTCATTTGATGAATTCTATTGACTAATGTTTTAGGTGATGTTTCTAATAAAATAATTCCATCTGAAATGGATTTAATAACAAATATAATTCTGCAAATCAGAGAACCATGTCAATGCATTATCCTGAATTTCTGCAGTGTTTCTGCCATTACTGTTTACTACACATTTGTTTAATTCACTACAATATGTTTATTGCTTGTATTAGTAGAATCTGTGATGTAAAAATCCACTTGAAAATATGAGATAATAGTACATGAGTCACAGTTATACACCATATTGCCATCATGGAAAGGAGTCTCTATGTGTTACTGACATTTCAAACAATAACTCTTTACTCTTTAAAGATAAATGTTTTAAAATCTAATAAAAATCAAACTCACAATTACAAGTAAGTCACTTCTTTCTTGGAGAATAAAAAAAAAGAAGATTGTTTCTAGAGTAACATTAAGAAGAAATGAAAATAATCACATGAACTCAAACATGAGCAAAACAGGTTTCATTCGGATCTAATTTAATTTAATTGTATAATAAAACATTTTTACAAAAAATGACAAATGGTTAATTTAATAAATGTTTATTAAATGGATAAAAACAAGCCTACATAAAGCCTATAAGCCTAATAAAGTTACAAGTATAATTACAAGGCTAATAATATATATATTTTTTAAGTTTAATAAATTTAAATGTATAATAGAAAAATACAATCACAATAGAAAGTTGAAACATTCAATAAAGATTTAATGTTTAATGAAATGTAAAATGTATAATAAAACAATAAAAAATATATAATAAATTATAATAAATCTATTAATAGTTTGAATAATTTTTTTTATGCATTTTTAAAGTTTTATGTAAATGTATACAAAAATATAATAAAAGGTGTTTAATAGATGTTAACTGTTTAGTACAATTTTTTAAGTTTAATCTAAATGTATACTAAAATATAATCAAAGGTTCTTATGCTTAATTAAAGGTTAAAAGTCTCATTAAAAACTTAAACTTGAACAAAAATGGCAATGTTGAATAAAATGTCAAATGTATAATAAAACATTTAAATAGTATAATAAATTATAACCAATCGATTAATAGTTTTATTAAAAATAGTTAAATAAAAAAAATAAAAATGTTAAGTGTTTAATAAAAATTTTTAAGTTTAATGTTATTGTATAATAAAATATAATAAAAGGTTCCTAATAAACGTTAATTGTTAAATAATATTTTAAAAGTTTAATCTAAATGTATATTAAAATATAATAACAGGGTGCCTGAAAAACATTAAATGTTTAATACACATTTTCAAAGTTGAATCTAAATGTATACTAAAATATAATCGAAGGTTCTTACGCTTAATAAAAGGTTAAAAGACTCATAGAAAACTTAAACTTTAACAAAAAATGGCAATGTCTAATAAAAGTTCATTTTCAAAAAGTTAGTTGAATGTATAATAAAAACTAAACTGTATGATAAAGTTACATTTCTTATAAAAGTGAATCACTAAAAATCTTATGAAATGTATAATAAAATGTTAAGTAAAATATACTATAAAATCCATAATATAACAATGAAAAAATTATTTACAGACCCGTGGAGATCTTGAGCAACATGTGATGTAGAGAACGAAAGAGAGAGAGAGAAAGAGAGAGAGAGAGAGAGAGAGAGAGAGAGAGAGAGAGAGAGAGAGAGAGAGAGAGAGAGAGAGAGAGAGAGAGAGGAAAGGTGTAGAAAGAAGTATGAACAGGACATCTATTAAAATGTAAATGTAAAAACAGTTCTGTGTAACTAATTTTTAATTTAATTAGAGTTTAATCTACTAATGAGGATGAATAGAAAAAAAATACATTTCCTGAAATGTCCTGATCACACGATAAAACAGTGTGTGTGTGTGTGTGTGTGTGTGTGTGTGTGTGTGTGTGTGTGTGTGTGTGTGTGTGTGTGTGTGTGTGTGTGTGTGTGTGTGTTAGAGAGTTGTGACATGTTGCTCTGTCTCCTTATTCCTCCTCGTCACTGTCTCACACACAGAAAACAGCATAAAGTAGATCAAGTCTAAGACACTGACATACCTTAGAATCAGAGTCAGTGGTGTGACACGCCAACTCTCTCTCTCCCAGAGATCTGCTTAAGAGAGAAAAAATGATAAATGTAGTCACTGTACTTACTAAAGCGTTAGGTTGTAGGTTGGTGAAATTGTACTCACATCTGGAGTAGCTCAAGAATCCATGCATATAACAATGACAACTTCATTACCCTCAAACAGGGGCGCAATTAACAGTTTTAAGGGGGGTATGCAAGACAGAAGTTTGGGCCCCCATATATATATATATATATATATATATATATATATATATATATATATATATATATATATATATATATATATATATATATATATATATATATATGTTATATTATTATTAATAAAGTTAATATAGTTTAATTTTATTTACAGGGAATTAATTTTATTTCACCAGTGTTATTATTTAAAATGTGTGTATGTACGATAAAAAAAAAAAACTAATTGGAAAAATTTTAATTGATGATTGTGGGGCCCCCTAGCGTTCTCTTGGGCCCATATGCCTGGCATACTCTGCACCCCCCCTAACGGCGCCCCTGCCCTCAAACACTCATCTGTTTAATAATCATGTTTATTAAAAAGGTTAGACTTGTATCTCTACTGCTGTGCTGAACAGTGACTTTGGTAGAATACCTCAGAGTGGGAGATGTTGGAGTTAGTATAGAAGAACCGGGTCCTTTATTGTGCATTGTACAGGTTACGTGCTCCGATGAGACGTGAAAACTATAACACAAAGATTACACTGTCATTCTTATGTAGGCAGCTTCATGCAAGCACATCCAAAATTTCCTTCACAGCATGGTTTCACAACCAGGGGTTCACTGTGGCACCCCATCATGAGACTGTGATGTAAATGGAAAAGTCACGTTGAGTTCAATTTCAACAAAGAAATATTTGCCTGTAATATGTTTGTCTACACTGCATATGTCTACATTAAATCCATAAGTACCAAGTGATTGAATTACGCGTGCATGAGATCTTCATGTGAAATTGAAAACTCCTTTTACAGACAGTTTATAAGTAAAAGAAAATCGCTGGAGGAAAAAAAAATCAAGCCAGCTTTCTTCAAAAGACGTAACCAAAACCTGGCTGTAAAACCAAAAATGAGGTTGTGTAATTAAAATGCAGTTGGAGATCCAAATAATGTCAATAAATCAAACCTAATAAGAAGATCAAGAAGCAAAACATTCGTTTGGTGTGAACCTGACAGAAAACAGTCGTGAAACATGACAATAAAAAAGAAATGAAACAGAAAATTCTGCTTCAAGCGACGATTGAAGCCCTACCTCTTCCTGAAACACTCAAATTAGCACTTTCCAAGTTTGCTGTGTAGAATTTAAGAGTTATATTTATATTAAGTTTGTAATCTGGCGTACCGGTGTAAATTTATTCATTGCTAGAGACTCATAGCATTTTTGTACGTCGCTCTGGATAAGGGCCTCTGCTAAATGCCGCAAATGTCAATGTAAAATTACCAGAGGAGCTGCTGACGCCTGACAATGAAGAACAGCAGCCCGTTTCTCCACGTTATAAACCAGCACAGGTTCTGAAATAAAATACAATTAAGAAATTATCAAATAAATTAGTAACATTTACATCAACGATGGAACGAAAACAATTCAAAAACGACTCTATCATCAGCATGTCTTTATATCTGACATTACAGACTTATATTCATTATTATTCAATATAAACATTATTATTTATGTGAGAAGATTAAAAAGGAAAGTAACTACAAGATGTATGAACAGTAACTCGGTCATTTTTATTAAACAATATTAAATGACGCTTTTTATTAAAAAGTGACATTTTTTTGCAGCTGTGAGAGTTTTGAAAGTGAGAGATAGTTTTGGGTGGATAAAAAGGAATAAAATTAACAATTTATTTACATTCTGGTAGACAGAAAGTGTGACGAGTTAAATAATCAAGTACAGTTCAGTGAGTGTTGTGCAAATGAGTCCAGTCTCTAGTCCTTTTTTTTTTACAAATACAAATACTACTAATATCAGTAATACTAATACTAATCTTAATTGCTTAATGTTTGCCAAAAGTCACTTAAAAATTATGCGTAGGTGCAGTACTTCCTCAAGCCAATATTTGTAATGCAAATAAAGCATTATAAGTCAAGTAAAGTATCTAAAGACTGGGAATTAAGGAAATTATGTATTGAAATACAGTGAGGAAAATAAGTATTTGAACACCCTGCTATTTTGCAAGTTCTCCCACTTAAAAATCATGCAGGGGTCTGAAATTGTCATCGTAGGTGCATGTCCACTGTGAGAGACATAATCTAAAAAAAAAAAAATCCAGAAATCACAATGTATGATTTTTTTACTATTTATTTGTATGATACAGCTGCAAATAAGTATTTAAACACCTGAGAAAGTCAATTTTAATATTTGTTTGTTTGCAATTACAGAGGTCAAACATTTCCTGTAGTTTTTCACCATTATTTTGGCCCACTCCTCCACACAGATCTTCTCGAGATCAGTCAGGTTTCTGGCCTGTCGCTGAGAAACACGGAGTTTGAGCTCCCTCCAAAGATTCTCTATTGGGTTTAGGTCTGGAGACTAGCTGGGCCACACCAGAACCTTGATATGCTTCTTACAGAGCCACTCCTTGGTTATCCTGGCTGTGTGCTTCGGGTCATTGTCATGTTGGAAGACCCAGCCTCGACCCATCTTCAATGCTCTAACTGAGGGAAGGAGGTTGTTCCCCAAAATCTCGCAATACATGGCCCCGGTCATCCTCTCCTTAATACAGTGCAGTCGCCCTGTCCCATGTGCAGAAAAACACCCCCAAAGCATGATGCTACCACCTCCATGCTTCACAGTAGGGATGGTGTTCTTGGGATGGTACTCATCATTCTTCTTCCTCCAAACACGTTTAGTGGAATTATGACCCAAAAGTTCTATTTTGGTCTCATCTGATCACATGACTTTCTCCCATGACTTCTCTGGATCATCCAAATGGTCATTGGCAAACTTAAGACGTGCCTGGACATGTGCTGGTTTAAGCAGGGGAACCTTCCGTGCCATGCATGATTTCAAACCATGACGTCTTAGTGTATTACCAACAGTAACCTTGGAAACGGTGGTCCCAGCTCTTTTCAGGTCATTGACCCGTGTAGTTCTGGGCTGATTTCTCACCTTCCTTAGGATCATTGAGACCCCACGAGGTGAGATCTTGCATGGAGCCCCAGTCCGAGGGAGATTGACAGTCATGTTTAGCTTCTTCCATTTTCTAATGATTGTTCCAACAGTGGACCTTTTTTCACCAAGCTGCTTGACAATTTCCCCGTAGCCCTTTCCAGCCTTGTGGAGGTGTACAATTTTGTCTCTAGTGTCTTTGGACAGTTTTTTGGTCTTGGCCATGTTAGTAGTTGGATTCTTACTGATTGTATGGGGTGGATAGGTGTCTTTATGCAGCTAACGACCTCAAACAGGTGCATCTAATTTAGGATAATAAATGTAGTGGAGGTGGACATTTTAAAGGCAGACTAACAGGTCTTTGAGGGTCAGAATTCTAGCTGATAGACAGGTGTTCAAATACTTATTTGCAGCTGTATCATACAAATAAATAGTTTAAAAATCATATATTGTGATTTCTGGATTTTTTTTTTGGATTATGTCTCTCAGTGGACATGCACCTACGATGACAATTTCAGACCCCTCCATGATTTCTAAGTCAGAGAACTTATTTTCCTCACTGTAAGTGTCTGATGATATTTATGCAGACAGGGGTTTCATTCTCAAAAAAAATTCACTAGACTTAACTGCCCTCCACCTTCTCGCTATTTGTCTTTGCATTGGTGTAAGGGGAGAATATAAAAAAAAAAAAAACAGAACACTGAGTTTTTCAATGCTTTATTATGTTTAAAAAACAACCTACATATCCAGCCTTCTTGTCCTCATACGTATATAATTCTCATCCTTTTATTCAAACATCAGTTAAAGCCCATGCTCGACATATAGTAAAGGGAGACAAAGAAAAGTGAATAAGCGAATACATACAATATGTACATAACAGAGCATAAAGGATCTGTGTGCATATGCATACAATGAAAGGAAAGTGCTTTAATGCATAAAGACTTATTTCTTTTAAGTGAATTACAAAACCTATACACACTTAAACTCCCATACTTGTTAAAAACAACCCTCACAGAGAGATGTTAAGTATGGTTATAAGAACAAGGGCAGGTATTCTGTTCAAACAGCATATGAATTGAGAACATCAGCTCCCCTTGCTGAGTTAAAAGAAAATCTTGTCATGAAACGAACTTCACATTTAATGGTTTACATTGTGGGCACATTCTGTTTCGTTTGAATTCGGGTGTTTCTGCTTTGCATCAGGGTAAAGTGGCCCTAGTGAGAAGCCTTAGACAAGCAATAAAGATGGCAAAGAGCACCACAATTGCTGAGTTAAGACCAAAGTGAGTCCAAATCACAGGTTCATGCAGGTGCTTCCATGGCAGCATTTTACATATTTGTGCACAATTCACAGGTTTCCACTTTTGCACAACAGTATTATGCCAGTGAGCAACAAAGATTTTGCCAGGATTTGGTAAAAATAGAGAAATGTCAGCAAAAACAAAACAGAAAAACCCCCAACACCCATTAGATGTTAAAACACTAGTTGACTGACTCAGCAAAGGGAAATGGAGTAAAATGATTAAAAGCATTAATGAGGTTTTAAAATATTAAATGTAGAATAATACAAAAATGCAATTTGACAGGACAGTGGAGAAATCAATACAATGATAGTAACGAAGATGGAACATAACTTGTCAGGTTCAATGCTGTACCAAGAAAGTGTTTCTGACAGAAGAACTAACATTAATCAAAAGTAAGATCCAGGCAAGCGTAGAAAGACAAAGAATTTAACAGAAAAGCCTTTTCATAAACAGCTAATTTAACTCTGCACTATTCCCAAGCTAAGACCAGAGTATACCTTGCTGTACACCAACAGATCATTAAGCAGTACAGTTTGCAAATTCAAGGGTGTGAACTTTGACAAGATAAATTGAATGCAAGATGAATTAACCATTATAAAATGCAAATTTGCAGATTTCTTAGTCAGAGGAACAGCATTTTTTTGTGTTCGTGCTGAAAGCTGCTATAAAGTGTCTCATACTGATGCAGCAAGTAGACTAGATATTACAATTTGTGCAACATCCGTTCAATGTTCTGAAATTGTATTCCTGCAAAACAAACCTGGATGTCTACATACAGAAAACGTATATTTAGAAGTCACCAGCAATGGATATGATAATTTAAATAGGGAATATTGCAAAAACATCAGAAAGCTGGCATCATTGGAGCTGTACGCCAATGTCGTAGCTAAAAAGTAATCTGATGAAATGACCTGAATGACCCACTGGTATGTCTGGTGATGTAGTTCAACTCAGTGTGGATGCAGAGAAATCAAGATTTTGCCAAAACCACAAGTGTTTGACAAACTTCCAGAATGTGCTTCGATGTTAGTAGTGTTGCCTTAAAAAATACTCTCCACTTATGAAACTGATTACTGCCATTTCCAGAAGGTTGTCATCTACTTATCATTTGTTCAAAATCTAGACGTCAAACTTAATATACAGACCAACATTAGTCTATGTATTAAGCAGCACACACTGTTCTGAAAACCATTATATATGGGTAAACTCAGAAAACCAATTTTACAAAAAAAAGGACATTAAACGGATGATGCATCGATTAATTCCAGTCGTACTACAGTTAAACCGCAAATGCTGGCACTCCTGTTTTGATGACACCCTACAGTATACATCAGCATATTGTGGAAAAGCTGTATAAAAATACATTAACAGAATTCTTCACAACTTCTCAGATGGAGCACTAAGAAAATGCTCAATGTAACATACAGTACTAGATTCAGCATATCAGTGCTGTACTGATGAGACCGGCTGTCAAACCTCACCACCTCGTTTGCACACTTGGATAGTAAATTATAGTGGGTTTTTTTTTTTGGTACTATCAATGATAACTAAATCCAACCATTTCACTCATTCTTTGTGTTTGGATATAAGCTATGTAGACAAGTGCACAGTGCTGAAGGTTATAGTTAAAGACAATACTGGAAATGCTTTATACAACTGTTCATGTGGGATGGAAAAGTTTTTTTTGTTCCAAAAACCCTGAAGAGCAGAAACATTTATGCTATAAAACTGAAAGACAGTTCGATGTTCAGTCGTAATGCATCAGACAACATATGCGTATGTTGCTTTTTTTTTATCTGTACATTGAAAAAAGTATTCAATTTGCATGATTGACTATGATCCACACATTGAAATGCAATTTGAACTGTTCCACAGAATTTAAAATCAAATAGTATCCTTAATGTGGACAGGCTTCTTGTTAAACATTACATTAAAACCTTAAAGACATTTTTTTTATCTCCCAGTCCGCTGCATAGGAGGCAGAAACTGAAAAGACTTGACAATGTGTTAACTGCAAGAGTGTACGTTATCGCCTCAGGTCCAGCGGCAGCGTTTCCTCTGGCAGGCCTCTGGGTCGGAAGCACAGCCGTCCGATTCGCTGCCTGAAGATGGCCCGGCGGGCGTGTGTGTGTTTGAGTTTGAATGCATATGTGAGTGGTCCAAGCTTAGCACCCAGCCAAGTTTGGAATGTAGGAGGTGCCTGAGTCCTGGTGGGAGGGGCAGTACTCTAAGGGCATCAGCTCCTGAAGGGAGAAGCTTACGTAGGCGCCAGCAGCAGAGGTACTGGAGGGAGGTGGGGGCGGAGACTGAGCGGATCACCTTCATGCTGCTTTTGGCAGCTGTGGAACATGCCATGGGGTATACATGCTTATTCTGCAGCTCTGTAGCAGCAACACCTATATATATACACACGCACACAAACATAAAAGTAAAAAAATTTAAATAACGTACATATAAATCTACCAACATAACATCCTTATTCAGTCTGTGGTTTACATTTATTGACTCCTATGAGCAATTTGCATGGTCTTTAACTATGGACTTATTTTACTAAAAGGGAATTTAGCACCCTCTGCTGCTTGTATGAAAAAGTGCATTATAACAAAAATTCATAAAGCCTTCATCTATATATACTTGTCTATAAACATCTAATTTTTTTTTGGATCAGTATTTGGGCAATAAAAAGACAATTTTAAAACCTTAAATAAATACATCTTTTAATAATTAAAACCAAAAGAAAGCTTGCAAAAGAATAAATGATGGTGAACTTCATAGGAATGTCATTTTATCTAAAGTATCTTTCATTTATCTTAAAAAGTGCAGGAAAAGGCGTGCTACAAGCTGCATCTTTAAGCTAATCAATGTATTGGAAATGGCAGAAATAAAACGATGTAGAGTAAGCCAAAAGTAAACCTGATGGGTACTGTGACAAAGCTATATTTAAAATGTTAAAAATAAAATAAAAAAAAGAGGTGTGAAAGTTTTAATGTCAGTGTTTTAAAAAGACGGAATGAAAATCACCTCCTATAATGAGCCTGATAATGGATGCCATTTTCTATTGCTGACGTGTCTCTACTGTGCTAACCTGTAGATCATTTTAGCATGAAATCCTCTTACCGATGCATTTGCGGTTTTTAAAGAAGGTGAGAGTTCCATGCCAGGTGTCCAAGTGAACGCCTATGATGGATCCCTGACCAAACCGCGATGAGAAGCTCACTTTGTCACCATTATGATGCAACAACCCTGGACACAAACACTTGTAATTAGTTATACATTATATTAAAACAAAGATTAAATTGTACTGTATGGAGTATTGTAGATGCATTTTTTCTTGCATTACATGCTAGAAATTTGGATGCACCAATGAATGAATGAACTTGTAATGCTTTGCATAAAGTGATAACATCATGATAAACATGTTCTAAATATTAACAGACCAGATGTCATACTTTGTTGTATTGATAGATACTGATTTCAGTTGCATGCAGTGCCTTGTAGAGTATTTACCGGTGTATGATAATCCCCAGCTGTCTTCATCTTTTCCCAGTAAACTGCAGAACGTATGTCGGTATTTGTCCAGATTGACGTCTGATGTGCCGATTCCTACCATCTACAAAACACAAAAAGTTTATTACACACAGATGATTTATGAATAAGAAATAGAAATTTTCCTGTTAAGCAAAACGTTTGCTCGGTGTTTTGATTACAAACTCTTTATTAACATAGTACATATTTAGAGGTGGAAACATTGCTAACCAGATATCCAATCATGCAAAAATAAAAATATCAATTTTACTAGCAAAACTGTAGGGTACACTGATGGGAAAAACAGTTAAAAAGGGCAAGGCGAGTAACTTGTCCCTAAAAAGTGTTTGAAAAGTATTAAAGTTCACCAAGATAAAGTGCACTAAAGTTTGTGGACTGTCTGTTAAAATTTGTGTGTACTGTTTGAACATCCCATTCTGCTTTTAGTCCTTATTTGCTGTTATTCTAACCATCAATCTTCCAGGAAGATGTTCAATCAAATTGTCGAGTGTGCTTGTGAAGGTTTGTGCTGTAAGAACGTTAGTAAAGTCAGGTACTGATGTAAGGAGAAAAGACCTGTGGTGGTCATTGTTCTAATTCATCCCAATGGTGTTCAATAGCGTTACGGTCAGAGTTCTATAGCAGGCCACTCAAGATCTTTCACTCCAGCCCACGTAAACCATGTTTTTATGAAGTTGGTTTTGTGAATTGTCATGCTGGAACACGTTTGGGTCTCCTGGTTCAGGTAAAGGTGAAATTTTATGCTACCTTATTAAAAGACTTCCCAAAAAATTGCATGCCCCCAATTTTGTGGTAACAGTTTGGGGAGGAACCCCCATATGGCTGGAAATGTCACGTGTGCCAATACTTTTGTCCTACGTAGTGTAGGTGCAAGTTAAAAGGCGCCAATGTGAATATCCAGGTCTTTCAGATCCTGTGTTATGATATTATTAACTTTACAGCTAATGCTGTAATGCTTCTCTAATGTCAAAATCATAAATCAGTAAAGAGCACACCCATGAGCAAAAAAAAAAAAAAAAAAGAAACTCAAGAGCCGCACCATGTCAGTTCCGTAGACCGGAGAGGTCATTTTGATCTCCCAGAAGTGCTGTCCCTCAGAGAGTTCCTTGGAGCCGCGTATAGCCGCCGTGCCACAGCTGTACTCCGAGTGGAAGCTCACCTTCCTGTTCTCGCAGCTCAGCAGTGTGGCCGCTGACCGGCTGCCTTCATCCCACACCCAGTCAAATTCTAACACACACACACACACACACACACACACACACACACACACACACACACACACACACACACACACACACACACACACAATTAGAGCAAAGAAAAAAAGGGAAAAAGGTGTGAAAAGTGTGCACATGTACCTTGGTCATCTTCGCCGCAGTGGCAGTCTCGCAGACGTGCGTAACTGCGTAGACGTGGGTCATAACTCACTTCCATCTCCAAATCACATCCACAGTACGACTCTCCGGTTACTGGCACTGCACTTGGCACTGAGGGTATGCCAGAATACTCTGCCTCTGAATCTGAGTCACTGTACTAAACAACAGAAATACAGTAGATCATGTGTGTGATAGTTGGGTGCTTATACATAGTGAAGTATTCGTATTTCAGGACAGCATTAAACACTGCGTGACATCAGCCTACATTAAAACAATATGCCCAGAAAAAAAAAAAACAATACTCTAAGAGAACACTGTATATCTAGTGCACCCAACTCTTTTCTTTTTTGTTGTTCAGCTAATCATGGCGACTCTGGAGCATATGCTGACCTGTAGGCGGTCACAACCCCATTCATCGCTCTCCGAGGGCAGCACCAGTGTCTTTGCATCAGCATCCCGCTGGATTCCACTCCACACACTACGCCACGCTCGACTGTTTCGGCTGCGCCTGGACATGCCACACCTGCAACTAAATCACATAGCGGTCATTAATAATCATCAAAGATTTATCCAGAGCATCAAGCATTATAAAACAAGAATTATATGGTGGTATAAAAAAATAATAATAATAATAAAAAAAAAACAGGATTTACTCTGCCTTGTTTTATTTATATGTTCTAATTTTCCTTTATGTGTAGCTTTATTTATTTATTTATTTATTGTACATTTAAACTGCTTTGTACAAGTTTAGATTTGTTTTTTAACAGTTCACAGATTTTAGCCCACTTCTCTCAGAAAAAAAATAAAAAAATTCTTTGTTAATCAGGAAGAAATAATTTGTTGAGATCCTATTAATCTCTTTAAGAAATTAAAAGACTTGGGTAACATAAATTTGCTTCATGCTTTTAAGCCAAAGCAATGGGCGGTTTTTTTTATATAAAAATCCCACTTGAGAATGTACAATACTTTGTAGTTACATTACAAATGCAATGTTTCATGCTGCTCTTTCCAGAATTGAGAGACTCTGAAGCCATCGAGGGTGGCGAATCTCAAAATGTAATGTGCTTGATAGCACGAAGAGCAGCTCATAATTAAAAAATTATATTTATAATTCAATAAGATAAAAATGCCAATCGATATATTTCAATTTAACACATTTTCCATCCACTATCTACTCAGTATTTTTTTTTTATTTGTAAAGTATTTTTTTTAAGCTTATTAAAGAGCAGGCTTTGATCAGGTTCATAATATTTTACTATTACTAATATTTAACATGCGTGCATTTAAATTATTTTTTACTGCATAGTTTCACTAACATTAATAACTGCAACACCATGATGGATAACTACATTAACATAATTACCAGCAGTATTAAATAGGCACTTTTCTGTTTGAAAAAAAATTATAATTCTGAGATTTAATTCTGATGTAATTCTTAGTCATTGTCCTAATGAAACACTATCAGAGTGTACTTATTGTGAGACCAACGCACTTCTGTAATTCACTTTGAATAAGTGTCTGCCAAATGCCCTAAAATTAACAGAACACAAAGTATCAAGGAAGAAGGAATGGTTTATTCTGTTAAATATGAATTAGATAGAAATGTTTAAATTGTGTGAGAACTGTAAACATTTAATTCAATAGAAACTTTAATGAACAAGAGATCTAGATGAACTTGTATGGTTAGAGGTTAGAACTGTACATCTGCTAAATAATAAGACATCACAGACTTATTTATACAAGAGCGGAGACAAAGATACGTTCTATGACCACTCGCGAGTAACAAAAGAAATTGCGGTTTTGACTCTCTCCGTTTGATGGTTCCTTTTTCAAGGGGAACTGTACATGTACTGTAAACTCAGCAAACATTGTGAAATACTTGTCATGTTTAATTTTACTACTTTAAATGAATATTATTTATATAGTACATTTATTAGTACAAACTCTTCTGAACTTTCAAGCCACTCGAGAACTATCAGATTTTTCGCAAGTTATTCTTAATCAGGTTCCAAATGAAAAGTCTCGAACTATCGAGGTCGCAAGTATCGAGGTTCCACTGTATATTGATGAACAATGTTCATAACAATGAATCAATGATCATTAATGTTCCCAGCTAGCCACTCACTCAATATTGTTCCCAATACAGTAAAACCCTGTTGTACGAGCAACTAATAGTACGAGCAAACGGAGATACGAGCAACTTTGCTCGCTAAATTTTCCCCTATTTCACAAGCAAATTTCGTTCGCTCTCGTTGTTCAGGGCAGCAAAAACATAACTTTTTTTTTTTGTGTGTTATATTTTTATTTCACTAGAAATCTTGAAAAATGTTTCCCAAGAAAATCAGTGATGGTGCTGTGAAAACGAAAGTAAATCGAATTACCATGAAAACCAAGAAGGTTACGAGCGTGGTGTGCGTCTTACACTCGCAATCAACCACTACCACATGGGTAAGGGTTAAATTATGTTTACATTACGGTGTATTTGATTGTTTAAATAGGCTACAAATACTTTTTAAGTGAAGAAATAAGCGATTGAATGAGGGTTCGAAACGGATTAAATCACTTTTACAATAATTCCTATGGGGAAAATTAGTTCGAACGTACGAGCAAATAGACCTACGAGCAATTTTCAAGAACGAATTATGCTCATCCAACGGGGTTTTACTGTAATCAGTCACTCATTATCAATATTCCCATCTAATCATTGATCATTAATGTTCCCAACCACTCATTTATCATTGTTCCTGGTAACTAGTTACTTATTATAATTGTTTCCAACAACCAACCACTTACTCAACATTGTTCCCAATAACCAGTCACTCATTATCATTATTCCCAATAACCAATCACTGATCATTAATGTTCCAACTAATCATCAAATGTTCCCATCTAAACACTAACTATTCATTGTTCCTGATATCACTGTTCCCAAACAACCACTTATCGTTCCTTATAAACAACAGGTGATCATTGTTGTCCCCAATTTAATTAATAATTATTTATCATTTTAAATGTTAATGAATCAATAATTTATATTCAGATCAAACTTCTATCTGATCTATTCCATCTCATCATCTTCTGATCATAATTATAATGAGAAATGCAAAGAAGTCCATGGCGTCCCCCCACGTCTCCACCCGAAAACATCGAGAGACTTGTCTCTCAAAAAAACCTTCTTCTCCCGGTTCACACCGCGCTGCCACGCGATCCAACGTGCAACCGAACCGGGTTAAACCCAGGCGTCCATTCAAAACGTGTCGTGTTCAATTACACGTCGATATTTATATCGCATATAAAAATTTTACAAATCGTGCTGAATCCCTGATCAGTTATAATCCTGAGAGAAAAAAATAGAAATAGAAAGGCGTGAAATTAAAACAGCAGCATAAAAACTCCTTTTTTGGCCTAATCAAAGTGACCAGCTAGCTGACTAGCCAGGCTACGACTTCTCATTCTTTATTTGCTTATTAATTATTATTATTTGTATCAAAAGCATCAGCTTGAGAGTTGAACGTGACAGTAATGTGCTTGTATTATATCTTCAAGCAGAAGTAAGTAGCATCCAGTTTAGCTAAACGGCTCAAGTTAGCAAAGGTTTAGCTAATATCAGTTATCGTCTTTAGCAGCCCGCTCGAGCTCATTTACCGACTTTGCAGATGTCACCGGAGAGCCCTCGGGGAATCCTGATCTTCCTCCGTTACAAAGTCGTGTTATTAATAATAATTTATGTCTCTGAGGTTATATATATATTTATATATGTATATATTACTAGCCTCCTCCCGCTTATGACCTACTTTCAACACACAGACGTAAACAGTACGACGCCGAGTTCCGCCCATTTTCCGCCAATGATTGACAACCAATCAGGTAAAAGGGGCGGGAGGTATTTCCTAATCTCTCCTCCTATTGGCTACGTTTATTGTAATTTGAGGACGCCGGCATCTATATTTGAAGTATGGAAAAAATAAAAATCAAAATCAGAATGTGCTTTAATGCCAATTATTTTTGCACATACAATAAATTTATATTGGTGACAGAAGCTTCCAGTACACAGAGACAACAACACAGATAATAATACATTCATTCATTCATTCATTTTCTCCAGCTTATCCGTAATTCGGGTCGCAGGGGCAGCAGTCTAAGCAGGCCCCTGCCTTCGACTGCTGCCCAATCCTCACAGCACCGTCCCTTACGGTCCCTCCTGCAGGTGGTGAGCCCACGGGAAGGCGGCCCAACGTCACTCCGACGTCACGGACCTTGATATTTCCCTCGTAAGGGACCCCCGGAGCATAGAGGGTTAAGGGCCTTGCTCAAGGGCCCAAGAGTGGCAGCTTGGCGATACTGGGGCTTGAACCCCAGACCTAGATAATAATAATAATAATAATAATAATAATAATAATAATAATAATAATAATAATAATGCAAAAGACATTTAAATAATAATAATTAAAAATAATTATATATATATATATATATATATATATATATATATATATATATATATATATATATATATATATATATATATATATATATATATATAACCCAGCCATTAGGGGGGCACAAGCCAGTGTACTCTTAGTGCCGGTCCCAAGCCCGGGTAAATGGGGAGGGTTGCGTTAGGAAGGGCATCCAGCGTAAAACATGTGCCAAATCAAATATGCGGATCACAAATGAGAATTTCATACCGGATCGGTAGAGGCCTGGGTTAACAACGACCGCCACAGGTTTCGTTAGCCGACAGGGTACCGGTGGAAATTGGGCTACTGTTGGCCGAAGAAGGAGAAGGAGAGGAGGAAGGCGTCTACAGAGACGGCAGGAAAAGGAGCAGTGTAGGAGAGTAGAGGTTCGGGCTGGTACTTTAAATGTTGGTACTATGATGGGTAAAGGGAGAGAGATAGCTAATATGATGGAGAGGAGAAAGGTAGATGTGTTGTGTGTTCAGGAGACCAAGTGGAAAGGGAGTAAGGCCAGGAACATTGGAGGTGGGTTTAAACTGTTTTATCAAGGTGTGGATGGGAAGAGAAATGGTGTAGGGGTGATTCTGAAGGAAGAGTACAGTAAGAGTGTAGTGGAGGTGAAGAGAGTTTCTAATAGGGTGATGATCGTGAAGGTGAAAGTTGAAGGGAAGATGATAAATGTCATCAGTGCCTATGCTCCACAAGTTGGCTGTGAGATGGAGGAGAAGGAAAGATTCTGGAGTGAATTAGATGAAGTGGTAGATGGTGTACCTAGGAAAGAACGATTGGTGATTGGGGCAGACTTTAATGGGCATGTAGGTGAAGGGAACAGAGGTGATGAGGAGGTGATGGGTAGGTATGGTTTTAAGGAGAGGAATGTGGAAGGGCAGATGGTGGTAGATTTTGCTAAAAGGATGGAAATGGCAGTGGTGAACACGTATTTTAGGAAGAAGGAGGATCATAGGGTGACGTATAAGAGTGGAGGAAGGTGCACACAGGTGGATTATCTTCTGTGTAGGAGATGCAACCTGAAGGAGATTGGAGACTGTAAGGTGTTGGCGGGGGTCAGTGTAGCTAGCATCGGCTAGCATCGGATGGTGGTCTGTAGGATGGTTTTGGAGGCGAAGAAGAAGAGGAGGAAAGTAAGGTTTAAATGAAGAATAAGATGGTGGAAACTGAAGGAGGAAGAGTGTAGTGTGAGGTTCAGGCAAGAGGTCAGACAGGGGCTTGGTGGTGGTGAAGAGGTGCCGGATGATTTGGCAACTACTGCAGGAGTGATGAGGGAAGCAGCTAGAAAAGTACTTGGTGTGACATCTGGAAATAGAAAGCAAGACAAGGAGACGTGGTGGTGGAATGAGGAAGGGCAGGAGAGCATTAGGGGAAAGAGGTTGGCAAAACAGAAGTGGGATCGACAGAGTGATGAGAAAAGTAGGCAGGAGTACAAGGAGATGCGGCAGCAGGTTAAAAGGGATGTGGCGAAAGCCAAGGAAAAGGCATATGAGGAACTGTATAAGAGGTTGGACACTAAGGAAGGAGAAAATGATTTATACCGATTGGCCAAGCAGAGGGACCGAGCTGGGAAGGATGTACTGCAAGTTAGAGCAATAAAGGATGGAGAGGGAAATGTGTTGACTAGTGAGGAGAGTGTGTTGAGAAGATGGAGGGAGTATTTTGAGCAGCTGATGAATGAGGAAAATCAGAGAGAGAGAAGGTTGGAGGATGTGGAGTTGGTGAAGCAGGATGTAGATAGGATTAGTAAGGAGGAAGTGAGAGCAGCGATTAAGAGGATGAAGAATGGAAAGTCGGTTGGACCAGATGACATACCGGTAGAAGCGTGGAGATGTTTAGGAGAGATGGCAGTGGAGTTTTTAACCAGATTGTTTAACAGGATTCTGGAAGGGGAGAGGATGCCTGAGGAATGGAGAAGGAGTGTGCTGGTACCAATCTTTAAGCATAAGGGAGATGTGCAGACCTGCAGTAACTACAGGGGAATTAAGTTGATCAGTCACACCATGAAGTTATGGGAAAGAGTAGTGGAAGCCAGGCTGAGAGAAGAGGTGACCATCTGTGAGCAACAGTATGGTTTCATGCCGAGGAAGAGCACCACAGATGCCTTATTTGCTTTGAGGATGTTGATGGAGAAGTATAGAGAAGGACAGAAGGAGCTGCATTGTGTATTTGTGTATTTAGAGAAAGCGTACGACAGGGTGCCGAGAGAGGAGTTGTGGTATTGTATGAGGAAGTCAGGTGTGTCAGAGAAGTATGTGAGGGTGGTGCAGGACATGTATGAGGACAGTGTGACGGCAGTAAAGTGTGCAGTAGGTACGACAGACTGGTTCAGGGTGAAGGTTGGACTGCATCAAGGATCGGCCCTCAGCCCTTTCCTGTTTGCAGTGGTGATGGACAGGTTGACAGACGAGGTCAGACAGGAGTCTCCCTGGACTATGATGTTTGCAGATGATATTGTGATTTGTGGTGAGAGTAGAGAGCAGGTTGAGAAGAGCCTGGAGAGGTGGAGATATGCGCTGGAGAGAAGGGGAATGAAAGTCAGTAGGAGTAAGACAGAGTACATGTGTGTGAATGAGAGGGAGGGCAGTGGAGTGATGCGGTTGCAAGGAGAAGAGGTGGAGAAGGTGGAGGAGTTCAGATACCTGGGGTCAACAGTGCAAAGTAATGGAGAGTGTGTTAGGGAAGTAAAGAAAAGAGTGCAGGCAGGGTGGAGTGGGTGGAGAAGAGTGACAGGAGTGATTTGTGATAGAAGAGTATCTGCAAGAATGAAAGGGAAAGTTTATAGGACTGTGGTGAGACCTGCGATGTTGTATGGATTAGAGACAGTGGCATTGAGTAAAAGACAGGAGGTGGAGCTGGAGGTAGCAGAGCTGAAGATGTTGAGGTTTTCGTTGGGAGTGACGAGGATGGACAAGATTAGGAATGAGTTTATTAGAGGGACAGCACATGTAGGATGTTTTGGTGACAAGGTGAGGGAGGCGAGATTGAGATGGTTTGGACATGTGCAGAGAAGGGACATGAATTATATTGGTAGAAAAATGCTGAAGATGGAGCCACCAGGTAGGAGGAAAAGAGGAAGGCCAAGGAGGAGGTTCATGGATGTGGTGAGGGAAGACATGCAGGTAGTTGGTGTGAAAGAGGCAGATATAGAGGACAGGGTGGTATGGAGACGGATGATCCGCTGTGGCGACCCCTAATGGGAGCAGCCGAAAGAAGAAGAAGAAGAAGAATTATATATATATACGGTTCTTGTTGTTATTTTTTCTTTTCATCTTCAACACTCCGGAAATTTCCTTAAGCATTTGATATATAGCTTATTAGCTTAATTATCCACAATTTAGGATACAGTATTAACATGTTTGTAATGTAATCATGCCCTAACTGAATTTGACTTGACTTTAAGCACATTATTGGGACCATCTCTGAGTAAAAGCTAGGTGAGATTTTGATACAGCAAGAAAGAAGACATTGATGATGACATGCTTTTCGTTTATTTGGCAAAAAAAAAAAAAGTGTCGGCGAGAGGGAATATTAAACCGTGGCTCGAGTACATTCATCAGCTGACGAAATCCTTCACACTCATTCATGCTGCACGGTTGCATATCTTTTGCTATAAACATCCCCAATGCTTTAGTTATGGCTATCGCCCTGTATGACTTCTCACTGAGAGGCTGCTTAAATGCTGCAGACAGTAGAAGTTGTTTCCTAACCGGCTCTCTCCTGTTTGTGCTTATCGACACATTGTCGTGATGTCTTCTCAAATGAACTGTTATATTAGAAGTGTTTCCATTAGCATATTGAATGCATTTTGCACAATGCTTGCACACAGTCGCAGTTCTATCTACTGTTGTATTTCCGTTGTCATCGTAAGTAACATGAAATCCAAAATGTTCCCACACACCGGGTTTAAACGACGCGGGCGCATCCGCCAACTCCGGGCAGCCTTCATTATCTCCTCCACTTGCCATTTCTGCAGCACTCCTTACTCAACTTTTACTGTCTTTATGTATGTTCACGCGAAACTGTCTGAGGCGAAACTGAGTACGGGGCTACATTGCGCATGCGTGGAACCGTGCGATGCACACACGAACCGAACCGAGACAAGTGAACCGAACAGTTCAGGTGTTTTTCCATATATATATATATATATATATATATATATATATATATATATATATATATATATATATATATATATATATATATATATACCCTGCCCTGATACATTTATTTGATATTCCTGTATTAAATACATGGCTAAAAGTTTTCTGTTCACCAAGCCATCCCGCATACATATTGTGAGTCTTTGCACAGGTTGGAAACACACAAAATGTCTTGGCATGCTGTAGAAATCACAATTTTAAGCAAAAATATTCCAGCATGACAAAGCCCCCTGTGCAGCCATCACACATACATATTGTGGGTCATCACACAAGTTGGAAATACACACTTTTATACAAAATGCCTTCACATGCGGTTCCAGCATGACAAAGCCCCTGTGCATTAACCAAGAAAATATGGTTTGCCAAATGACTGTTCTCCAGGCCTCCTTTCACAACATGATTGACGTCATTAATGCTCTTGTTGCTGAATAGGCAAAAATCCACACAGTCATCTATGGAAAAACCCTTCCAGAAGTAATTGTAACAGCAAAAAAAGGAATTAAAACTGGAATGTGATGTTCGCATGAATGTGACAGTTGGGTGTCGGGAAATGCAGTTGATTAGAATTTTGATACGAATGCTCATAAGATTGAAAATTGTACATTTTAAATGACCCAACATGGTGAAAATCTATAAGGATCTTGGCTCCTCAGGAACTGGAGCTCCAATGTAAAGAGATCTGCCCCACCCTGTAAGAGGAGAATGATGCCTGTCACGTGATCAGGTATGGCTTATCACCTACAGGATTTTGTATCACCTTTACGTATCATTTTCACGACTTATTTGATGTATCTTTGTTAATTCAGATAAATTCATATTGTTCTGTCACATTTTTATGTTTTCCATGCTCTTCAAATTCTTATTTATAATCAGCTAATGGCCAGCCCATTCCGAATGTAACACTCCAAAAATGTGCATGACAGGGAGAACTCTAGGATCAGGGTTGAGAACCTGTGGTCTACTGTAGCTCATGTTTTCTGGACATTCCAGGCATTTAAATATTCAAGAGTGGAACTCAGTGGGTAAGATGTTGGACTACTGGGTAGATCATGTGTTTAAACCACAACTCTTCCAAGCAGCCACTGCTGAGCCCTAAACTCAAATGTTCAGCCAGATCCCATAAATGTAGAGGAAAAGTTTACATTCAGGCCTCCTCACTCCTTTAGTCACACACCATGTCTTGTCTGGAGGCCTCACCTGCAATACAGCACTATTAATATTATTGATATTATTATTATTGATTGAAATTCAATCAGGTGACAAAATACTGGATTCACTACACAGCAACTGTTTATTTTTGTTGCCATATTTTGGGGTCCTTCTGTCCTTTTTATTGCATTCTATGGTTTTCACAGTCACCAGACCTTGACCCAGTTACACCTATAAGAGACTTTGGACTGATGTTTTGGAGCTCTCCACAATTATCAGAACATAAACTGAAGGAACGTGCTTTGGAAGAATGGTGTCCATAGTTCCAAGAATCTATATTATATAGTCCAAAGGTTGTGTATAGTCTTTCCTCTAGATTTTGGAATGTGTCAGTAAGGCGCTGATGTCAGCATATTAATTCATATGTTAATTCATATAATTCAATATGTCAAGTCAGGGGTCTGTGCAGGCTACTTGAATTCTTCTGCTTTATTCCTGGCATACATGCCTTTATGGACTTGTAATGTTGAAACAGACTTAGGGAAGTCTGTTCCAGTGGAAGCTCCAGTGGAAAGTCTTACTATTCAATTCTAAGCTTTCCACTTTGTGACAACAGTTTATTTAAAACCCTATTAGAATATGATGCTCAGGTGTCTTTCTGCAACACTTTCTGAAATAGTGTATATCAAGGAACACTGAAGCTCATCTAGAGCAACATCCCAACCATCTAGAGACCTACCAGCACCCTTTGGATCCTACTTCATGTAGAGGTTTGACAATAGACTTTTTTAACCATTCAAAGGCTCTGGCATGGGGGTGTTGGATCTATAATGATCTCAGATGTTGAGCTATATTATGAGTTGGACTGTAGAAAGGACATTACTTATAATCACACACTCTGATATTCATGGTAAATCTCTCCCTTTGTGTTTTTTTATTGTTTTTAAAATTTATAATCATACTCTTGATATCACCCGAATGAGAATGGGTTCCTCTAAAGGTTTCTTCCCCATACCATGTAAGGGAGAGTTTCCTCACCACAGTCACCCCAGGCTTAGTCATCAGATATAAACACACATAATTCACTTATATTATTTATTATAATATGTTCTATAATTCTTACGCTCTGTAAAGCGGCTGAGAATGTCCATTGTGAAAAGCGCTTATATAAATAAATTAGAAACTCTATTTCTAACGTACTGAGACAGCTTGTGTTGTTACTTTGTTTTAACTTTCAATTGTATAGATCACACCTTTGACTAAATCATACAAAATGATTGTGAAACTGTAGGAGGGAGCGTACAGTGGGAATTTGGCCTAAAATACAATTTTGCACTAGGTGCTAAATAATATAAACACAGAGGTGGTGGGTGTGAAAACTGTCAGGTGTTAAAAGAAAAAAGATAACGTGAAATAATTAGCAATTAAAAAATTAACACCACATTCCCCACTGTTGATTTAATAAATCAGTAAGCCAGGATTACAGGCCAAGAACAAAGCTGAAGAGAGTAGTGGGGGTGAGCAAAGGGTTATAATTCTGTGGTGAACTGAAACTCTTGACAGATGGCAACCTAGGTACTAATCTCTCATCCAATACATTAGACACATTATTTATCCTTCGACTATAAGATACCCAACAAGCAAGACATGCAATAATGTATTTACACAAACCATTTTCTAGCAGACCCATCTTTTCAATCGGCATCTTGGTTAAGAATGTAAATCTCTGTGTTTGACTCTGCAATATTAACAATCTCATACAAAATATACTTGTTATGTTGCTCTTGATTCAAATAGAAAATACTAGTCATTAACGTGTATGTAGATAAAAAAAATAAATAAAAAAAGTCGGACACAGCGGGAAGTTGAGGAAGTTTTATTTGGAAACAGGATGGGCCGGGCTGGTGTGTGCCCATCAATGCAATCAGAAACAGTAGCTACAGGTGTAACGCTACACGTTGTTCAAAGAATGTCACCTCAGAATTAAAACAACCACATTCACACAAACATATGCGTGCATACACTCACAGACTGCACGCTCTGTAAACTTCCACACCAATAATTTTGATACGGACAACAAAATTTGCATGGTAACCGATGATTACATCCAGAGGAACTCCAAGCACAAAATTACCCACAGTGCAATTCACCTACCTATACAGATATATATATATATATATATATACTTCTGATACATGTATTTATATATAGAGATCACTGGGATTTCAATAAAGACTTTCAATTAAACAATTTCATGAACATTTCAAAATCTCCATAAATAATCAGTGAAAAATGCAATTTTTTCTTTTTTTTTTTCTTTTTTTTCCCCCTCAATATTAGCATTAGTCAGCAAATGGTCCCAAAACAGCAAAAAAAACTAAACAAAACAAAACAACCCCGGATGATTTGTTCTTCAAACAAGAAGGAGGGGGAGGAGACAAAATAAAAGTGCAAACAAAAGTGTAGCGATAAGGGTAGGGGAGCTATCTAAACACCAACAAGACAAGATCACAAGCTACACAGTGCATTTACAATGAGACGCACATCAGGCTACTATAATACACACAGAGCGGAAAGCTCCCTCATACATTTAATTGCCCACCAAGCACAAACACACACACCTTCATACACACACACAAACACGCTCCTCTTTCTTCTGTTCATGTGATGTAATTAATTCTGTTTCATTAAGTGGATGTAAGAGTTGGGATTTTGTGTGTGTTTGTAGTTGGTGGGTTTCTGTATCAGTAGAATTATAATTATTAATAACGCTGTTTACTTGGTGGAGAGGATAAGGGCAACAATAAGCCCATAGAGCCCCAACACCTCAGCAAAGATCAGAATAAGGATCATGCCAACGAACAGGCGAGGCTGCTGGGCTGTGCCTCGAACTCCTGCATCTCCTACGATCCCGATGGCAAAGCCGGCAGCAAGGCCACTCAGACCCACGCTCAGACCAGCACCCAGGTAAAGAAAACTCCTGCACACACAGATAGAGAAAGAACTTTTATCAATACATAGATCATAGACCAAACGTCTACTCGCTCAGCAGGGCCCAAACGGCATTATGTGGAAACATAAAAAACAAGATGCTTATTGCACTGGAAAGATTCAAAACGGGTCCAGCAACTGAAAGACATTAACACTTGTGTATCACTACATAGACACATTTAATAATGAAGAATAATACATTTTAATAATAAATATTTAAATCCAATTCCAGTTAATTCATTCTAATAGGAAATGAAATATTGGTACACTGGCCCACATTTGACCCACGTGCAGTTAAGTGCCCTGGATGATAGACCTTGAAGCCTGAAGATGCCCAAAACCAAAATGTGACGCGTCTCATTCAAAAGTATACTAGACTATTAGACTATATTAGAAAAAAAAAAAAGCCTCTGAAAGACATGGTTATCATCTTTACACCATATAAAGTAATAAAGAGCCATATTGTTAATAAGTAATGTGATATTTGTATAACTTACCTGTAAAGAACAAGATTCTGTGAAATGTTGTTGGCAATGAGTACGGCCACCACCAAACCATAGATGGCAATGATACCCGCCATGACCACGGGGATGATGGACTTCATGATCAGCTCCGGTCTCATCACAGACATAGCAGCAATGCCTGTGCCGCTCTTGGCGGTGCCATACGCAGCTCCAAGTGCTAAAGACAAAGAGAGCAAAAATAAAACCGAAGACCTTTGTGTGAGCAACAGGGGTGAAAACAGAACCTACTGTGCACACTGTGTTTGATGTGAACATCACCAACGGTTTAAGATACACAAGTGAGGTTTTTTGCTGAACCAAAACCAAACCCTGATTACCCTGCACATAATCCTGACACCTGGTTGTGAAATTCCTGGTGTTGCATCTCTGTTTGCTTTAAACGCATACACATATGGACACACCCTCGACCACTGCTTCAGCAGCTGCATTGAGAACCAAGGTCAGGAGGCAGCATGAAGCAGTGGGATATCTTTTTTTTTTTTTTGCCCCAGTAGTCACGTGCCCAAAAAAATGGGAACTTCCTCCCGGTAGAGGAAGTGCAAGACATGAATCACTGTAACAAAGACAAGATCAGACGAAATGATCAATCGGTCTCTGTGATCTGGGAGGAGGGGAGGAGAAAATGAGCCAAATAAATAAATAAACAAAAAGACACCTATATGACAATCTTTTAGATTTAGACAACTTGTACATGGATTATTATAGGAATGTGGATTATGCTTCAATGATATATTATGAAAATATAGGCTACAATCAAAAATGTCAAACTAGGTATATAAAAGCACCATCATGGGGGCAATAATGTATCCCATAACTTTTAGAAATAAACCATGTTGATCAGAAAATATGGTGTATATTAAAAAATCGTGGTTCACTGCAGGTTCAGGATCAATGCAATAAAATGTCCTCTTTCAAAACGCCACTAAAGAAGGAACCTAAAGCAAATCTGCCAGAACATACATATAGATATAAACATATATATTTTTTGGATAAACACGCTGGATTAAGATGCGTAGTAGATTTTATTTTTTTGCTAAAACGACCAACCTAAATAAATAATTTAAAAGGCATGTCTACGTCAAGCAAGACGTCACGTGCCATGATGGAAACCTTCTCTCTGCTTCCCTTCCCCCATACCCAAGCGCATCAATGATCCAGAACGTTCAAATCCTGATCTTTAAGCCTAAAAAAAATTAATGACGAAGCAAATTAAAATACGTATCATATTTTCAACTGTGTATAAATCCTCCGCACACCGGGGGTGAATGTGGAAAAACGCCGTGTCTGCCTTACCACTGAACACCATCGCTGCCGAGGCGCCCATCACTGCGAAGAAGGGGGAATACTCGGGACTCTCGGAGGACATCCTTCACGACACTGTGCACAAACTAGCCGGAGAGAAAACGAAAAAAGCGAGCTTAAACGTCCTGGGTTTTGAGCTTTCAGGAGTGACCCTTTCAGAATGTCAAAGGCCCGAAAGAAGCGGAGTGTGCAGGAGCGAAGTCACGAATCCCTCAGAACAGCAACCTTACCGGCGGAGAGAAAGAAAATGGCGATCCAGAGGCAGTCACATGACCGAGCATGAGTGCTCGAACCATTTCCGCTTTTGAAGGGGACGACCAATAAACGTGCAACCTATTTTCCACATTTCTGTGATTCATCTGGTAGGTGTTACGAATTTTTTTTTGTCTTAAAACTATTATAAGACCTATAACATTTTAAGTTTGTTTGGAAATTGTTAACATATTTGTCCTTCCCGTATGAAGCCCCCCTTTCTGATATTTTAGTATGATCCATTGCAGTCTGGGATGTGTGAACAGAGGGCTGCTGCGTTTTTTTTTTTTTTAAGCCTTTAGGCCTAAATGCGAATTTCAGGTTTGCATAAACCATACACACTATTTACAGTCTCAATTAATAATATTCCTGAATGGGACTAAACTCATATTTTAATGGTATTTACAAACACAGTGTCAGTATTAAGGCTGTCAATCTGAATTTTCCCCTTAATATGTAGCACTGAGCAATTGCTCAATAATATAAATACAAATATATGTATACACCACATAAATGCATGAACCAAAAATAACAGACAACACTCATATTTCAATGGTATTCCCTTCAGAAACTTGAAACTTCATAAACACACTACCAATATTAAGGCTGAAACTAGAAAGATGTGATTTCCCCCCCCCAATATGTAGTACTGAGCAATTGCTATATAAGATTATCTGTGTTTATATATTCATATAAAACAAATGTTACAGTCCATTAAAATTAGGCAATTGAGTAATTTTGCATCTGCTAGTCATATAGGAAGTGTGTAGTGAGCACTGATCATGTGTTTGGTCCCATGACTTGAATGGAACTTCAGACTCCAAAAAGGAGGAAGTTACCCTGACACCCCCCCCTCCCCTTTTTTTTTACACACACACACACACACACACACACACGGTTTTAAAAGTTGCGTTAAAATGTTAAAGGTATGTTCATACTATGGTGTGGAAATGCCACTATGGTGTAAACCAAGTATGTGGACACATGGAAGTTTGTTTGCTGTATGTGTCTATTTTTTTTTTTTTTTTTACTTAAACATTAAATTATTGTATAGTGAAAGACATGCAATTTAAGGTCAACGTTTATTTACTAGTCACTGTTCATATACATGTATACACAGTACATAATAGAGTAAGGGAAGTTGCTTAAAACTGATTTTCACACAATTGTGCAATAGAAGGTATTTCATTAACGCAATCAGTTCTTAGGGCCAAACCCGCGACAGAATCTAGTTTGCAAAATGGTTGTGTGTCTTTTAAATTTATGCAATAACTTGTCATTATACATATAGTTGTTTCATATACTTACCCTAGTAGATTTCAACTAGCATTAGTAAATTCTCTGATATACATGTTACATACTAAGCATATACAAAAACATATTAAATAACCATGAGTATGTTTTATATATTAGATTCTTCAAAGTAGCCTTTACATAACCTGGAGGTATGTTTGGGGTCATTGTCCTTTTGTAAAATAAATGATGGTCCCACGAAGTGCAAACCGGGTGGGTGGCATGTGGTAAACATGCTGGTTAAGTGTGCCCTCAGTTTTAACCAAATCACCAACAGTGTCACCAGCAAAGCAGAACCACACCATCATACCTCCTCCTTCATGTTTTATATTGGGAACCACACATTCAGAAACCTGCTGTTTACCCTCTATACATCTAACAAGTGGGGCTGAAACCAAAACTCTCAAATTTGGACTCATCAGACCAATAGACAATCTTCCACTGATTCAATGTCCATTTGTTGTGTCTCTTCTGCTTGATGTTCTTCTGAAGTATTGTTTTTTTTTGCTGCAGTTTAACCATGAAAGCCTGACTTACGCAGTCTCCTCTGAACAGTGGATGTTGAGGAAATATGTCTGCCACTTGAACTTGAACTTGAAAAAAGTGATTTAGAGGTGGGTAATTCTAATAAACTCATCCTTTGCAGCAGAGGTAGCTCTTGGTATTCCTTCCCTGGAACTGTCCTCATAAGAAAATAATACAAAATTAAGGAAAACCACTAAAGGAATATGTATATCCAAAAAACACTAAATAATATACTTTATTAATTCATAACTGCTTTATTCTGGTCAGGGTCTTAAACTCTAAGTCTAGCCGGCTTGGAACTATGAGCCTGAAACTGCAGTGTACTGTGTGCACACACTGACACCAAGACACTTCACCTTTCTGCAAAAAAAACGAACACTTAAAAAAACTCTAAATAGATTCTTACCTGAGCTTTGGAGAATCCTGAACTGTGAGGTGACAATGGTGCCCTCTTGGTGTCAATGGTGACTGCAGTTAAAAAAAAATGTGAAAGATTTTTATAGTAGACTTTGTAGTAGTGGTAGTACCTAGTTTAGATGATGATCTACAGTATTATCTTTCTTTCAGCTTGTTTTTAATAGTTTTTAATAGCTGATTCTTATCACATTGAGAAAATGTCAGCTAGAATTGATAAAGTACTTGGCCTAAAAAAGTTCCCTGATAGAAAATTGACATGTTGAACCATCAGTGCTGACAGATTTTCAGACACCTTTAAATCCATTTTGTAAACGGTACTCCAACGTTGTATATGGAGATGTATTACAATATAGCCATATAAAACATTATTTAAGCTCTACATCAGGGGTGTCAAACTCAAATTCACAGTGGGCCAAAATTAAAAACTGGGACGAAATCGCAGGCCAAACTCAGTATTTATTGAAAAGTTTACTGCAATTGTGCTTGTTTTCCCTTCTCTCCAGATGTGTAATGTTGAACCTTTTCATATGGAAACAAACTTTAGTTTTGCATAA
This sequence comes from Silurus aristotelis, assembly GCF_946808225.1. Classification (NCBI taxonomy): domain Eukaryota; kingdom Metazoa; phylum Chordata; class Actinopteri; order Siluriformes; family Siluridae; genus Silurus; species Silurus aristotelis. Next base: position 7,138,380 of record NC_139590.1, read on the forward strand.
ACATTGAATCTGGAACAACCAAAGTTTATTATTATAAACACGTGAGAAAATACATTTGAAATAAAACACACATCAGTGGTATTAGTTTCTTATTACATCTCTCTCTCTCTCTCTCTCTCTCTCTCTCTCTCTCTCTCTCTCTCTCTCTCTCTCTCTCTCTCTCATTCCATTTTAATGTAAACCTTTTACAGGGCAACAACACAACCAAAAATAATAATAATTTCCTTCAATTAAAAAAAAAATTTTTTTTAACTATTAACAGTCCATGCCTTGGAGTAGAAAAAGTGCATAAAGACAACATTCATTCAAGCTCAGTTTTTTTCACTCTGATTTACTCTGATTGGTTGAAGCCAGATACCTGGCATCATGTCTGGGGTTTAGGCTCTGAGCTGAGGAAATCCTCAGGATTGAGTAAAGGTGTTCATCAGTGAGACTCCTGAGTGGTGTTTTGTTCATCTTTATTAAAGAGAACAGTTACTCACATAGATATGTGCTGCTGAACATAGAGAGCGTTTGAGCAGCTTGGACACGGAGTTGGAGCAGTGTGTCGGAGAGGAAACATGGAAACTGTGCAGCACACACAGAGTCGTACTTTGACTTGAGCGTGTCTCTACACAGGAGTTCAATCAGCTCCATTTGGAGGTTGGTTGGTGCGCTTTCCAAGTCAACCACAAACGGATTACTGAGCAGTTCAAATATGCATTTCTGGGCTTCAAAGTCGGTAAATCACCGGGTAAATTCAGCGCTGAGTAGGCGGAGTTTTTCAGCGGTCTCGACTGACGCGCTAACGCACTAACAAAGCATTCTGGGATTTGTAGTATTAGCGGTGTATGCGCTATACACTGGCGGGCCAGCTCTAATACACATTTTATATTATCTCGCGGGCCAAATATAATTACACCTATGGGCGTAAATTTCATTTAAGAGTAGGGGGGGGACAATAAATATAAAATCTCTCATGAGCAATTTTTGAAGGGGGACACAAATAATACAGTCAAATTGTACTTACAGTATAAAGACACAGTGTCCCCACAGTGAAAAACTTTGTTTCTATCATTATTCTTGTAGCATGGAGACTGCGTCAATTACAATGGTAATTCAAACTGCTTCAGATAAATAAAGTAAAACTATCAACAACAAAAAAAAAATCACAACAATAAAAACAAGGAATAAAAAAAGGTTTAACATTTTATTTACAAATTAATTAAGACACTTAAGAACAGAATAGAAATTGATTATACAAAAAACACAGTGCTCATTTAGTAAATGCACAGATAAACAATAGTCAAGTCAAGTCAAGTTTATTTGTATAGCGCTTTTCACAACAGACATTGTCTCAAAGCAGCTTTACACAAATCAACAGTTAAGGTGAATGGTGTGAATTTGTCCCTGATGAGCAGCCGTGGCGACTGTGGCAAGGAAAAACTCCCTTAGATGTTATGAGGAAGAAACCTTGAGAGGAACCAGACTCAAAAGGGGAACCCATCCTCATTTGGGTGACATCAAGAGTTTGATCATAAATCTTTCAACAATACAGAACACTGGAGAGTGAGAACTAACATGAGTACTGGAGTATAAGATTATAAGTGATGTTCCTACTGCAGTCTTATACAGTCTATATGGTTAGTAGCTCCTAGTTTTATAAGCTCAGCATTTGTGATCATCACAGATCCAGCATCAGCTTCTCCATGCCAGAGCCTTTAAACACTCCAGGAGGTCCAATGTCAAACTCCACACATGTAGCGGGATCCAAATGGCACTGGTACGTCTCTAGATGGTTCAATACAATATGCTAATTGTGGCCGTTAATATTAAGTTAACATTATGCCAAGTCGTCCCAAATAAAACACTGCATGAGAAACGGCTTTGGCGTGTTAGATGCAGTGCACTAGTACATTAGTTGCAGTGTTAGTTGCAGTGCACTAGTACATTAGTTGCAGTGTTAGCTGCAGTGCACTATTACATTAGTTGGAGTGTTAGTTGCAGTGCACTAGTACATTAGTTGCAGTGTTAGCTGCAGTGCACTATGCTACAAGCTAACGTTCACTAGATAAGTAATATTTTAATCGCTAATATAACAGATTCATGGAAAATTACATTGGTAATCAGCATTTTTGCCGCAACTAATTTATAATAATCCACATGCCCATTATTACACCTGGGCCTGAGTTTACATTATGCTCTACATTAAAGTAGAATCCGAACTGCGGGTGCAGTTCATATTGCTACCAGTGGATGTCGCGGTTTCTGCTGCTTAAACCCAGATAAGATTTTTGCACTAATACGTATATCCCTCTAGTCTTCCTACGTCACACTAATTCTTTTCCTTCAACAGCTGAGCAGGTAAAGCCCACTTTATTTTTTTTTTTTTTTACCAAATGTTGTAAATATATGTCGTAACATATGTATTTTATTCAATGTGGCTTGTCAAAAGATAAAGCTATTACAGGGGGCACTCGGATTTGAACCGGGGACCTCTTGATCTGCAGTCAAATGCTCTACCACTGAGCTATACCCCCTCACACCTTACTCACCTTGAATAACAAAACAGTCTCTTAGAAGGTCAGGGTAAACTCATATGGACACAAATACATTTCCTAAATCATATTCATTACATTCAGCACAAGTGTTCCAGCACTTAACAAGTCTAGATTTTTCTAGGACAAAATATATCAAACTTTTTTTGGTTGTCAGGTAGCTCACCTTGGTACACATTATATTGCATATCACAGATCTTATTTCCCCCAGGCAACAAGTATTTAAACAATGATTCTTACATAGTACAGTTGACGCCTTACAACCTGCCCTACCACAAATATGTGTTGGAACCATTGATGAATACTATAAATAACTGTTGCACTTTACTACAATTTACACCTGTTGCATTTTGGATATAGACTAACTGCATTTCATTGGCTTTGTACTTGCAATCTTTTTAATGACATTAATACAATTTATTGTGTATACTTTTGACTACAATATCAAGAAAAATTTATATATTATATTCCCTATTTCCAAACATGTAATATCTAACTTGAGCATGTAGCAGCAGATTGGGTTTTTGGTCTATAATCTAATCTGTATTCTACAGTATTATCACATCCTGATTCAAATAATAACAGTTATTTACAGGCTAAGGACTAACTAAAGGAACAACAAAAAAAATTGTAAGTTAAATTGCTTCCATTGTTTTGTATTTTCCTGGCTAGTATTGAGTTTTTTTTTTTATTTATATTATTAAGATTTTTAGCAATAGATTCTTGGCAAAGACAGCAAGAAGGTTCCGGAGGAACGTTGTCTCGTTTTTACTGTGTACCGTGTACAACTGTGTATAGTACAAATAACAATAAAAGCCTCTTGACTTGACTTCACTTAATTATATACAATTTCAAAACACACAGTCCTGGTGAACTGTGCATTGTGCATGAACATACAGTGAGGAAAATAAGTATTTGAACACCCTGCTATTTTGCAAGTTTTCCCACTTTTTTCCCACTCTGAAATTGTCATCGTAGGTGCATGTCCACTGTGAGAGACATAATCACAATATATGATTTTTTAACTATTTATTTGTATGATACAGCTGCAAATAAGTATTTGAACACCTGTCTATCAGCTAGAATTCTGACCCTCAAAGACCTGTTAGTCTGCCTTTAAAATGTCCACCTCCACTACATTTATTATCCTAAATTAGATGCACCTGTTTGAGGTCGTTAGCTGCATAAAGACACCTGTCCACCCCATACAATCAGTAAGAATCCAACTACTAACATGGCCAAGACCAAAGAGCTGTCCAAAGACACTAGAGACAAAATTGTACACCTCCACAAGGCTGGAAAGGGCTACGGGGAAATTGCCAAGCAGCTTGGTGAAAAAAGGTCCACTGTTGGAATAATCATTAGAAAATGGAAGAAGCTAAACATGACTGTCAATCGCCCTCGGACTGGGGCTCCATGCCTCGGACTGGGGCTCCATGCAAGATCTCACCTCGTGGGGTCTCAATGATCCTAAGGAAGGTGAGAAATTAGCCCAGTACTACACGGGAGGAGCTGGTCAATGACCCGAAAAGAGCTGGGACCACTGTTTCCAAGGTTACTGTTGGTAATACACTAAGACGTCATGGTTTGAAATCATGCATGGCACGGAAGGTTCCCCTGCTTAAACCAGCACATGTCCAGGCACGTCTTAAGTTTGCCAATGACCATTTGGATGATCCAGAGGAGTCATGGGAGAAAGTCATGTGGTCAGATGAGACCAAAATAGAACTTTTGGGTCATAATTCCACTAAACGTGTTTGGAGAAAGAAGAATGATGAGGACCATCCCAAGAACACCATCCCTACTGTGAAGCATGGAGGTGGTAGCATCATGCTTTGGGGGTGTTTTTCTGCACATGGGACAGGGCGACTGCACTGTATTAAGGAGAGGATGACCTGGGCCATGTATTGCGAGATTTTGGGGAACAACCTCCTTCCCTCAGTTAGAGCATTGAAGATGGGTCGAGGCTGGGTCTTCCAACATGACAATGAAGCACACAGCCAGGATAACCAAGGAGTGGCTCTGTAAGAAGCATATCAAGGTTCTGGCATGGCCTAGCCAGTCTCCAGACCTAAACCCATTAGAGAATCTTTGGAGGGAGCTCAAACTCTGTGTTTCTCAGCGACAGGCCAGAAACCTGACTGATCTAAAAAAGATCTGTGTGGAGGAGTGGGCCAAAATTCCTCCTGCAGTGTGTGCAAACCTGGTGAAAAACTACAGGAAACGTTTGACCTCTGTAATTGCAAACAAAGGCTACTGTACCAAATATTAACATAGACTTTCTCAGGTGTTCAAATACTTATTTGCAGCTGTATCATACAAATCAATAGTTAAAAAATCATACATTGTGATTTCTGGATTCTCACAGTGGACATGCACCTACGATGACAATTTCAGACCCCTCTATGATTTCACAGTGGGAGAACTTGCAAAATAGCAGGGTGTTTAAATACTTATTTTCCTCACTGTAGCTGCTAAACCTGGCCAATAAAGTTTTGAATATGTTGGTTTTAGTATGGAAATCTAAAATTTATAACTTAGAGTGAAATGTAGAACATATAAGATCACAAACTGGTCTGGACTTTAGGGCAAAGGTTTAAGTCATGTGGCACTCATTATCCAGCATTAGTAGTTGCAGAACTGCAAGTCGGGTTTACAACTAGGCTGCTTGAAGCTGGAAATGATTGTAAAGGTCAATGGGAGATACCAGGCTTGCAGCAATTTATAACTGCTCATGAGAGTGAAAATTTCTGAGCTAGAAGGATATATATCAATGTTTTCTGGGACCTATGATCTAAAGATAACATTCTTCTTCTTCTTTCGGCTGCTCCAGTCCACCACAGCGGATCATCTGTTTTCATACTACCCTGTCCTTTACATCTGCCTCTTTCAAACCAACTACCTGCATGTCTTCCCTCACCACATCCATAAACCTCCTCCTTGGTCTTCCTCTTTTCCTCCTTCCTGGCAGCTCCACCCTCAGCATTCTTCTACTGATATACCCAATGTATCTCCTCTGCACATGTCCAAACCATGTCAATCGTTTCTCCCTCACCTTGTCTCCAAAACGTCCTACATGCGCTGTCTCTCTAATATCCTTGTCAGTCCCAATGAAAATCTCAATATCTTTAACTCTGCTACCTTCAGCTCCACTTCCTGTCTTTTAGTCAATGCCACTGTCTCTAAACCATTAAACATCGCAGGTTTCACCACAGTCCTATAAACTTTCCCTTTAACTCTTGCAGATGCCCTTCCATCACAAATCACTCCTACTGTCACTCTTCTCCACCCACTCCACCCTGCCTGCACTCTTTTCTTCATTCTCTAACACTCTCCATTACTTTGCACTGTTGATCCCAGGTACTTAAACTTATCAACCTTCACCACTTCTTCTCCCTGTAACCGCACCACTCCACTGCCCTCCCTCTCATTCACACACATGTACTCTTTCTTACTCCTACTGACTTTCATACCCCTTCTCTCCAGCGCATACCCCCAGCTCTCCAGTCTCTTCTCAACCTGCACCCTACTCTCACCGCAAATCACAATATCATATGCAAACAACATAGTCCATGGAGACTCCTGTCTGACCTCGTCCATCAGCCTGTCCATCACCACTGCAAACAGGTAAGGGCTCCACCCTCCACCTCCACCTTGAACCAGTCTGTCATTCCTACTGCACACTTCACTGCTGTTAGACTGACGCTTTGTCTAGATCCACAAACACAAGCTCCTTCTGACCTTCTCTATACTTTATCAAGATTTAGAGAAAACGTAAAGATAATATTTATTACTTAGTTGCCAATGGTCAGTGTTTTTCTTATTACCACCACTAGATGTCGCAATAATTCCATGTATCCATAGATACTAAAATTTGCAAGTAAATAAAATTATTGTTGAATAAATATATATATATATATATATATATATATATTAAATAAAATTATTGTTGAATATATATATATATATATATATATATATATATATATATATATATATATATATACATACATATATATACTTATATCTTAGTCTGGCAAACAAAATTTAACTGGATGCTTCTTGAATGCTATTACCTGTGAAGGACACCACTCTGACCATGAGGTTAGTTAGCCACTTTCTTCTCCTTTATACTTTAACCATAAATGTATATGACTTCATATATGACCTCTTCCTTTAGTACATGACCAGGCAAAGATGATGCTTACTATGTACAAAGTTGACAATGTATGTGCTAAAAAAAAGATTTGTAGGGAAAATGCTACACAGCTGACTGTTAAATCTTCTCCATTGATGTCAAGCTTCAAATATTTAGTAGCTTTTAACTACACAAACAGAATTAAACAGATCTTTACAGGCTGTTATATTGTTAAACCCCTAGTCCAGCAATAAAACTCCAGCTGTATTCATTCCTATAAATCCTTGCTACCTTGATAACAAGAGTTTGTTATGGCTAAAATGATATTAAAACAGAACATTTTTCTTTTTTCATTGCTTCTTTATTTTAAATAACACAGTTATTATCCTGTGGAAGAACAAACGTTTAAAAGAATGCATATTGCATGTCTGGTGAAGTCATCAAAGGGAGTGAATAAAATGTAGCCTTGTTCTCAATTCCGTTATTCGTTCATCCCTCGTCTACCTCGCAAACACACAAACGAATACTTCTCAACTCAGTAATGTGCTTCATTGCAGACAGTGCAAATTTATAAATTTACAAAGTAAAATCTGTAGAAAAAAAGGACAGCTGGATCTTCTTCCATTGTGAAGGTGTTTATGACAATGAAGAGACCATCAATAGTAGTAAAGTGTGTGAATTTTCTGATCTGTCATCTTTCGTAAAGGTGTTCCTCTTGACCCAGATGCATTTTGGTCAAATTTGCTTCTTCTTCTTCTCTCTCCAGTGGCCCCCGTCATCGAAGTTCCCTCCTAAAACCTTCAGAAGACACATGGTTTATTGTTGCAGCACTGTATTTATACTTGTCGATAGATAGATAGATAGTGAACAAACAGATATACAGTCAGATAGATAGATAGATAGATAGATAGATAGATAGATAGATAGATAGATAGATAGATAGATAGATAATGAACAGACAGATAGATAGATAGATAGATAGATAGATAGATAGATAGATAGATAGATAGATAGATAGATAGATAGATAATGAACAGACAAATATGCAGTCAGATAGATAGATAGATAGATAGATAGATAGATAGATAGATAGATAGATAGATAGATAGATAGATAGATAGATAGTCAGACAAATAGATAGATAGATAGATAGATAGATAGATAGATAGATAGATAGATAGATAGATAGATAGATAGATAGAAAGTCAGAAAAAGAAAATATACATGATATAGATATGTAGCGCGATATAAATAAATGCTAGGTAGTCTATGGTATAGTTTGGTGGTTTTCTCATGCACAGTGCACGACTGTATGTGTAGACTGTACAGTAAACAGGAATATGGCCTACCCTTCTCCTGGGAGATTCATCGCAGTGCTCCATGAACGCAACTGCGCGTGCATCAGAGCATGTAGATGATGTAGGAGAGAAACACGAGTCCGATGATCGCGAAGAACATCAGCATCAAGATGTCCACCATAATGTCCTCTTCGGAGAAAACAAATACAGCTCCGGAAAGCGGTTTGTGGACAAACCCCGGACAGCTGATTTTAGTGAAGAGCTGATTTCCGGTGCAGCCCTGTAGGGAACATCCCCATCTGTCTCCCCCCCGTCACCGTACGGTGGGCGCCCGACTGCATGAGCTATTCCTACTGATGCTTCGTGTATGAACATAACAAACATCGTATTGCTTTCACAGGCATATATAACCAAAGCAATGGTCACTGTCTATTCACAGACTGTTATTATCTGTGTGGATTCAGCCTATCATGGTGAGGCATGATACAACTGTAAAACTGTATTTTATTAAGCATGGACTGTAAAGTTACAAGAGTATGCAAAATTATCGAGCTGAATTAATCTCACCACAGCCCAACTAACCACAGCAACCAAGCAAATATCAATTAATCTTTTCTTATGTTATTAGTATTTGTTATCCAAAGATATATCACTGTATTTCAACTCCTTTCTAGGAGTTGAAATCTACCATTAGCTAATGATAATAAATTTGTAACACAAGCGTACTTTATAAAGGGTATCATAATGTTATATTAGCTAGGACTATTTTTGTTTCTTGATAGTTAACTGGGTATGACCTCCATGTCTAATGGGGATCACACAGGCCATCCACAAATAGGAGAAGCCATATAATGTCATCTTCTATAGATCTGTATTAGATTTATTTTCCACCCTAGACTGCCACAAGTTATTTAACCCTAACTGAATAGTGAATAGCTTCTCATTTCTTAAACAACCATGTAGGAAGACAAATCCTGTGGTCGTGGAAAAGATGTTAATCTGTTTCTGAAGAGTCAAATGAATGGCATGCATCAAGCAAACATCTAAGGATATTGCTGAAACTACAAAAATTGGGTTAAGAACTGTCCAACTCATTATTAAAACCTGGAAGGATTGGGGGGAACCATCATCTTCGAGGAAAAAATGTAGTCAAGAAAAATATTGAATGATTGTGATAAAATCGTTAAAAAACAACAACAGTAGAGCTCATGGCTATGTTTAATAGTGAAAATAAGAGCATTTCCACACACACACACACACACACACACACACACACACACACACACACACACACACACACACACACACAGAGCGAAATAAATTTAAGGGATTGGGAATAAACAGCTGTGTAGCCTTAAGAAAGCCACTTATCATTGAGGCTAACTGAAAAAAAAAGCTTCAATTTGCTAAAGAGCATAAAGATTGAACTCTGGAGCAATGGAAGATGGTCATGTGGTCTGATGAGTCTGCACTGTCCCTGTTCCAGAGTGATTTGGATCATGGTAAGAAAAGAGGTCGGTGAACTTATGCACCCATGTGCTCACCATACAAGCCTGTGGGGGCAGTGCTATGTTCTGGGGTTGCTGCAGTTGGGCAGGTCTCTAGGTTTAGCAACGTTATGTGCCCAAAGAATAAGGTGAGCTGACTACCTGAATATACTGAATGACCAGGTTATCCCAGCAATGGATTTTTTTCTTCCCTGATCGCATTAGCATATTCCGAGATGAAAATATCAGGATTCATCAGGCTCAAATTGTGAAAGAGTGGTTCAGAAAGCATGCATGAGACATAATTTTCACACATGGATTGGCCACCAGAGTTTAGACCTTAACCCCGTTAAGAATCTTTGGTATGTGGTGGAGAAGACTTTGCACAGTGTTCCGACTCGCCCCTCATCAATACAAGATATTTTTGAAAAATTACTGCAACTCTGGATGGGAATAAATGTTGTGATATTGCAGAAGCTTATCGAAACAATGCCATGTAGTCGTAATCGCTAAAGCGTAAAAGCTAAAGGCGGTCCAACAGAATATTAGTGTCTTTTTTTTGGACGGGCATTGTACATTAGCTTATACTATCCTCATATTGAGATGAGTGACAGCTCTGCATACATACTTATATTTTATAGCACCTTTCCCTCCTACTTTTTTTCCTGTTTTTGTTCTGAATATTGCTCCTGAGGTTTTAGTTTTCCTGGTGGTTAGGATGAGGCGCTCTCACCGCTGGAGCCCGGATTCGTTCCCCGGTCAGGGAACCAACCCCAGCCACTTTCAGTGCCGGTCCCAAGCCCGGATAAATGGGGAGGGTTGCGTTAGCAAGGGCATCCAGCGTAAAAACATGTGCCAAGTCAAACGTGCGGAGGATCCGCTGTGGCGACCTCTAACGGGAGAAGCCGAAAGAAATCATTGCTCCTGAGGTTTTAGACCTTTTTTTGTCAACTGTAATGTTAATTTGGATTCAGCTCTTTTTACTGACCTGGACTCCCTGGATGCCTATGTCGCCTAATCTGCCAAGCTGCAATCAAAACAAGTTTAAAACAGAGCGCACACTCGACCCTGATTGGTGGCTTGCTGTGTGATTGACCAGTTAAGTTTTAATTAACTGATAAATAAAAAAGGAACGACTAATTTTGCCAATTGTAGTTGAGTGAAAAGATATTTGTCTTAAAATGTAATGAAGTTAAAGTAAAAGCCCCCCAAATAGAAATAATTGAGTAAAAATGTACTTAAGTACAGTAACGAGGTACATTTACTTTGTTACTGTCCACCACTCTACTAGACTAGAACATTTTTTTTTTTTTTACATTTAAACATCCAATAAAATTGAAAGGTTTACTATGTTGGTGAAAAGTCATACTGTATTTGTGATGTATTATCTACACTCCAATTAAGCATTCTGGTGATTTAGGTGTGACTGACTGATTGGTTAATGAAATGGCAGATAACAGCACAGTCTACTAAACTACAGAGGGCAAAGCCATTCATCTTTTAGATAAAGTGATCCGTGTTTAGTGTCTGTTGCATACACAATCAAACACAGTGACCAGACAAAATATTGAAAGGTTCTTTTAGTGATCAACACACAAGGCAGCTCCAAGCCATATCTAGATCACCTACTGTTAATGTAATAAAGGAAAAGCAGTTTTAAATAAAAACACAGGGTTACATTTTTGAGCTAGAACATTGGAGCCCAGTGTGGCAGTTCACTTAAAAATAATACAAATTGACACCATGTTAATGGAAAGAACACACAAAATAATATTTAAATATATATATATATAAAAAAAAAGGCATAATGAGTATGTAAGTTTCAGTAATTTCACGAGTGATACCTAATGGGCACTTCCTGTTTGTGTACCTAATACGTCTCTTAAGATCAAATAAAGGTTTCGAGTTTATGTCTATATCCCAATATTTGTTCAAATATGTTTACAAATGCAGCACTGTGGTCCTTTCTAACATTTCTATTGTATGTCTCTGTATATGGTGGAAAGGCAATAAAGCTTACTTAAACTTGGTTGCATAACCATTACTTGCTATCATTAGCAGTAAAATAAATACAGTTCTAAGGTTAAGCTAAGGTTTTTATGAAATTGATATAACCCAGGGTATATTATCTAAATGTTAAAACCTAGTACTTTTCTAGAACTGGATTGTCTTCCATGACCATTCTTACTTAGAGACATACAACTTTATAAATGATAAGCACATAGTTTATCATTAGAGTTTGATCAGTATATAAAAGTTCAACCATCTGAACTTTAATAACAAATTAGTACACCCATGCTTTAATTGAACATACAATTCCAGATTTGGTCCTCTGTTTGCGGTTAAATTAACCTTCACTCTTCTGGGAATACTGTCCTCTAGATTTTCGATGTTAGTTGAGGAGGCCCGGGGTTTTAGTCCACAATCCAGTTCATCCCAAAATTGTTCAGTGGGGTTGAGCTCAGAGTTCCATGTAAGAAAGTTAAGTTCTTCCAGTCCAATAAAAAAAGTGAAGGGAAATCTATAACATACAATGACATTGTAGATAACTGCGTGCTTCCAAATTTATAGCAACCATTTGGGTAAGACTGTTTGATGGTCAAATATCAACAGTTTTGCCAAAACATTATGTATTTTGAGATGTTATATAGTAGTACTTGTCAACTTGGCAAAATATATTTTTTGCCTTTAAGCTGAAAGCATCTGATTCTGTTACATATGTATAGAAAAACAGTATTCAAATACATTTTTACTATTGTAATCAGCATGAGCAAAAGCTTCTTGATCTGTTTAGAGGAAATTTGCAAGTTTCAAGTTTTAATCAACTTAACTGATCTCTGTAAACACGTACATATCTAAATGTACAATAAAAGACACATGGACCAGACAGGCTTGGGCCCCGTTTAGCTTTTTTTTTTTATTATTATAATTGTTTTGCTTTAACTTGTTTTAGTATATAGGGCGCTTACAATTCAACAAACTAATTCAAGTTTGTATTAAAATAATATTGAATTAAATGGCCAATAGTGACACCTGATCACTATGTGGGTCTTCCCCTAAACAGTTGGTACAAATGTTGGATGCATACAATTTGTATAGGATGTCTTTGAATGCTGTAACATTGAAAATTCTCCCGTTTCTAGAACTAATTCCAGGCCAAAAAAAAAAACATCTTGATAAATGCACCTGTAAACAAAGTTAGATCCATGAAGAAATGTTTTGCCAAAGCCGGAGTGAAAGTACTTTAGCAGCCTGCAAAGATCCCTGACCTTGGATACACAATACTTAAATATAACTGGAAAACTGAGCACCTAGATTTCTCTCCTAAAATCCCTGACAATGCTCTTTATGCTCTTGTAGATGAACAAGCACAGATCCTCACAGCTGAGTTTCAAAATTTAGTAGAAAGCATTCCCAAAAGACTGGAGGCAGTTAGAGAGGCAAAACAGGACAACATACTAATATTACAAAAATGTTGAATGGGATGCTCAGAATGGGATGCCTACTTTTAAAGAGTTTAAGTTCCTCAGCCTCAAGTTACTTTGGAGGTTTTGTTAGATAAGAACAAATGGAAAACACTGTACATACATGTGTGCATCATAGATTAACTGAATAAATGCACAGTGGTAAAATGTAAATAAATCAATCAATTTAGTAATTCAGAGTAAGGTGTTCTGTGCCGTGGCTATTTTAACAGCCACTTATTTAAATTAGACCAGCGTGTTCTAAGGGTGGCAAAAAGAAGGGCAAAAAAGTACAGGGTGCAAGCTTAAAAGAAAAAAACAAACAAACAAAAACAAAAAAACAAACAAAAAGGCTATTGATGAACAAGTATGTACTATGAGACATCATAACAAAACTGAAGATTGTAACAAGAGGGAACGCATGTGACATTGATAATTGTTTCCATTTAGGTCAAGGCTAGCTGTTCTACATGAGTTGATTATGGAAGACTAGTTTGGACAAGCAACAGAACACAAAGAAAAGTGAAATCTTTGAACCGTTATTATTTAAGGTAATGGACAAGCAGACAAGCTGCTTTATCTTTACAAGCAACGATCACATTCAACATGTGAAATAAAAAAAAAAAGTTTCTCGTAAAAGCGAAAAAAGTTCCTTGTTAGACTAATTTTGCTGTTTTGAACATATATGTTAAATCTTTGATGTGACATTCAATATAGTTTGTACACTATAAGCAGCAAAGTAAGGATTGGTCTCGTTTCTACATAGGGTGGAATATGATATGTTAGAAGTTCAGAATATTGTCTCTAGTGACAAACTGGCCTGTCTTGATATACAAATAGATCTGTTTTATTCCACTGATATTGATTAACTGACATTACAAATCTGGCTCATACAATACGAACAAGGTAATGAGAATATGCAAAGACAGGGAGGGGGAGGGAAAAAACAATAACTTCATAAAGAATAGTGCAGATAAACATGCTGAGATACATCATACAACACACATGGAATGTTCCTGAACATAACTAAAAGAAAGAATTAAAACACATAAGAGGATAGTTCTTAGGCACAGATTTAGCGTAGTCTACAATGCTATAGCAGTTTCCACAAAGAAGCTAACAGTGATATTTAGTCCAGGACTAGGCTTAATCGGTGTCAAGACAAAAAAAGAAAAACCCCACTAAAATGGTCCACAGATTGTGCTTCCTCATTCCCTTTCACTGGTCCTCCAGTTCTGCTCTCCGGTAAGTGGTGAGTGCTATGTGTCTACTTTTTGTTTTTATGAGGAGTAGAGAACACCGCTTCACCTTTACACAGTATATGTGCAGCAAAAAAAAAAAAAAAAAAAAAAAAAAAAAAAAAAAAAAAAAGGCTAGTACATATGTTTTATATGAAAGCACAGAGATGAAGTGTTACACATGAAGGAGATGATGAAAACACTGCTATGTGAGCAGGGTCACCAGGCACACTATAACCATACACAAACCGATACCACAGTAAGAGGATCTTTTTAGATACACATGTATTCCAGTTTCACAATACCCATGAGGTCTGATGGATACGCTTTAAGACTCAGTGGAACAAATGGAATGATCAGAAGTCTCATGTCCAAGCATCATTACTACTGCACAACCATTAAGATGCCACATGGGATAGAATGATAGCTACACCTAGCGACAGGCTGCAAAAAAGTCAGAAAAGAAAAAAAGGTTCTCATTGTCATGGCAAGTGAGGAATGATTGACATGGCTAGGAATGTCTTTTTTCACGAAGTGCTATAAAGTAGCCTTGAAAAAAAAATTCAGAGGTCTGTTTGGGTGTGAATGTGTCATTAAGACGTTAAGTGCCACTTGTGACAGCACCTCTCCAAGACTGAAAAACAAGACAAGGTAGACAGCCAAGACAGCAAGAACTAAGAGGGAGCAGAGAGAAACAGAGCAGGTCAAGCAAGACACGGGTATACACCATGTGTATGTATGTCTACACTATAGCATTGTGCAAGTGAATTTTTGTACGCATGTGTTTTGCATGAGTTATCGGCATAGATGGCGTTAATAAGAAAGCAGAAATAAGGAAAAGAAAATAGCTCTTAAAACATGGAATGGCACTGGGCCTCCTGTTATCCATTTCTCTCTATCTCTCTCATTCCCTTTCTCTCCATCTCCCTCTATCTCCTTCTTGTTTACTTTTTTTTAAATGGCCTCTACATAGTTAGCAGGCAGCATGCCCTGCTGACCAGTACGTTCCACTCTCCCATACATCCATCCTTCATCGATTGGCTGCACGTCTACAATCACATCCCCGTCTAGGAATGACACTTCATCCTCATCAGCTGCTGCGTAGTCATACACTGCTCGGTAACGTTTCTGGAAACAGGCAAATGCGCACACGTATTAATATCGTTTCTATCACATATTTTGAACTGAAGCTATTGACCTGCAATGTGCACTGCTGAAACATGACTGAATAATAAAAATAACAACTTGCAACTTGAAATACATTTTTAGGTTCATATTGAAGGACCAGAAATGTCAAGACTAACAGAAGTCTGAGAAGAAAATACTGCCTTCATAGTATCATATTAAAATCTAAAACGGGGAAACTTTCTAGGCCCTGAGCAGAATAAAGAAAAGCATTTGTATTCATGCTGAATCATTTAGAGAACTGAACTGCTCTGTCTGATCGATAGAGATCTTGAAAGAGTTCCAAAGACCTTTGTGTTTGTGCATGTGTGTAATAAACTACCCCAGAGCTGGGCGGAGGAGCTGCCGCAGCTTGGCGCACCGGTTCTGGCTCATAGTGGTAGTTCTGCGATGCAGCCGGGGGTTGGTATGCTGGGGAAAAAAGAAAGATTGAGAGAGAAAAGCAGAACGTGTAACAGTTTGTACCTCCTTTGCAATGAAAATCAGGTTCAATGCCATATAGAAGCCCAAACATCCCAATTAGTGATGAATGTGTTTGGTAAGAATGAAGGATTGTGTATACCTGGAGTTGTGTTATGTTGAGGTGGTGGATGGGGAACTTCTCCTCCCATTTTACTCTTCTCAAAATCCTCATGATATTTAATCTACAAAATACATAAAACACATGCAACTGAACAGCACCTGAATAAGAGATCCACACTGTTTAACTGTAGCAGGTACTTAGGGTAAAACCCCAAGACAAAGCTACTGTTAAAAGATCTTTACACTGTCATCTGAATCCCACAAATGGGAGACCAAGGTCTATTCTTAAGTCTATTTATATTAATAGGTAACAAATAATAAACCACCAGATTAATCAGAACAGAAAGAATGGAGGTTTTTTTAGTAGAGGCATGCTTATATCCAACTATTCATTCCAGTTTGCAGCAAGAAGCTGTAACTATCCATCAGCCCTATTTAAGGTTTGTCATGTACTATTTGCATGTACAATTCAAGCAGTTGATAAAACTTAATATGCTGATTAAAAGTCAAAGGAACCACTACAGCCATACTCTAAACTGCTCTTTATTATCTGCAATTTGTGCATCAGTGTTGGATGAAGTCTCAGTCCTACAGAACATGAGATATTTGCTGCTCCTAAGCATAATGGGCATCTCATATGTCTGTTTCAGCTGACCTCGTTGCTTTCTCAAATGACACAGCAAAGCAGTGCTGAAAACAGGGCCGAAATGTTGACCTTAGAAGAGGAAAAATAAAGATCTTTTGAAGAGCCTTTATCAACAGCATCAGCCATGTTAGTATTCCTCTCCTTCTTCTAAGCCTCTCATCATATTTATCATTTCGTCTGTATCCATATTACATGCTTCTTCAATCAAGAAATCAGAAGAGCAAGATCATTTTGGCATATTACTATTATAAAAGTTCATTTAATGTTATTTTGAAACATGCCAATGTTGTGTAACTTAGTTTACCTAAAAGAAATTAGACATTTTTTTGCTGTCAATTCTTTAATCACAACATTAATTATGACTTATTCTAAAACACTTTTTTCATCATTATTGTTTATTATTGTCAATTCCAAATGTCTTCTACACTATTGCCTTTGCCATTCAATTTGCATTCTATGCTCTTATGAACGAGTTTTGCCATACTTTGTTTCTACATAGAATACTACAATACGTTTCTTTAAACATGGATTTTAAACTCCATTTCCTCCCTCAAGAAAGTAGGAAATAACCAAATGCCTTGGCACCACACAGTTTTAGCCATGTGTCTGGCAGGGCAAGGTTAAACTGCTTTGTAACTGCTTTGCAAGTTTAGCAAATCTTAAACCTTAAATCTTATATCGGAGGAGACTGTGTATGAGTCTATAAGACAATGTCTAGTATGTCTTTGACCTACGTTGCTGATCTGGTCTTGTGTTTTCTTAATTCTCTGCATCTCCGGTGTGTCAGCTACAACACTGAAGCCTTTTCCTTTGCTCTTCTCAAACTCCTCCTTGTAGAGCACCTGCAATATACACACATTTAACATTTAGAAGTAACAGACTATGTATTATTTTTTTATATAAATATTTGGTAGTTTTTCCTTTGAAACCTAAAAAAAATGTTTGGATAAAATAGATTATATAATGCAATCTGATTGAGGGCTTATTTATTTATTGAGAAATCTTTGAACGGAGTAATGTGGATATGTTAAGGAATTGTATGGAAAATTCTGGGATTTAATGATATGAAGCTGAAACATAATTAACCACAGAAATGAACAAAAAACAACGTTGTCTTGACATATACAGTATCTCACAAAAGCGAGTACACCCCTTACATTTCAGCAACCATTTTAGTATATCTTCTCAAAGGGCAATACTATAGATGTGAAACTTGCATATATTTTAGAGCAGTCAATGTGCAGCTTCAAGTCAAGCCAAAAAGCTTTTATTGTCTTTTCAATCATGTATAGCTGACGCAGTACACAGTGAATGAGACAACATATCTCCAGAATCCTGGTGCTAACTAAATGCAGAAAATCCAAACTAGTGACAAACTACAGGTAAAAACTGTATGTTTTACCAAGCTTTAGTAATGCCAGAACTGTTTTAGTGTCCCTTCGACATAAATTAAACAAGTAAAAAAGTTACCTTTAATTATTTGCTACATAAAAAAAAACAGGTAAGACTATTGGTCAAAAACACCACAACCATAATGTGCCTGCTAAATGTTTAGAAACAGCTAAGTCTTTTATAGTTTTTGAGACACATAAACCTTCTTTTTGTTTACATGCAACAAATGAGGTCAAAGGCAAAAGCACTGGGCAGTGACTGAGTGGAAAAAAGTTCTGTAGACGGATTAGTTCAAATGTGACGTTTTTTGGCTCTAACATAAGAACTTATATAAGATTAAACACCATGTAATTTTGTCTGGACTGCAGCTGATTGGAACCAACTTCACCAAACAACAAGACGATGACCTGAAGCATACATCCAATCTTTGTAAGCGCTATTTAGAAAGCAAACAACTGGCTACAGTGTTATCAGGGAATGACCCAGCTAAAATCCTATTAAAATGCTCTGGGCTGAACTGGATTACAAGGTCAAAAAGAAATATCCAACTAGTGAAAAACACTTCTGGCAAGTTACAAGAGGCAGGGCAAAGTATTTTAGCCGAATTTTTAGAGAAACTAACAGATGTCAAGAGTGTGTAAAGCGTTTAAGGATAAGATAGGTTAAGAAAGGATGACATTAAATTACCTAGTTTGCTGCATATAAACAAAAAAACATGCACGTGTCTCTCTAAAATGATAAGACAGTGTATTCAAACCTGTGACAGGCCCTGTATTATATTTAATACAAGATCCATCTCTTTACCCTCTTAAATCCCCCAACCAAGTATATCAGATCAATAGGGAATGCTGTCCAGACTTCAGTAACAAACACTGACTAAAAGATTCACACACTTAAGTTTCAGCTAGCCATCACACATTTTTGAGCAGTGATCGTTCCAGCCAATGTTCCTTCTCATTTTAAGTCTCTCCGATTAAAAAGTGTTTGAAATCAAAAATAAGTCCTGCCATTTTTGACACAGACTAGGCTAAACAAAGAAGGAGAAATGAATCATCAGTCTGTTACCCAGACTAATAATAGTGGGAGAACTATGAAGTTGTCTTTTGTCAAATGTAACAAAATCTGACAGGAATCTTGATCTGTCGCTTTGTTAAAAACCTTATATATGAAACATAAAAAAAGACAATAAGTGTCCTTCAGGATACTGAGATAAATACAATATTTAAATAATGACAATACACAGACACTTTATATACTGCCAACACACTGACTTAATATAGTGACATTACAGTATTAGTGTCTGGGTGTGGACAGAGAAAACAGAAAAAGAAAAACCTTGATTTAGCTTTAACAACATTCAGCGCATACAGCAAAGAAAAAAAAATCCCTTTCTTAGAATAGTCTTCATCTGGCTGATGTTCCAAGGTATGTGACTGTATCTATATGCATCACTAAATTGATGGCTAGAAGGAAAATGTCTGTGTGTGTTACCTGGCTCTGCATCTTGCTCTGCTGTTTCAGGCGTAAATTTTCTGGAGTGTCAGCAACACTCGTGAATGACGTTTTCGGGTAGTGTCTGTAACACACAGCTTAGAATTAGCCATTATTTAAAACCTGCAATTGCACTTCCAGTCACAGTCATTCATTCCAGAGAGCAATTAGAAATCAGCCTAAATTATTTCAAACTACCCATATTTCTACTCAGCACAAGTAAGGTAAAACTATGGGTTAGGATTGCTTAATAAAGGCCCAGTTTGAAAAACATGTAGGCAATAAAGTGTAAATAAAATACACAGAAAAACTGATTGCAAATAACCACTCAGACTGAATAATCCACCAAGCATATGAATTTACATTTTCAATACAATTTTGCGAAAACTATATTTGGAACAGT
Source organism: Silurus aristotelis (assembly GCF_946808225.1). Taxonomy (NCBI): domain Eukaryota; kingdom Metazoa; phylum Chordata; class Actinopteri; order Siluriformes; family Siluridae; genus Silurus; species Silurus aristotelis. Next base: position 7,158,181 of record NC_139590.1, read on the forward strand.
GTACTAAGCCATAGATGTGTCCTCAGGAAGCATTTAATGCATCTGAATCGTTGATACCATCATGGTCTAATTGCAAAAACTTATTTTCTGTGTAGGCAGGACATACATTTGTAGAAGTATTTAATAAAAAATTTAAGTAACGTAAAGTTAAAGGTCGATGTACACTTTCTGTTGTATATGTGAAATAAAAGCATTGTTAAAGTCTGTGTTGTGCAATAAAGAATGCACATACTTTAGGCAACCTTGTGACACCGTTTGCAATTGAGTAAAGTAATGTTTCATATCAAACTGCATACTTGTGTGCTATTCTAAATTTTTATTAAGTACTACTGATGAAATTTTTACTATTACAGTTCTGATTACTTTGGATTCTTAAAAACCTTAAAAAGCCTGTTTTGAGTTCCAGTTTTCTAAATAAACATTTACCAATCCAGAAAATGTAGTGAGGGTTTTTGATTTGAAATGGAGATTATGACTATCACACCGACAGTTTACGGTTTTAAAGAAAGACTACGTTTGTGCGAGTATATCGCTGTGCATCAAATTCCTAAACCTTACAGTTTAACTTGAAAACCAAGAATGGATGTTTTGGTTATGACGTGCAAATTCTTTGAATGGCATTTTTTAAGTCAACCAGATTTACATAAGATACGCAAATGAGAATGTGAACAATGCAATGAAAATGTTTTATCACTAATTTATTTGCATTTTTTTTTTGTTATATTATTATTCAGTGTCCTTAATACCAAGCTGCAAAAAGCACAAAACACTTTAATAATTCTCCAAAAATTACATTGATCCGAATATGACAACAATAAAATAAAACAACAGAAACGTACAAAAAAACATTAGGAAGTTACAAGGTTACTGCTGATTTTGCCAAACATCCATGTTGACACCATAAACAGGAAATCACTTAATGTTTTACACAAATGGGAACAGACAACTTGTAGATACTTACGCATTGCAGTATGGTTTCTTATCAAAGCCTTTATAGTTCTTCATGTTTAGAGTCATCTTGCATACCTCACAGCTGAAACATCCTTTATGCCAGAACTAAGAAAGGGGGGTAAATAAAAAAAAGTAAATATGTAAGCAATTAAAACCAACCTCCATAGCTCTATAAGTAAGTTCACTAATGCAGCAAACGATGTGCAGTGTATATAGAAGCAACCTTACACCCCATGGTTCAGTAATGAATATACACATAAAAAACTGATCATTTAAATAACCGAGGGTAAAAATATAAAGAGTCATTATTTTTATTTCATAATAAAAGATTATGAAGGATCTCACTCTATTGCCACCAAACCAACTGTCTAAACTATCTCTGGATATGTCCCTGTTTAAAAATGTAATAAATAAAAGAAGTGAAAAAAGACAGAACAGGTTTTTTTTAATATACACTTTTAGTGTGAGAAATCACTAGCATAATTTTTTTTTTTTTTTTTTTGTTACAGCCAAAAAAAAAAAAACCTACATGGTTAAAGTGGGAAAAAAAGGGGAGGGGGATGTAGGACTACCAATCACCAAAACACACTGGATGTTCAGCGGTTTATAGTGAATTGTGCCACTTCTTGGGTGAGAATTACTGAACCGACAATAGACAAAAGTGTCTGCAGTGAGTCCAGGTCAAAAGTTGGACTTTAATATTTAGCTTTCCGAGTCACTACTGACTTTGGGAGGGTTTAAAGATAACAGAGGGGGGAAAAACTGTACCTTTTAAACTACATACCACTTGACTGACCATTTATGCACAGTTAGCATGCAGAGAGCTAGAACTTTCTTTTCTAATAATATTGACTAAGTGAAAGTGTGAAATTGCACATATTGCTAAACAAAACCAAAAAATAAAACCCACATCAAAATAGCTTTGTGATACTAGGTTTTGCAATACACGCCATAAATCATGTTTATATTTGCTAACAATATTCTACAGATCTGCAACAACACATGATATAAACCTGTGACTTATTAAAATATAATCAAACAAATAAAGTCAGAAACGCAAGTGGGAGAATGCAACAACTAGTACAAAATCTATGCATCTACATCCAACCTATATCTATATCTTTCAAATTAACCATTCTTTGCATTTGCATATTCAGTGCAAACAATTTACATCTAAATAATGAATGTAATAAAGCTCTGAGTGCAAAATGCTGCATGCCCAATATATCAGGCAACCTATTCAGCTGCCACATCCAGAGCTGCTCGTGGGACCTTAAACAAGACCCTTAAAATCTCATTTGTAAGATAATTGTAACATAAGTGCATATGACAAATGCTGTAAATGTACAACAAACAAATGAAGACAAAGATCTGGTACAAAATTGCTTTACTGTAGCTGTAGTGTATTTTCTGACCTTTTTAATAAAATATCATTGATTCTTAGACTTTATATGACTTTACCGGACACATGAACACCTTAACCCACTGAACACTTTTAAAATGAATTAAAACACAGGGTACCCCTCAACCATCATCAGTGCCTGATTGCATGAACACCCTTGTGGCTAAACAAGCTAATCTCCACAACCACAAACCAAAAACTAGTTGAAAGCCTCCACCGAAAAGTAAATGTTACTACAACAGCAAAGTGTAAAGAAAATTTAAAACAGTATGTTTAATAAGCATAAATGATTTTAAACACTAACACTTTTAGCTGAATACTGTATGTTCCTTATTATAGACAAGATTGATAATGAGAAGTCAGATGAAATGGCATAGATATCTAAAGGGCCACTCCCCAAAGCATTTCCTGAAAGCATCTAGAAGCGTCGAACAGAGAAGGCGGAGGTGTTTCTTCCCTGCGTTTTTTTTTTTTTTACCAATTCACTTTGGGGTGTTTTTTTTTTTTTTTTTTTTTTTTTTAAATGCAATTTGAAAGTCAACTCAAAGAATCATTACAGCACAGTGTTTTGTTGCAAGTGCACATGCATATATTTAATCATTTCATCAAATAGAATTTTATAACACTTTAACCACTGATTTTACATTATGATTTTATCAGCCAGTGTTCCTGTACAGATGAACTGTTTAATGATACGGGGAACTAACTAGTCTAATATCTACCAAGATATGATGTAGGATGAGAAATTGTTCTATAGTTTACACCGGACTATAAAAGAGCTGCTCCTCTGATCACAGACTCACTTCTGTGGAATATCTGAAGTGATAACTCACTGCTGCTGTATTTCTGAGGCTCGCTCCCTCTGCAAAATAAGAATTAACCTCCATCCTTTTAATCTACAGGATTATCTGCTGCTTTTATTTGGGAACTTCTTAAACATTAGTAAGGGTTCAAGTCTTATTAGCGATTTAAACATAAATTATGCTTTTTAATATGAACAATTAATAACTTTGAAAGTTAAATAGATGGCTCAGTTGAAGCTGGTCTGTCATCCATGCCAGATTTTACATGCAATTATGTTAACCATTGGTACACAACAGGTCAATAAATCCCTGAGACTGAGATACTGCCTGAAAGACCTTTCACTAAATCACATTTAAAAGGTTACTTGCAAAAGGTCACTATCTCTCCTATACATTTTCTTTCATTTCATTTTGGTGACGTTATTAACATCACATAATCAGACTTACGGTCAAGGTAGCCGATTAGTCAATAAAGTTCTTTAAATGATTTATTTAGAAACCATATGAATCATTTATCCTCTATAAGAATATAGGTGGAACTAAGCTTTCTCCAAGGTCACCAAAATACAACAGCACATTACATCTTGTCTGAACGCTTTCTTTAATTGTAAATGTCACACAATAAAGTAAACGTTTTGAAATTGTTACATCTGTCTTGTATAAAACACTTCTATATGGTCCTTTTTAGAAGTGTAAATACATGACTGGTGAATCAAATTGAAAATGGAAACTAATATCCAGCCAGTTGATATAGTGGCCTAATCCACACTAACAGATGCGATTTAAGACACGTTTTAATGTATTGGTCACACCAGTGTTTTTAGTTTCAAAATGTTTTAAAAATCCACAATGGAATGTGTTAATAACAGAAAATTTGCCATGAACACTAGGTATCTAACAAACTACCCGTGGGTTATTTCCATTATTATTATTTTTATTATAATTATTATTTTGACAACATGAACCTAATATATGCTTCATTATTATATTGTCATGTTTACAGATCACATGACAATTATATGACAAGATTTTATTTAAAAATATATATATTATTCCTATGACGTTTCCATTCACATCATTGAAAAGCAAAAACAAACACCCAAATTATTGTGGACTGAACCAGAAACCATATTAAAAAGTTTTTTCATCCTAAACTTTTGCATTTGCCTTGTATTCCCCACCCTGTGTAATACTTGGTAATTAAATAATCTCTTACTCCTTCGATATCACCACTGAGTAATCGCATGTGGGAGGCTTTTTTTTTTTTTTTTTTTTTTTTTTTACCTCTTTAAACTGCATTTTCTTCTTAGGAGGCCCCAGTGGTCATGATTCATGATTACTCTGATTCACGATTAGCTGCTCTGTCAGAGAGCAATTGATTTTCTCAGTTTTTTTTTCTGGTTCATAGAACACATCACCTGAGGCCTTAAAAGTATGTTAAAAAGAATTCTAATAATAAAACAATATAAGAAATCACTACATCTCATAGCTTCATTCGTTTAAAATAATTGGAAACTGGTACAAAATACATTTTAGAAATATTAGACAAAGACAAAAATGTTCCCAAAATGCTATATTTCCAAAGTGAGACATAATACGATATGCATAAAACCTGAGACCTTCAACAGTCACACATATAAGTCACTTTGTACAAAAAAATCTGAATGATAATGTTACCAAGTTTGCACAAAATTCTGCAAGATCCCTAAACAAATTGTATACAAAATGCATACATTTTGTAGAAACAAATGGGACGTGGTGTAAAATCTTCTGCTCTCGATTAACAGAGTAAAGCAGTGTTTTTCACCATGTAAATCACCCCCTAACACTTGACATGGATTTACAGATACTGTACTGTACATGGAGCCAAGCCATTTAGTTAGTGTTTTCTTTCCTTTCAGTTCAGTCTTAAACTATTGCAATGGCCTGCAACTGAGCTGGCTTTTCCTAATGTTGCCAAAACCGTCCTGATCTCTTTGCATATACAAATAAGTCTTGTTATCCCATAAGAAAAGTGCATGTGGTTTATATCTGGGGTATTGGTTAATGAATGATCGTATGTTGTGTGTACTAAAGGCGTACCACAACAAACGATGGAATTGAGGAAGAGAAATCGGCCAGATGTTTTGTAACATGCCGAAAGCAGCAAAATTAAAAGCTCGTAATTTGACAAGTGTTGATGTCAAAGGACTTCGTTTGAAGTGCAGGGACAGTGTGACACGTCAGATTAGTCCACTGCTGCTCCAGCACTACGGAGGAGGCCGTGTGCGCGTACACGCACGCACACAGGGACACGGGCGCGCCCCCGCTCTAACGTCCTCGGTTTAGCTTTACCTATTACAGAAGTGACTCGCAAATCAGCGTTACTTGTCTAGGAAGGTAAACGTGCATTTGGGTAACGCCAAATGATCGAGCACGAAGACAAATTGCAAAGGGGGGGGGGGGGGGTGGAAACGTGTAGCTAGCAACCCTCGGTCACAGCGACCATAACAAGCTACTTAGCATTAGCTAGCTTACTAACTGGTTCCGCTTCCGTTCCAACCGAAATGAAGGAAAATAAAGCCCACTCAAAAAAAAGAAATGCGATTCAAGAACATGTTAAAATCGGTGAAATTGTGGCGTGTTCATAGTTCACTTAGCTTACTACATTCAGGTTAGCTTACCTTGTCAAGGCAATTCACTTTTTCCGTAGGATACACGACTCGGTTACATCTACTGCACAGCGGATTCATTTTTGAAATAGATTGGTCGGGGGAAAAGACTCAAACCCGACGGTGTTACTTCGTGATGGGGTGTGTGAGATTCAGGCAGGTTATCCGAGCAAGGAAAGGGGGAGAAAAAACCCAGTGCAGGCGGCGGCTTGTGATGTTTTGCACCGCTGTCTGTCACAACCGAACGAGCAGACGCGCGCGGAAGCGCGGGCACGACGCCACTCTATTCTGCGCACCGCGTTCCCGCGCGGAGACGGAGCTGTGCGGGCGCGCGCTCGGGTCTTTTAAAATAATACGTTAAAATAAAACTCCTCATATATGGAAACTCGGCGGATGGGCCTAATGGATTGTATGAATAAATAGAATTTTAAGTGAAACTACGTAAAAAAAAAAACCCAGTTCAATGATATCTACACGTATTTTAGATTTCCATCTTTCATCAGCTACTTAAATACTTTAGCCGGCTTTCCATCCAATCGGGGGTATAGCTCAGTGGTAGAGCATTTGACTGCAGATCAAGAGGTCCCCGGTTCAAATCCGGGTGCCCCCTCTCTACCTTTTTTGACAAATTTCCCAGATAATTATTTTTTTCTATGAAAACCACAATTAACATTCAAATGTCAACACAAACATGTGTTAAAAGATTTCTCAGGTTACTCGTTGTAAGCCGTATGTGACGTATTTAACATCACAAACTCCATACGCACTAAGAATGTAGATGTTAAAGTGACTCAGAGATGAACAGATGACTAGTTGAATGGTTAACCAGAGATGGGCAATAACAAAGTACAAATACTTCGTTTCTGTACTTAAATAGATTTTTCTGGTATCAGTACTTTATTTCATTTTGATTTTGGACAACTTTTTATTAATACATTTTTTTTTACACAAATATCAGTACTTTTTTATAAATACTTTGTACATTTGCCAACCAGGCTGTTACTTTATCATACTACAAGCATATTACGTGCCCTACCAGATACAAAAACATTTTGGACCACTTCTACACCACAATAAAGGATGCATATAGCAACATCTGCAGAGCTGCTTTAGGACTCTCTGATCACTGACTGGTTCATCTTCTACATACATTCAGGCAAAAACTTAAATCTGCTAAGCCTGTAGTAAAGACTAAAAAGGTAGACACAATGAAACAGGGCAGGCATTACAAGCCTGTTTTTACTTTTAAAGCTGCTACTTCTGATCTGGATGAGCTCACAGACTCAGTAACTCAGTAGCTTCTGTAGTCTTAATGACTACAGACCTATTGCCCTAACATCTGTGTTCATAATGTAATTTGAGAGCCGGTGTTGGCTTATTTGAAGGACATCACCGGACCCTTGTTGGACCCCCTACAGTTTGCTTACAGAGTAAACAGGTCTGTAAATAATGCAGTAAACATAGACAGACATACATACAGACATACATACAGATAGATAGATAGATAGATAGATAGATAGATAGATAGATAGATAGATAGATAGATAGATAGATAGATAGATAGATAGATAGATAGATAGATATTTTCATTGCATAGAACAGGTACACAGCAACAAAATGCAGTCTACAAGAAGTGCATAAAGTAGTAATTGTGTAAATAGTATATGCACAGCATGTAATTAATATATTATTTATATAATAAATATATAAATAAGCTGAATAAACAAGTCCACTAATATATATATATATATATATATAATATATATATATATATATATATATATATATATATATATATATATATATATATATATATATATATATATATATATATATATATAAATGTGTAATATTAGGCAGAATGTACAATAAGGTATATATACATACACATTAATAAAATAGTGCAGTGTATGTAAGGCACAATATGTGTAGAGTATCACAAATACAATATGTAATATGTACATTGTATGTACAACTGTACAGAAGTTACATACAGTGTTTTATGCCATGTTTATACAGTGATCTAAAGGTGTAGTGTAAAGTTCAGTAGGGTGATGGTGGATGAAAAAAAAATGTCCCTGAACCTGGTTCTAGTGCGCATGTTCCTGTAGCTCCTTCTTGAAGGAAGGAGGTGAAACAGTTTGTGACTGGGATGTGGAGTCCTTAATGATGTTGTGAGCTCTGCGCCAGACATCTGCTGTGGTGAAGAAGGTGCTGCACTTTATCCTCTAACATCTGGACAAATTGGGGACTTATGCAAGGATCCTGTTTGCGCACTTCAGTTCAGCCTTCAAAACCATTATCCCAACACTTTTACAATGTGTTAATTTTTGAATTTTATTTATCATTAAAAAAGTGCAACTGGAAGCTTCTGTGACCAAAACAAATTCCTTGTATATGCAAACCTATTGACAATAAAGCTCTTTTTGATTCTTTCTGATTCTGATTCTTTCTTATTTAGTTTTAATCTTTTTGTCACAATCAATAATTTCTCTTATCATTACCCAGCTTTTTCAACCTTCTACTGGTGTATCATTTCCTGGCTATCACACACCACAGACGTAGGAAAAAGGAACGAAGCAAAGCCAGTACATACAATACAAGTACAAGTTTATCGCTAGAAGTAAAAAGTCAAATGCAATGAGACCATTCAATTAAATTTTCAATTACATTTTCTATAAAATACCCCAGTATAATCATGACAGTACTGAATCAGGTGTAAATTATTAAACAATATCAGCAAACAGCAGCAGATGGCGGCAGAAAGCCTGAGTTTATAGATAAGATTTGATTCCTGTCGTGAGTGATGAATAAACAAAAATCACCAAATCACAATATCTCACAAAGTTTTTTCCCCCATCGCATACCCTTTACATCGCATATCCTATAACATTTGGAAATATCTATTTTCATCCAATAAACACAATTCAACAAGTGTCCATTTACTGCAGCCATAGCTGCGCAGGCCACATACATCATCTCTAGCAAAAGCATTAATATTAATTTCATAATTTCAACTAACCCCAGGTATTCTGTGCATTTTTTCTGTGAATTTGTATTTAATAGGAAAGCAAATAGTATGTTTTTGTGCAAATTTTACAGGAAAGAAAATGCAAAAGCATACATTTTTGAGGAAAAAGTTTTAACACATGGTTTGAATTGTTTTGGCTGACCTTTCCTCATGATGTCCAGCCTTTCTTAAAAAGACTGTCTTGTAAATGTCCTGTAAAGTATACATTTCTTCTTCTCTGTCAGCTTTTGTGAAATGAAAAAACATATGTTTTTAAACATAAATATACAAACCAGATTCCAAAAATTTTGGGACAATGTACAAATTGTGAATAAAAAAGGAATGCAATAATTTACAAATTACATTAACATATATTTTATTCACAATAGAATATAGATAACATATCAAATGTTGAAAGTGAGACATTTTAAAATGTCATGCCAAATATTGGCTCAATTTTGATTTCATGAGAGCTACACATTCCAAAAAAGTTGGGACAGGTAGCAATAAGAGGCCAGAAAAGTTAAATGTACATATAAGGAACAGCTGGAGGACCAATTTGCAACTTATTAGGTCAATTGGCAACATGATTGGGTATTAAAAAGAGCCTCTCAGAGTGGCAGTGTCTATCAGAAGTAAAGATGGGCAGAGGATCACCAATTCCCCCAATGCTTTGGTGAAAAATAGTGGAGCAATATTAGAAAGGAGATTCTCAGAAATAAATTGCAAAGAGTTTGAAGTTATCATCATCCACAGTGCATAATATCATCCAAAGATTCAGAGAATCTGGAACAATCTCTGTACGTAAGGGTCAAGGGCGGAAAACCATACTGGTTGCCTGTGATCTTCGGGCCCTAAGACGGCACTGCAGCACATACAGAAATGCTACTGTAATGGAAATCACAACATGGGCTCAGGAATACTTCCAGAAAAAACTTTTGGTGAACACAATCCACCGTGCCATTCGCTCTATAAACTTTATAGGTCAAAAAAGAAGCCATATCTAAACATGACCCAGAAGTGCAGGCATTTTCTCTGGGCCAAGGCTCATTTAAAATAGACTGTGGCAAAGTGGAAAACTGTTTTGTGGTCAGATGAATTAAAATTCAAAGTTCTTTTTGAAAAATTGAGACGCCATGTCATCCGGACTAAGGAGAATAACGACAACCCAAGTTGTTATCAGCGCTCAGTAAAGAAGCTTGCATCTTTGATGGTATAGGGTTGCATGAGTGCGTGTGGCATGGGCAGCTTACACATCTGGAAAGGCACCATCAATGCTGAAAGGTATATCCAAGTTCTAGAACAACATATGCTCCCATCCAGACGTCGTCTCTTTCAGGGAAGACCTTGCATTTTCCAACATGACAATGTCAGACCAGATACTGCATCAATTACAACATCCTGGCTGCGTAGAAGAAAGATCTGTGTACTGAAATGGCCAGCCTGCAGTTCAGATCTTTCACATTTGGCGCATCATAAAGAGGAAGATGCGACAAAGAAGATCTAAGACAGTTGAGCAACTAGAAGCCTGTATTAGACAAGAATGGGACAACATTCCTATTCCTAAACTTGAGTAACTTTTCTCCTCAGTCCCCAGACGTTTGCAGACTATTATAAAAAGAAGAGGGAATGCCACACAGTGCTAAACATGGCCTTGTCCCAACTTTTTTTTTTTAGATGTGTTGATGCCATGAAATTTAAAATTATTTTTAATTACTTTTCCCTTAAAATGATACATTTTTTCAATTTAAACATGTGATATGTCATCTATGTTGTATTCTGAATAAAAACTTCCACATCACTGCACTCTGTTTTACAGTGTCCCAACTTTTTTGGAATCGGGTTTGTAATTGAGCTTGTGCAATTAGCTACAGATGCAGTTTGCGAGCTCTGAATAGTGAGCTCTGAATTGTGTGCTCTATGACCATCCAATCAAAGGACATGAAAATGCTGACATGATTGGACATCTTTTAGATTAGCGGCCCCCAACCTTTCTTGCGCCACGGACCGGATGAATGCCGGACAATATTTTCACGGACTGGCCTTTAAAGTGTGGCAGAAGAAATACAACAAAATAAAATAATACGACCAGCAAAAAAATGGTATTTTCTAAATATAATAATAAACGTGAATCCACTGTGTTGTTTTTTTGTTCATTTTGCTAGCTTGGGGGTTTGAATTTAGCGGTAATGTATTATGTGTTGCCGGCCAGAGCAGCCCCTTTAAAAAGGTAGCGGACGACATGTGTCCGAGGCAAATATCTTGACATGCATCAAGAGTGAGTCATAGACAGATGTGGCCTAGAGAATCTGGTAATTTTCCAAAATAAAACATCGTTTAGAATCAGATAATAAATAAAACGGAAATAATGTTAAGTTATGTATTTTCTTTTGTGCGGCCCAGTACCAATTGACCCATGGACCAGTGACGGTCTGCGGCCCGGGGGTTGGGGACCACTGTTCTAGATGACCCAAGTGAGGTCAATTGGATAAAGCATCAGCTTAGAACAATATGGATGTTAAATTATAAGATGCATTCAGTTTTTACAGTGAAAGCTCAAAGCAGACAGATACCTATGACCCTGGCAAAACATGAAGTGATGGCTGAAATCTGATTAAATAGAAATTGTAACTGAAAATTACACTCAGATGTGCTACCCCTCACAACAAGGAAACCTGGAGAAAAGCTGTGAAATGAAAAGAATAGGCTTTTGAGAATTATTTATTAACAGATAAAAGTATATATTTACAGGCAAAAAGAAGATTAAAACGTAAATCAGTGATTCTAAAAGTGTTTAGGCCAGTGTGAGTTACATTTTGAATGGGTAATGTAACTCATTGATAGATCAGGAGGTTCCTGATTCAAGTCTGCATGAGGGAACTGAGTGAATTCTGGGTATTTCCGAGTAAACTATAGAGAGTTTGTGATATCAGCAGTTTACTGAGAAAGAAAATACTAAAAACAGCCTGCCTTGTTTTAAGAATCAGGTGAAAGTCAAAATCAATGAGTTCAGATGTTGTTGTCCAATATCAAACATCATATATACTTTTATGGCCTTTTAATTGCTGTGGATTGAAATGTTTCTTAAAATGCACCAGCTTTGGCATATAGCTTTTCCTTTTTGGGGTATAGTCCAGTGGTAAAGCATTTGACTGCAGATCAAGAGGTCTCCGTTGCAAGTCAGTCTGTCAGGTCTAACCAATCTGGTCATTTTGTATAAAATAAGTAAGTTCAGATGTTTTTGTCTAATTCTAAATGTGAATTTCTTTTTTTTTTACAAAGCACTAATGCTTATATTTTATAATATTTGGTGAGAGAAGCTGACTCTCAACTAAAAGTGAGAAGTAGGTAGTTGGATTTGAACCCGGGACCTTTCGATCTGCAATCAAATGTTCTACAAATGCTGGCAGAGCATCTGATTACAGATTAAACGCAGTCAAATGCTCTACCACTGAGCAATACCCCCCACAACGGTGAAGTCTATGCTAAGTGGCAGAACATCTGACTACAGATCAAGAGGTCTCTGGTGCAAGTGCCCCCATTATGGCTTTTTGCTGAGAGTTGAATCTTTTAACTCTACTGTCAACTCTAACTCTTCAGTAATAGTTTGTTGGGGGTATAGCTCAGTGGTAGAGCATTTGACTGCAGATCAAGAGGTCCTTGGTTCAAATCCAGGTGCCCCCTCACTCTTGCTTAAAGAATTCTTCTCTCACCTAGATGGTGTTGCTTCGGCACGTGTAGCAAACTGCTTAACAGCATAGAAATGAAAATCTTTCATTTGTTATGATATTTTGACTCTTGTTACCCTCTAAACAACCTGACAAAATGTGAACAGTATTTCACAAAGTATTGGAATTTTTTTTTTTTTTTTTGACAAAACACTAGAAGCTTATATTTTATAATGGTTTGGTGAGAGAAGCTTGCTCCCAAACAAGAACGTGAAAGGGGGCACCTGGATTTGAACCAGGAACCTCTTGATCTGCAGTCAAATGCTTTACCACTGGGATATACCCCCAACACAGGGGGAAGTCTATGCTAAGTGGCAGAACATCTGACTACAGATCAAGAGGTCTCTGTTGCAAGTGCCCCATTATGAATATTTGCTGAGGGTTGATTCTATACTCTAACTCTTCAATCATAGCTTGTTGGTGGTATGGCTCAGTGGTAGAGCATTTGACTGCAGATCAAGAGGTCCCTGGTTCAAATCCAGGTGCCCCCTGTCTCACTCTTGCTTAAAGAATTCTTTTGTCACCTAGATGGTGGTTTTGCACTAAAGCTATCAATGTAAGCAGGTTTATTCTTTCAACTCAACTGTCAACTCTAACCCTTCCTTCATAGATTCTTGCGGGTATAGCTCAGTGGTAGAGCATTTGACTGCAGATCAAGAGGTCCCTGGTTCAAATCCAGGTGCCCCCTGTCTCACTCTTGCTTAAAGAATTCTTCTGTCACCTAGATGGTGGTTTTGCACTAAAGCTATCAATTTAAGCAGCAGCGTCGGCATGTGTAGCAAACTGCTTAACAGCATATAAAAGAAAATATTTCATTTGGTATGATATTTTGACTCTTTTTACCCTCTAAACAACCTGAAAAAATGTGAAAACTTTTTCACAAAGTATTGGAAGCTAGTTTTTGTTGACAAAGCACTAGAAGCTTACATTTTATAATGGTTTGGTGAGAGAAGCTTACTCCCTACCAAGAGTGTGAAAGGGGACATCTGGATTTGAACCATGGACCTCTTGATCTGCAGTCAAACGCTCTACCACTGAGCTATACCCGCAGCACAGGTGAAGTCTCTGCTCAGTGGCAGAATATCTGACTACAGATCAAGAGGTCTCTGTTGCAAGTGCCCCATTATGGATTTTTGCTGAGGGTTGATTCTTTCAACTCTACTGTCAACTCTAACTCTTCAGTCATAGTTTGTTGGGGGTATAGCTCAGTGGTAGAGCATTTGACTGCAGATCTAGAGGTTCCTGGTTCAAATCCAGGTGCCCCCTGTCTCACTCTTGCTTAAAGAATTCTTCTGTCACCTAAATGGTGGTTTTGCACTAAAGCTATCAATTTAAGCAGCAGCGTCGGCATGTGTAGCAAACTGCTTAACAGCATATAAAAGAAAATCTTTCATTTGGTATGATATTTTGACTCTTGTTACCCTCTAAACAACCTGAAAAAATGTAAAAACTATTTCACAAAGTATTGAATGCTTAGTATTTATAATGTTTTTTTCTCATTACAAATGTAATGTGTTTTAATAGGTGCTGTAGCATTTCTGTCAGGTCTAACCAATCTGGCCATTCTTGAATCAAATAAATGAGATCAGATGTTTTTGTCTAATTCTAAATGTAAAAACTTTTTATTTATTTATTTATTTTTGACAAAACACTAGAAGCTTATATATTATAATGTTTTGGTGAGAGAAGCTTACTCTCAACCAAGAGAGTGAAAGGGGGCACCTGGATTTGAACCAGGGACCTCTTGATCTGCAGTCAAATGCTCTACCACTGAGCTATACCCGCAACACAGGTGAAGTCTATTCTCAGTGGCAGAACATCTGACTACAGACAAAGAGGTCTCTGTTGCAAGTGCCCCCATTATGGCTTTTGGCTGAGTGTGATTCTTTCAACTCTACTGTCAACTCTAACTCTTCAGTCATAGTTTGTTGGGGGTATAGCTCAGTGGTAGAGCATTTGACTGCAGATCAAGAGGTCCTTGGTTCAAATCCAGGTGCCCCCTGTCTCACTCTTGCTTAAAGAATTCTTCTCTCACCTAGATGGTGGTTTTGCACTAAAGCTATCAATTTAAGCAGCAGCGTCGGCATGTGTAGCAAACTGCTTAACAGCATATAAAAGAAAATCTTTCATTTGGTATGATATTTTGACTCTTGTTACCCTCTAAACAGCCTGAAAAAATGTGAAAACTATTTCACAAAGTATTGGATGCTTAGTATTTATAATGTTTTCTTCTCATTACAAATGTAATGTGTTTTAATAGGTGCTGTAGCATTTCTGTCAGGTCTAACCAATCTGGCCATTCTTGAATCAAATAAATGAGATCAGATGTTTTTGTCTAATTCTAAATGTAAAAACTTTTTATTTATTTATTTATTTATTTTTGACAAAACACTAGAAGCTTATATATTATAATGTTTTGGTGAGAGAAGCTTACTCTCAACCAAGAGTGTGAAAGCAGGCACCTGGATTTGAACCAGGGACCTCTTGATCTGCAGTCAAATGCTCTACCACTGAGCTTTACCCCCAACACAGGTGAAGTCTATGCTCAGTCGCAGAACATCTGACTACAGAAAACAAAGGTCTCTGTTGCAAGTGCCCCCATTATGGCTTTTGGCTGAGTGTGATTCTTTCAACTCAACTGTCAACTCTAACCCTTCCTTCATAGATTGTTGTGGGTATAGCTCAGTGGTCGAGCATTTGACTGCAGATCAAGAGGTCTCTGGTTCAAATCCAGATGCCCCCTGTCTCACTCTTGCCTAAAGAATTCTTCTGTCACCTAGATGGTGGTTTTGCACTAAAGCTATCAATTTAAGCAGCAGCGTCGGCATGTGTAGCAAACTGCTTAACAGCATATAAAAGAAAATCTTTCATTTGGTATGATATTTTGACTCTTGTTACCCTCTAAACAACCTGAAAAAATGTAAAAACTATTTCACAAAGTATTGAATGCTTAGTATTTATAATGTTTTTTTCTCATTACAAATGTAATGTGTTTTAATAGGTGCTGTAGCATTTCTGTCAGGTCTAACCAATCTGGCCATTCTTGAATCAAATAAATGAGATCAGATGTTTTTGTCTAATTCTAAATGTAAAAACTTTTTATTTATTTATTTATTTTTGACAAAACACTAGAAGCTTATATATTATAATGTTTTGGTGAGAGAAGCTTACTCTCAACCAAGAGAGTGAAAGGGGGCACCTGGATTTGAACCAAGGACCTCTTGATCTGCAGTCAAATGCTCTACCACTGAGCTATACCCGCAACACAGGTGAAGTCTATTCTCAGTGGCAGAACATCTGACTACAGACAAAGAGGTCTCTGTTGCAAGTGCCCCCATTATGGCTTTTGGCTGAGTGTGATTCTTTCAACTCTACTGTCAACTCTAACTCTTCAGTCATAGTTTGTTGGGGGTATAGCTCAGTGGTAGAGCATTTGACTGCAGATCAAGAGGTCCTTGGTTCAAATCCAGGTGCCCCCTGTCTCACTCTTGCTTAAAGAATTCTTCTCTCACCTAGATGGCGGTTTTGCACTAAAGCTATCAATTTAAGCAGCAGCGTCGGCATGTGTAGCAAACTGCTTAACAGCATATAAAAGAAAATCTTTCATTTGGTATGATTTTTTGACTCTTGTTACCCTCTAAACAGCCTGAAAAAATGTGAAAACTATTTCACAAAGTATTGGATGCTTAGTATTTATAATGTTTTCTTCTCATTACAAATGTAATGTGTTTTAATAGGTGCTGTAGCATTTCTGTCAGGTCTAACCAATCTGGCCATTCTTGAATCAAATAAATGAGATCAGATGTTTTTGTCTAATTCTAAATGTAAAAACTTTTTATTTATTTATTTATTTATTTTTGACAAAACACTAGAAGCTTATATATTATAATGTTTTGGTGAGAGAAGCTTACTCTCAACCAAGAGTGTGAAAGCAGGCACCTGGATTTGAACCAGGGACCTCTTGATCTGCAGTCAAATGCTCTACCACTGAGCTTTACCCCCAACACAGGTGAAGTCTATGCTCAGTCGCAGAACATCTGACTACAGAAAACAAAGGTCTCTGTTGCAAGTGCCCCCATTATGGCTTTTGGCTGAGTGTGATTCTTTCAACTCTACTGTCAACTCTAACTCTTCAGTCATAGTTTGTTGGGGGTATAGCTCAGTGGTAGAGCATTTGACTGCAGATCAAGAGGTCTCTGGTTCAAATCCAGATGCCCCCTGTCTCACTCTTGCCTAAAGAATTCTTCTGTCACCTAGATGGTGGTTTTGCACTAAAGCTATCAATTTAAGCAGCAGCGTCGGCATGTGTAGCAAACTGCTTAACAGCATATAAAAGAAAATATTTCATTTGGTATGATATTTTGACTCTTTTTACCCTCTAAACAACCTGAAAAAATGTGAAAACTTTTTCACAAAGTATTGGAAGCTAGTTTTTTTTGACAAAGCACTAGAAGCTTACATTTTATAATGGTTTGGTGAGAGAAGCTTACTCCCTACCAAGAGTGTGAAAGGGGACATCTGGATTTGAACCAGGGACCTCTTGAGCTGCAGTCAAACGCTCTACCACTGAGCTATACCCGCAGCACAGGTGATGTCTCTGCTCAGTGGCAGAATATCTGACTACAGATCAAGAGGTCTCTGTTGCAAGTGCCCCATTATGGATTTTTGCTGAGGGTTGATTCTTTCAACTCTACTGTCAACTCTAACTCTTCAGTCATAGTTTGTTGGGGGTATAGCTCAGTGGTAGAGCATTTGACTGCGGATCTAGAGGTTCCTGGTTCAAATCCAGGTGCCCCCTGTCTCACTCTTCCTTAAAGAATTCTTCTGTCACCTAAATGGTGGTTTTGCACTAAAGCTATCAATTTAAGCAGCAGCGTCGGCATGTGTAGCAAACTGCTTAACAGCATATAAAAGAAAATCTTTCATTTGGTATGATATTTTGACTCTTGTTACCCTCTAAACAACCTGAAAAAATGTAAAAACTATTTCACAAAGTATTGAATGCTTAGTATTTATAATGTTTTCTTCTCATTACAAATGTAATGTGTTTTAATAGGTGCTGTAGCATTTCTGTCAGGTCTAACCAATCTGGCCATTCTTGAATCAAATAAATGAGATCAGATGTTTTTGTCTAATTCTAAATGTAAAAACTTTTTATTTATTTATTTATTTTTGACAAAACACTAGAAGCTTATATATTATAATGTTTTGGTGAGAGAAGCTTACTCTCAACCAAGAGTGTGAAAGGGGGCACCTGGATTTGAACCAGGGACCTCTTGATCTGCAGTCAAATGCTCTACCACTGAGCTATACCCGCAACACAGGTGAAGTCTATTCTCAGTGGCAGAACATCTGACTACAGACAAAGAGGTCTCTGTTGCAAGTGCCCCCATTATGGCTTTTGGCTGAGTGTGATTCTTTCAACTCTACTGTCAACTCTAACTCTTCAGTCATAGTTTTTTGGGGGTATAGCTCAGTGGTAGAGCATTTGACTGCAGATCAAGAGGTCTCTGGTTCAAATCCAGATGCCCCCTGTCTCACTCTTGCCTAAAGAATTCTTCTGTCACCTAGATGGTGGTTTTGCACTGAAGCTATCAATTTAAGCAGCAGCGTCGGCATGTGTAGCAAACTGCTTAACAGCATATAAAAGAAAATATTTCATTTGGTATGATATTTTGACTCTTTTTACCCTCTAAACAACCTGAAAAAATGTGAAAACTTTTTCACAAAGTATTGGAAGCTAGTTTTTGTTGACAAAGCACTAGAAGCTTACATTTTATAATGGTTTGGTGAGAGAAGCTTACTCCCTACCAAGAGTGTGAAAGGGGACATCTGGATTTGAACCATGGACCTCTTGATCTGCAGTCAAACGCTCTACCACTGAGCTATACCCGCAGCACAGGTGAAGTCTCTGCTCAGTGGCAGAATATCTGACTACAGATCAAGAGGTCTCTGTTGCAAGTGCCCCATTATGGATTTTTGCTGAGGGTTGATTCTTTCAACTCTACTGTCAACTCTATCTCTTCAGTCATAGTTTGTTGGGGGTATAGCTCAGTGGTAGAGCATTTGACTGCAGATCTAGAGGTTCCTGGTTCAAATCCAGGTGCCCCCTGTCTCACTCTTGCTTAAAGAATTCTTCTGTCACCTAAATGGTGGTTTTGCACTAAAGCTATCAATTTAAGCAGCAGCGTCGGCATGTGTAGCAAACTGCTTAACAGCATATAAAAGAAAATCTTTCATTTGGTATGATATTTTGACTCTTGTTACCCTCTAAACAACCTGAAAAAATGTAAAAACTATTTCACAAAGTATTGAATGCTTAGTATTTATAATGTTTTTTTCTCATTACAAATGTAATGTGTTTTAATAGGTGCTGTAGCATTTCTGTCAGGTCTAACCAATCTGGCCATTCTTGAATCAAATAAATGAGATCAGATGTTTTTGTCTAATTCTAAATGTAAAAACTTTTTATTTATTTATTTATTTTTGACAAAACACTAGAAGCTTATATATTATAATGTTTTGGTGAGAGAAGCTTACTCTCAACCAAGAGAGTGAAAGGGGGCACCTGGATTTGAACCAGGGACCTCTTGATCTGCAGTCAAATGCTCTACCACTGAGCTATACCCGCAACACAGGTGAAGTCTATTCTCAGTGGCAGAACATCTGACTACAGACAAAGAGGTCTCTGTTGCAAGTGCCCCCATTATGGCTTTTGGCTGAGTGTGATTCTTTCAACTCTACTGTCAACTCTAACTCTTCAGTCATAGTTTGTTGGGGGTATAGCTCAGTGGTAGAGCATTTGACTGCAGATCAAGAGGTCCTTGGTTCAAATCCAGGTGCCCCCTGTCTCACTCTTGCTTAAAGAATTCTTCTCTCACCTAGATGGTGGTTTTGCACTAAAGCTATCAATTTAAGCAGCAGCGTCGGCATGTGTAGCAAACTGCTTAACAGCATATAAAAGAAAATCTTTCATTTGGTATGATATTTTGACTCTTGTTACCCTCTAAACAGCCTGAAAAAATGTGAAAACTATTTCACAAAGTATTGGATGCTTAGTATTTATAATGTTTTCTTCTCATTACAAATGTAATGTGTTTTAATAGGTGCTGTAGCATTTCTGTCAGGTCTAACCAATCTGGCCATTCTTGAATCAAATAAATGAGATCAGATGTTTTTGTCTAATTCTAAATGTAAAAACTTTTTATTTATTTATTTATTTATTTTTGACAAAACACTAGAAGCTTATATATTATAATGTTTTGGTGAGAGAAGCTTACTCTCAACCAAGAGTGTGAAAGCAGGCACCTGGATTTGAACCAGGGACCTCTTGATCTGCAGTCAAATGCTCTACCACTGAGCTATACCCGCAACACAGGTGAAGTCTATTCTCAGTGGCAGAACATCTGACTACAGACAAAGAGGTCTCTGTTGCAAGTGCCCCCATTATGGCTTTTGGCTGAGTGTGATTCTTTCAACTCTACTGTCAACTCTAACTCTTCAGTCATAGTTTGTTGGGGGTATAGCTCAGTGGTAGAGCATTTGACTGCAGATCAAGAGGTCCTTGGTTCAAATCCAGGTGCCCCCTGTCTCACTCTTGCTTAAAGAATTCTTCTCTCACCTAGATGGCGGTTTTGCACTAAAGCTATCAATTTAAGCAGCAGCGTCGGCATGTGTAGCAAACTGCTTAACAGCATATAAAAGAAAATCTTTCATTTGGTATGATATTTTGACTCTTGTTACCCTCTAAACAGCCTGAAAAAATGTGAAAACTATTTCACAAAGTATTGGATGCTTAGTATTTATAATGTTTTCTTCTCATTACAAATGTAATGTGTTTTAATAGGTGCTGTAGCATTTCTGTCAGGTCTAACCAATCTGGCCATTCTTGAATCAAATAAATGAGATCAGATGTTTTTGTCTAATTCTAAATGTAAAAACTTTTTATTTATTTATTTATTTTTGACAAAACACTAGAAGCTTATATATTATAATGTTTTGGTGAGAGAAGCTTACTCTCAACCAAGAGTGTGAAAGCAGGCACCTGGATTTGAACCAGGGACCTCTTGATCTGCAGTCAAATGCTCTACCACTGAGCTTTACCCCCAACACAGTTGAAGTCTATGCTCAGTCGCAGAACATCTGACTACAGAAAACAAAGGTCTCTGTTGCAAGTGCCCCCATTATGGCTTTTGGCTGAGTGTGATTCTTTCAACTCTACTGTCAACTCTAACTCTTCAGTCATAGTTTGTTGGGGGTATAGCTCAGTGGTAGAGCATTTGACTGCAGATCAAGAGGTCCCTGGTTCAAATCCAGGTGCCCCCTGTCTCACTCTAGCTTAAAGAATTCTTCTGTCACCTAGATGGTGGTTTTGAACTGAAGCTATCAATATAAGCAGGTTGATTCTTTTAACTCAACTGTCAACTCTAACCCTTCCTTCATAGATTGTTGTGGGTATAGCTCAGTGGTAGAGCATTTGAATGCAGATCAAGAGGTCCCTGGTTCAAATCCAGGTGCCCCCTGTCTCACTCTTGCTTAAAGAATTCTTCTGTCACCTAGATGGTGGTTTTGCACTAAAGCTATCAATTTAAGCAGCAGCGTCGGCATGTGTAGCAAACTGGTTAACAGCATATAAAAGAAAATCTTTCATTTGGTATGATATTATGACTCTTGTTACCCTCTAAACAACCTGAAAAAATGTGAAAACTTTTTCACAAAGTATTGGAAGCTAATTTTTGTTGACAAAGCACTAGAAGCTTACATTTTATAATGGTTTGGCAGGAGAAGCTTACTCCCAACCAAGAGTGTGAAAGGGGGCATCTGGATTTGAACCAGGGACCTCTTGATCTGCAGTCAAATGCTCTACCACTGAGCTATACCCCCAACACGGGTGAAGTCTCTGCTCAGTGGCAGAATATCTGACTACAGATCAAGAGGTCTCTGTTGCAAGTGCCCCATTATAGATTTTTGCTGAGGGTTGATTCTTTCAACTCTACTGTCAACTCTAACTCTTCGGTCATAGTTTGTTGGGGGTATAGCTCAGTGGTAGAGCATTTGACTGCAGATCAAGAGGTGCCTGGTTTAAATCCAGGTGCCCCCTGTCTCACTCTTGCTTAAAGAATTCTTCTGTCACCTAGATGGTGGTTTTGCACTAAAGCTATCAATTTAAGCAGCAGCGTCGGCATGTGTAGCAAACTGGTTAACAGCATATAAAAGAAAATCTTTCATTTTGTATGATATTTTGACTCTTGTTACCCTCTAAACAACCTGAAAACCAGGGATTTGAACCAGGGACCTCTTGATCTGCAGTCAAATGCTCTACCACTGAGCTATACCCCCAACACGGGTGAAGTCTCTGCTCAGTGGCAGAATATCTGACTACAGATCAAGAGGTCTCTGTTGCAAGTGCCCCATTATAGATTTTTGCTGAGGGTTGATTCTTTCAACTCTACTGTCAACTCTAACTCTTCGGTCATAGTTTGTTGGGGGTATAGCTCAGTGGTAGAGCATTTGACTGCAGATCAAGAGGTGCCTGGTTTAAATCCAGGTGCCCCCTGTCTCACTCTTGCTTAAAGAATTCTTCTGTCACCTAGATGGTGGTTTTGCACTAAAGCTATCAATTTAAGCAGCAGCGTCGGCATGTGTAGCAAACTGGTTAACAGCATATAAAAGAAAATCTTTCATTTTGTATGATATTTTGACTCTTGTTACCCTCTAAACAACCTGAAAAAATGTGAAAACTATTTCACAAAGTATTGGATGCTTAGTATTTATAATGTTTTCTTCTCATTACAAATGTAATGTGTTTTAATAGGTGCTGTAGCATTTCTGTCAGGTCTAACCAATCTGGCCATTCTTGAATCAAATAAATGAGATCAGATGTTTTTGTCTAATTCTAAATGTAAAAAATTTTATTTATTTATTTATTTTTGACAAAACACTAGAAGCTTATATATTATAATGTTTTGGTGAGAGAAGCTTACTCTCAACCAAGAGTGTGAAAGGGGGCACCTGGATTTGAACCAGGGACCTCTTGATCTGCAGTCAAATGCTCTACCACTGAGCTATACCCCCAACAGAGGTGAAGTCTATTCTCAGTGGCAGAACATCTGACTACAGACAAAGAGGTCTCTGTTGCAAGTGCCCCTATTATGGCTTTTGGCTGAGTGTGATTCTTTCAACTCTACTGTCAACTCTAACTCTTCAGTCATAGTTTGTTGGGGGTATAGCTCAGTGGTAGAGCATTTGACTGCAGATCAAGAGGTCCCTGGTTCAGATCC
This sequence comes from Silurus aristotelis, assembly GCF_946808225.1. NCBI lineage: Eukaryota > Metazoa > Chordata > Actinopteri > Siluriformes > Siluridae > Silurus > Silurus aristotelis. The sequence goes on from NC_139590.1 coordinate 7,181,006, forward strand.
AGGTGCCCCCTGTCTCACTCTTGCTTAAAGAATTCTTCTGTCACCTAGATGGTGGTTTTGCACTGAAGCTATCAATATAAGCAGGTTGATTCTTTCAACTCAACTGTCAACTCTAACCCTTCCTTCATAGATTGTTGCGGGTATAGCTCAGTGGTAGAGCATTTGACTGCAGATCAAGAGGTTCCTGGTTCAAATCCAGGTGCCCACTGTCTCACTCTTGCTTAAAGAATTCTTCTGTCACCTAGATGGTGGTTTTGCACTAAAGCTATCAATTTAAGCAGCAGCGTCGGCATGTGTAGCAAACTGGTTAACAGCATATAAAAGAAAATATTTCATTTGGTATGATATTTTGACTCTTTTTACCCTCTAAACAACCTGAAAAAATGTGAAAACTTTTTCACAAAGTATTGGAAGCTAATTTTTGTTGACAAAGCACTAGAAGCTTATATATTATAATGTTTTGGTGAGAGAAGCTTACACTCAACCAAGAGTGTGAAAGGGGGCACCTGGATTTGAACCAGGGACCTCTTGATCTGCAGTCAAATGCTCTACCACTGAGCTATACCCTCAACACAGGTAAAGTCTATTCTCAGTGGCAGAACATCTGACTACAGACAAAGAGGTCTCTGTTGCAAGTGCCCCCATTATGGCTTTTGGCTGAGTGTGATTCTTTCAACTCTACTGTCAACTCTAACCCTTCCTTCATAGATTGTTGCGGGTATAGCTCAGTGGTAGAGCATTTGACTGCAGATCAAGAGGTCCCTGGTTCAAATCCAGGTGCCCCCTGTCTCACTCTTGCTTAAAGAATTCTTCTGTCACCTAGATGGTGGTTTTGCACTAAAGCTATCAATTTAAGCAGCAGCGTCGGCATGTGTAGCAAACTGGTTAACAGCATATAAAAGAAAATCTTTCATTTGGTATGATATTATGACTCTTGTTACCCTCTAAACAACCTGAAAAAATGTGAAAACTTTTTCACAAAGTATTGGAAGCTAATTTTTGTTGACAAAGCACTAGAAGCTTACATTTTATAATGGTTTGGCGGGAGAAGCTTACTCCCAACCAAGAGTGTGAAAGGGGGCATCTGGATTTGAACCAGGGACCTCTTGATCTGCAGTCAAATGCTCTACCACTGAGCTATACCCCCAACACGGGTGAAGTCTCTGCTCAGTGGCAGAATATCTGACTACAGATCAAGAGGTCTCTGTTGCAAGTGCCCCATTATAGATTTTTGCTGAGGGTTGATTCTTTCAACTCTACTGTCAACTCTAACTCTTCAGTCATAGTTTGTTGGGGGTATAGCTCAGTGGTAGAGCATTTGACTGCAGATCAAGAGGTGCCTGGTTCAAATCCAGGTGCCCCCTGTCTCACTCTTGCTTAAAGAATTCTTCTGTCACCTAGATGGTGGTTTTGCACTAAAGCTATCAATTTAAGCAGCAGCGTCGGCATGTGTAGCAAACTGCTTAACAGCATATAAAAGAAAATCTTTCATTTGGTATGATATTTTGACTCTTGTTACCCTCTAAACAACCTGAAAAAATGTGAAAACTATTTCACAAAGTATTGGATGCTTAGTATTTATAATGTTTTCTTCTCATTACAAATGTAATGTGTTTTAATAGGTGCTGTAGCATTTCTGTCAGGTCTAACCAATCTGGCCATTCTTGAATCAAATAAATGAGATCAGATGTTTTTGTCTAATTCTAAATGTAAAAACTTTTTATTTATTTATTTATTTTTGACAAAACACTAGAAGCTTATATATTATAATGTTTTGGTGAGAGAAGCTTACTCTCAACCAAGAGTGTGAAAGGGGGCACCTGGATTTGAACCAGGGACCTCTTGATCTGCAGTCAAATGCTCTACCACTGAGCTATACCCCCAACAGAGGTGAAGTCTATTCTCAGTGGCAGAACATCTGACTACAGACAAAGAGGTCTCTGTTGCAAGTGCCCCTATTATGGCTTTTGGCTGAGTGTGATTCTTTCAACTCTACTGTCAACTCTAACTCTTCAGTCATAGTTTGTTGGGGGTATAGCTCAGTGGTAGAGCATTTGACTGCAGATCAAGAGGTCCCTGGTTCAGATCCAGGTGCCCCCTGTCTCACTCTTGCTTAAAGAATTCTTCTGTCACCTAGATGGTGGTTTTGCACTGAAGCTATCAATATAAGCAGGTTGATTCTTTCAACTCAACTGTCAACTCTAACCCTTCCTTCATAGATTGTTGCGGGTATAGCTCAGTGGTAGAGCATTTGACTGCAGATCAAGAGGTCCCTGGTTCAAATCCAGGTGCCCCCTGTCTCACTCTTGCTTAAAGAATTCTTCTGTCACCTAGATGGTGGTTTTGCACTAAAGCTATCAATTTAAGCAGCAGCGTCGGCATGTGTAGCAAACTGGTTAACAGCATATAAAAGAAAATATTTCATTTGGTATGATATTTTGACTCTTTTTACCCTCTAAACAACCTGAAAAAATGTGAAAACTTTTTCACAAAGTATTGGAAGCTAATTTTTGTTGACAAAGCACTAGAAGCTTACATTTTATAATGGTCTGGTGAGAGAAGCTTACTCCCAGCCAAGAGTGTGAAAGGGGGCATCTGGATTTGAACCAGGGACCTCTTGATCTGCAGTCAAATGCTCTACCACTGAGCTATACCCCCAACACAGGTGAAGTCTCTGCTCAGTGGCAGAATATCTGACTACAGATCAAGAGATCTCTGTTGCAAGTGCCCCATTATGGATTTTTGCTGAGGGTTGATTCTTTCAACTCTACTGTCAACTCTAACTCTTCAGTCACAGTTTGTTGGGGGTATAGCTCAGTGGTAGAGCATTTGACTGCAGAGCAAGTGGTCCCTGGTTCAAATCCAGGTGCCCCCTGTCTCACTCTTGCTTAAAGAATTCTTCTGTCACCTAGATGGTGGTTTTGCACTAAAGCTATCAATTTAAGCAGCAGCGTCGGCATGTGTAGCAAACTGCTTAACAGCATATAAAAGAAAATCTTTCATTTGGTATGATATTTTGACTCTTGTTACCGTCTAAACAACCTGAAAAAATGTGAAAACTATTTCACAAAGTATTGGATGCTTAGTATTTATAATGTTTTTTTCTCATTACAAATGTAATGTGTTTTAATAGGTGCTGTAGCATTTCTGTCAGGTCTAACCAATCTGGCCATTCTTGAATCAAATAAATGAGATCAGATGTTTTTGTCTAATTCTAAATGTAAAAACTTTTTATTTATTTATTTATTTTTGACAAAACACTAGAAGCTTATATATTATAATGTTTTGGTGAGAGAAGCTTACTCTCAACCAAGAGTGTGAAAGGGGGCACCTGGATTTGAACCAGGGACCTCTTGATCTGCAGTCAAATGCTCTATCACTGAGCTATACCCCCAACACAGGTGAGGTCTATTCTCAGTGGCAGAACATCTGACTACAGACAAAGAGGTCTCTGTTGCAAGTGCCCCCATTATGGCTTTTGGCTGAGTGTGATTCTTTCAACTCTACTGTCAACTCTAACTCTTCAGTCATAGTTTGTTGGGGGTATAGCTCAGTGGTAGAGCATTTGACTGCAGATCAAGAGGTCCCTGGTTCAAATCCAGGTGCCCCCTGTCTCACTCTTGCTTAAAGAATTCTTCTGTCACCTAGATGGTGGTTTTGCACTGAAGCTATCAATATAAGCAGGTTGATTCTTTCAACTCAACTGTCAACTCTAACCCTTCTTTCATAGATTGTTGGGGGTATAGCTCAGTGGTCGAGCATTTGACTGCAGATCAAGAGGTCCCTGGTTCAAATCCAGGTGCCCCCTGTCTCACTCTTGCTTAAAGAATTCTTCTGTCACCTAGATGGTGGTTTTGCACTAAAGCTATCAATTTAAGCAGCAGCGTCGGCATGTGTAGCAAACTGCTTAACAGCATATAAAAGAAAATATTTCATTTGGTATGATATTTTGACTCTTTTTACCCTCTAAACAACCTGAAAAAATTTGAAAACTTTTTCACAAAGTATTGGAAGCTAATTTTTGTTGACAAAGCACTAGAAGCTTACATTTTATAATGGTTTGGTGAGAGAAGCTTACTCCCAACCAAGAGTGTGAAAGGGGGCATCTGTATTTGAACCAGGGACCTCTTGATCTGCAGTCAAATGCTCTACCACTGAGCTATACCCCCAACACAAGTGAAGTCTCTGTTCAGTGGCAGAATATCTGACTACAGATCAAGAGGTCTCTGTTGCAAGTGCCCCATTATGGATTTTTTCTGAGGGTTGATTCTTTCAACTCTACTGTCAACTCTAACCCTTCCTTCATAGATTGTTGCGGGTATAGCTCAGTGGTAGAGCATTTGACTGCAGATCAAGAGGTCCCTGGTTCAAATCCAGGTGCCCCCTATCTCACTCTTGCTTAAAGAATTCTTCTGTCACCTAGATGGTGGTTTTGCACTAAAGCTATCAATTTAAGCAGCAGTGTCGGCATGTGTAGCAAACTGCTTAACAGCATATAAAAGAAAATATTTCATTTGGTATGATATTTTGACTCTTTTTACCCTCTAAACAACCTGAAAAAATTTGAAAACTTTTTCACAAAGTATTGGAAACTAATTTTTGTTGACAAAGCACTAGAAGCTTACATTTTATAATGGTTTGGTGAGAGAAGCTTACTCCCAACCAAGAGTGTGAAAGGGGGCATCTGGATTTGAACCAGGGACCTCTTGATTTGCAGTCAAATGCTCTACCACTGAGCTATACCCCCAACACAAGTGAAGTCTCTGCTCAGTGGCAGAATATCTGACTACAGATCAAGAGGTCTCTGTTGCAAGTGCCCCATTATGGATTTTTGCTGAGGGTTGATTCTTTCAACTCTACTGTCAACTCTAACTCTTCAGTCATAGTTTGTTGGGGGTATAGCTCAGTGGTAGAGCATTTGACTGCAGATCAAGAGGTCCCTGGTTCAAATCCAGGTGCCCCCTGTCTCACTCTTGCTTAAAGAATTCTTCTGTCACCTAGATGGTGGTTTTGCACTATAGCTATCAATTTAAGCAGCAGCGTCGGCATGTGTAGCAAACTGCTTAACAGCATATAAAAGAAAATCTTTCATTTGGTATGATATTTTGACTCTTGTTACCCTCTAAACAACCTGAAAAAATGTGAAAACTATTTCACAAAGTATTGGATGCTTAGTATTTATAATGTTTTTTTCTCATTACAAATGTAATGTGTTTTAATAGGTGCTGTAGCATTTCTGTCAGGTCTAACCAATCTGGCCATTCTTGAATCAAATAAATGAGATCAGATGTTTTTGTCTAATTCTAAATGTAAAAACTTTTTTTTTATTTATTTATTTTTGACAAAACACTAGAAGCTTATATATTATAATGTTTTGGTGAGAGAAGCTTACTCTCAACCAAGAGTGTGAAGGGGGGCACCTGGATTTGAACCAGGGACCTCTTGATCTGCAGTCAAATGCTCTATCACTGAGCTATACCCCCAACACAGGTGAAGTCTATTCTCAGTGGCAGAACATCTGACTACAGACAAAGAGGTCTCTGTTGCAAGTGCCCCCATTATGGCTTTTGGCTGAGTGTGATTCTTTCAACTCTACTGTCAACTCTAACTCTTCAGTCATAGTTTGTTGGGGGTATAGCTCAATGGTAGAGCATTTGACTGCAGATCAAGAGGTCCCTGGTTCAAATCCAGATGCCCCCTGTCTCACTCTTGCTTAAAGAATTCTTCTGTCACCTAGATGGTGGTTTTGCACTGAAGCTATCAATACAAGCAGGTTGATTCTTTCAACTCAACTGTCAACTCTAACCCTTCCTTCATAGGTTGTTGTGGGTATAGCTCAGTGGTAGAGCATTTGACGGCAGATCAAGAGGTCCTTGGTTCAAATCCAGGTGCCCCCTGTCTCACTCTTACTTAAAGAATTCTTCTGTCACCTAGATGGTGGTTTTGCACTAAAGCTATCAATTTAAGCAGCAGCGTCAGCATGTGTAGCAAACTGCTTAACAGCATATAAAAGAAAATATTTAATTTGGTATGATATTTTGACTTTTTTTACCCTCTAAACAACCTGAAAAAATGTGAAAACTTTTTCACAAAGTATTGGAAGCTAATTTTTGTTGACAAAGCACTAGAAGCTTACATTTTATAATGGTTTGGTGAGAGAAGCTTACTCCCAACCAAGAGTGTGAAAGGGGGCATCTGGATTTGAACCACGGACCTCTTGATCTGCAGTCAAACGCTCTACCACTGAGCTATACCCCCAACACGGGTGAAGTCTCTGCTCAGTGGCAGAATATCTGACTACAGATCAAGAGGTCTCTGTTGCAAGTGCCCCATTATCGATTTTTGCTGAGGGTTGATTCTTTCAACTCTACTGTCAACTCTAACTCTTCAGTCATAGTTTGTTGGGGGTATAGCTCAGTGGTAGAGCATTTGACTGCAGATCAAGTGGTCCCTGGTTCAAATCCAGGTGCCCCCTGTCTCACTCTTGCTTAAAGAATTCTTCTGTCACCTAGATGGTGGTTTTGCACTAAAGCTATCAATTTAAGCAGCAGCGTCGGCATGTGTAGCAAACTGCTTAACAGCATATAAAAGAAAATCTTTCATTTGGTATGATATTTTGACTCTTGTTACCCTCTAAACAACCTGAAAAAATGTGAAAACTATTTCACAAAGTATTGGATGCTTAGTATTTATAATGTTTTTTTCTCATTACAAATGTAATGTGTTTTAATAGGTGCTGTAGCATTTCTGTCAGGTCTAACCAATCTGGCCATTCTTGAATCAAATAAATGAGATCAGATGTTTTTGTCTAATTCTAAACGTAAAAACTTTTTATTTATTTATTTATTTTTGACAAAACACTAGAAGCTTATATATTATAATGTTTTGGTGAGAGAAGCTTACTCTCAACCAAGAGTGTGAAAGGGGGCACCTTGATTTGAACCAGGGACCTCTTGATCTGCAGTCAAATGCTCTATCACTGAGCTATACCCCCAACACAGGTGAGGTCTATTCTCAGTGGCAGAACATCTGACTACAGACAAAGAGGTCTCTGTTGCAAGTGCCCCCATTATGGCTTTTGGCTGAGTGTGATTCTTTCAACTCTACTGTCAACTCTAACTCTTCAATCATAGTTTGTTGGGGGTATAGCTCAGTGGTAGAGCATTTGACTGCAGATCAAGAGGTCCCTGGTTCAAATCCAGATGCCCCCTGTCTCACTCTTGCTTAAAGAATTCTTCTGTCACCTAGATGGTGGTTTTGCACTGAAGCTATCAATATAAGCAGGTTGATTCTTTCAACTCAACTGTCAACTCTAACCCTTCCTTCATAGATTGTTGCGGGTATAGCTCAGTGGTAGAGCATTTGACTGCAGATCAAGAGGTCCCTGGTTCAAATCCAGGTGCCCCCTGTCTCACTCTTGCTTAAAGAATTCTTCTGTCACCTAGATGGTGGTTTTGCACTAAAGCTATCAATTTAAGCAACAGCGTCGGCATGTGTAGCAAACTGGTTAACAGCATATAAAAGAAAATCTTTCATTTGGTATGATATTTTGACTCTTGTTACCCTCTAAACAACCTGAACAAATGTGAAAACTTTTTCACAAAGTATTGGAAGCTAATTTTTGTTGACAAAGCACTAGAAGCTTATATTTTATAATGGTTTGGTGAGAGAAGCTTACTCCCAACCAAGAGTGTGAAAGGGGGTATCTGGATTTGAACCAGGGACCTCTTGATCTGGAGTCAAATGCTCTACCACTGAGCTATACCCCCAACACGGGTGAAGTCTCTGCTCAGTGGCAGAATATCTGACTACAGATCAAGAGGTCTCTGTTGCAAGTGCCCCATTATGGATTTTTGCTGAGGGTTGATTCTTTCAACTCTACTGTCAACTCTAACTCTTTAGTCATAGTTTGTTGGGGGTATAGCTCAGTGGTAGAGCATTTGACTGCAGATCAAGAGGTCCCTGGTTCAAATCCAGGTGCCCCCTGTCTCACTCTTGCTTAAAGAATTCTTCTGTCACCTAGATGGTGGTTTTGCACTGAAGCTATCAATATAAGCAGGTTGATTCTTTCAACTCAACTGTCAACTCTAACCCTTCCTTCATAGATTGTTGCGGGTATAGCTCTGTGGTAGAGCATTTGACTGCAGATCAAGAGGTCCCTGGTTCAAATCCAGGTGCCCCCTGTCTCACTCTTGCTTAAAGAATTCTTCTGTCACCTAGATGGTGGTTTTGCACTAAAGCTATCAATTTAAGCAGCAGAAAACTATTTCACAAAGTATTGGATGCTTAGTATTTATAATGTTTTCTTCTCATTACAAATGTAATGTGTTTTAATAGGTGCTGTAGCATTTCTGTCAGGTCTAACCAATCTGGCCATTCTTGAATCAAATAAATGAGATCAGATGTTTTTGTCTAATTCTAAATGTAAAAACTTTGTATTTATTTTTGACAAAACACTAGAAGCTTATATATTATAATGTTTTGGTGAGAGAAGCTTACTCTCAACCAAGAGTGTGAAAGGGGGCACCTGGATTTGAACCAGGGACCTCTTGATCTGCAGTCAAATGCTCTACCACTGAGCTATACCCCCAACACAGGTGAAGTCTATTCTCAGTGGCAGAACATCTGACTACAGACAAAGAGGTCTCTGTTGCAAGTGCCCCCATTATGGCTTTTGGCTGAGTGTGATTCTTTTAACTCTACTGTCAACTCTAACTCTTCCTTCATAGATTGTTGCGGGTATAGCTCTGTGGTAGAGCATTTGACTGCAGATCAAGAGGTCCCTGGTTCAAATCCAGGTGCCCCCTGTCTCACTCTTGCTTAAAGAATTCTTCTGTCACCTAGATGGTGGTTTTGCACTAAAGCTATCAATTTAAGCAGCAGAAAACTATTTCACAAAGTATTGGATGCTTAGTATTTATAATGTTTTCTTCTCATTACAAATGTAATGTGTTTTAATAGGTGCTGTAGCATTTCTGTCAGGTCTAACCAATCTGGCCATTCTTGAATCAAATAAATGAGATCAGATGTTTTTGTCTAATTCTAAATGTAAAAACTTTGTATTTATTTATTTATTTTTGACAAAACACTAGAAGCTTATATATTATAATGTTTTGGTGAGAGAAGCTTACTCTCAACCAAGAGTGTGAAAGGGGGCACCTGGATTTGAACCAGGGACCTCTTGATCTGCAGTCAAATGCTCTACCACTGAGCTATACCCCCAACACAGGTGAAGTCTATTCTCAGTGGCAGAACATCTGACTACAGACAAAGAGGTCTCTGTTGCAAGTGCCCCCATTATGGCTTTTGGCTGAGTGTGATTCTTTTAACTCTACTGTCAACTCTAACTCTTCAGTCATAGTTTGTTGGGGGTATAGCTCAGTGGTAGAGCATTTGACTGCAGATCAAGAGGTCCCTGGTTCAAATCCAGATGCCCCCTGTCTCACTCTTGCTTAAAGAAGTCTTCTGTCACCTAGATGGTGGTTTTGCACTGAAGCTATCAATATAAGCAGGTTGATTCTTTCAACTCAACTGTCAACTCTAACCCTTCCTTCATAGATTGTTGCGGGTATAGCTTAGTGGTAGAGCATTTGACTGCAGATCAAGAGGTCCCTGGTTCAAATCCAGGTGCCCCCTGTCTCACTCTTGCTTAAAGAATTCTTCTGTCACCTAGATGGTGGTTTTGCACTAAAGCTATCAATTTAAGCAGCAGCGTCGGCATGTGTAGCAAACTGGTTAACAGCATATAAAAGAAAATCTTTCATTTGGTATGATATTTTGACTCTTGTTACCCTCTAAACAACCTGAAAAAATGTGAAAACTTTTTCACAAAGTATTGGATGCTAATTTTTGTTGACAAAGCACTAGAAGCTTACATTTTATAATGGTTTGGTGGGAGAAGCTTACTCCCAACCAAGAGTGTGAAAGGGGGCATCTGGATTTGAACCAGGGACCTCTTGATCTGCAGTCAAATGCTCTACCACTGAGCTATACCCCCAACACGGGTGAAGTCTCTGCTCAGTGGCAGAATATCTGACTACAGATCAAGAGGTCTCTGTTGCAAGTGCCCCATTATGGATTTTTGCTGAGGGTTGATTCTTTCAACTCTAATGTCAACTCTAACTCTTCAGTCATAGTTTGTTGGGGGTATAGCTCAGTGGTAGAGCATTTGACTGCAGATCAAGAGGTCCCTGGTTCAAATCCAGGTGCCCCCTGTCTCACTCTTGCTTAAAGAATTCTTCTGTCACCTAGATGGTGGTTTTGCACTGAAGCTATCAATATAAGCAGGTTGATTCTTTCAACTCAACTGTCAACTCTAACCCTTCCTTCATAGATTGTTGCGGGTATAGCTCTGTGGTAGAGCATTTGACTGCAGATCAAGAGGTCCCTGGTTCAAATCCAGGTGCCCCCTGTCTCACTCTTGCATAAAGAATTCTTCTGTCACCTAGATGGTGGTTTTGCACTAAAGCTATCAATTTAAGCAGCAGAAAACTATTTCACAAAGTATTGGATGCTTAGTATTTATAATGTTTTCTTCTCATTACAAATGTAATGTGTTTTAATAGGTGCTGTAGCATTTCTGTCAGGTCTAACCAATCTGGCCATTCTTGAATCAAATAAATGAGATCAGATGTTTTTGTCTAATTCTAAATGTAAAAACTTTTTATTTATTTATTTATTTTTGACAAAACACTAGAAGCTTATATATTATAATGTTTTGGTGAGAGAAGCTTACTCTCAACCAAGAGTGTGAAAGGGGGCACCTGGATTTGAACCAGGGACCTCTTGATCTGCAGTCAAATGCTCTACCACTGAGCTATACCCCCAACACAGGTGAAGTCTATTCTCAGTGGCAGAACATCTGACTACAGACAAAGAGGTCTCCGTTGCAAGTGCCCCCATTATGGCTTTTGGCTGAGTGTGATTCTTTCAACTCTACTGTCAACTCTAACTCTTCAGTCATATTTTGTTGGGGGTATAGCTCAGTGGTAGAGCATTTGACTGCAGATCAAGAGGTCCCTGGTTCAAATCCAGGTGCCCCCTGTCTCACTCTTGCTTAAAGAATTCTTCTGTCACCTAGATGGTGGTTTTGCACTGAAGCTATCAATATAAGCAGGTTGATTCTTTCAACTCAACTGTCAACTCTAACCCTTCCTTCATAGATTGTTGCGGGTATAGCTCAGTGGTAGAGCATTTGACTGCAGATCAAGAGGTTCCTGGTTCAAATCCAGGTGCCCCCTGTCTCACTCTTGCTTAAAGAATTCTTCTGTCACCTAGATGCTGGTTTTGCACTAAAGCTATCAATTTAAGCAGCAGCGTCGGCATGTGTAGCAAACTGGTTAACAGCATATAAAAGAAAATCTTTCATTTGGTATGATATTTTGACTCTTGTTACCCTCTAAACAACCTGAAAAAATGTGAAAACTATTTCACAAAGTATTGGATGCTTAGTATTTATAATGTTTTCTTCTCATTACAAATGTAATGTGTTTTAATAGGTGCTGTAGCATTTCTGTCAGGTCTAACCAATCTGGCCATTCTTGAATCAAATAAATGAGATCAGATGTTTTTGTCTAATTCTAAATGTAAAAACTTTTTATTTATTTATTTATTTTTGACAAAACACTAGAAGCTTATATATTATAATGTTTTGGTGAGAGAAGCTTACTCTCAACCAAGAGTGTGAAAGGGGGCACCTGGATTTGAACCAGGGACCTCTTGATCTGCAGTCAAATGCTCTACCACTGAGCTATACCCCCAACACAGGTGAAGTCTATTCTCAGTGGCAGAACATCTGACTACAGACAAAGAGGTCTCTGTTGCTTAAAGAATTCTTCTGTCACCTAGATGGTGGTTTCGCACTAAAGCTTACTCCCAACCAAGAGCGTGAAAGGGGGCATCTGGATTTGAACCAGGGACCTCTTGATCTGCAGTCAAATGCTCTACCACTGAGCTATACCCCCAACACGGGTGAAGTCTCTGCTCAGTGGCAGAATATCTGACTACAGATCAAGAGGTCTCTGTTGCAAGTGCCCCATTATGGATTTTTGCTGAGGGTTGATTATTTCAACTCTACTGTCAACTCTAACTCTTCAGTCATAGTTTGTTGGGGGTATAGCTCAGTGGTAGAGCATTTGACTGCAGATCAAGAGGTCCCTGGTTCAAATCCAGGTGCCCCCTGTCTCACTCTTGCTTAAAGAATTCTTCTGTCACCTAGATGGTGGTTTTGCACTGAAGCTATCAATATAAGCAGGTTGATTCTTTCAACTCAACTGTCAACTCTAACCCTTCCTTCATAGATTGTTGCGGGTATAGCTCTGTGGTAGAGCATTTGACTGCAGATCAAGAGGTCCCTGGTTCAAATCCAGGTGCCCCCTGTCTCACTCTTGCTTAAAGAATTCTTCTGTCACCTAGATGGTGGTTTTGCACTAAAGCTATCAATTTAAGCAGCAGCGTCGGCATGTGTAGGAAACTGGTTAACAGCATATAAAAGAAAATCTTTCATTTGGTATGATATTTTGACTCTTGTTACCCTCTAAACAACCTGAAAAAATGTGAAAACTATTTCACAAAGTATTGGATGCTTAGTATTTATAATGTTTTCTTCTCATTACAAATGTAATGTGTTTTAATAGGTGCTGTAGCATTTCTGTCAGGTCTAACCAATCTGGCCATTCTTGAATCAAATAAATGAGATCAGATGTTTTTGTCTAATTCTAAATGTAAAAACTTTTTATTTATTTATTTATTTTTGACAAAAGACCAGAAGCTTATATATTATAATGTTTTGGTGAGAGAAGCTTACACTCAACCAAGAGTGTGAAAGGGGGCACCTGGATTTGAACCAGGGACCTCTGGATCTGCAGTCAAATGCTCTACCACTGAGCTATACCCCCAACACAGGTGAAGTCTATTCTCAGTGGCAGAACATCTGACTACAGACAAAGAGGTCTCTGTTGCTTAAAGAATTCTTCTGTCACCTAGATGGTGGTTTCGCACTAAAGCTTAGTCCCAACCAAGAGCGTGAAAGGGGGCATCTGGATTTGAACCAGGGACCTCTTGATCTGCAGTCAAATGCTCTACCACTGAGCTATACCCCCAACACGGGTGAAGTCTCTGCTCAGTGGCAGAATATCTGACTACAGATCAAGAGGTCTCTGTTGCAAGTGCCCCATTATGGATTTTTGCTGAGGGTTGATTATTTCAACTCTACTGTCAACTCTAACTCTTCAGTCATAGTTTGTTGGGGGTATAGCTCAGTGGTAGAGCATTTGACTGCAGATCAAGAGGTCCCTGGTTCAAATCCAGGTGCCCCCTGTCTCACTCTTGCTTAAAGAATTCTTCTGTCACCTAGATGGTGGTTTTGCACTGAAGCTATCAATATAAGCAGGTTGATTCTTTCAACTCAACTGTCAACTCTAACCCTTCCTTCATAGATTGTTGCGGGTATAGCTCTCTGGTAGAGCATTTGACTGCAGATCAAGAGGTCCCTGGTTCAAATCCAGGTGCCCCCTGTCTCACTCTTGCTTAAAGAATTCTTCTGTCACCTAGATGGTGGTTTTGCACTAAAGCTATCAATTTAAGCAGCAGCGTCGGCATGTGTAGGAAACTGGTTAACAGCATATAAAAGAAAATCTTTCATTTGGTATGATATTTTGACTCTTGTTACCCTCTAAACAACCTGAAAAAATGTGAAAACTATTTCACAAAGTATTGGATGCTTAGTATTTATAATGTTTTCTTCTCATTACAAATGTAATGTGTTTTAATAGGTGCTGTAGCATTTTTGTCAGGTCTAACCAATCTGGCCATTCTTGAATCAAATAAATGAGATCAGATGTTTTTGTCTAATTCTAAATGTAAAAACTTTTTATTTATTTATTTATTTTTGACAAAACACTAGAAGCTTATATATTATAATGTTTTGGTGAGAGAAGCTTACACTCAACCAAGAGTGTGAAAGGGGGCACCTGGATTTGAACCAGGGACCTCTTGATCTGCAGTCAAATGCTCTACCACTGAGCTATACCCCCAACACAGGTGAAGTCTATTCTCAGTGGCAGAACATCTGACTACAGACAAAGAGGTCTCTGTTGCTTAAAGAATTCTTCTGTCACCTAGATGGTGGTTTTGCACTAAAGCTTACTCCCAACCAAGAGCATGAAAGGGGGCATCTGGATTTGAACCAGGGACCTCTTGATCTGCAGTCAAATGCTCTACCACTGAGCTATACCCCCAACACGGGTGAAGTTTCTGCTCAGTGGCAGAATATCTGACTACAGATCAAGAGGTCTCTGTTGCAAGTGCCCCATTATAGCTTTTGGCTGAGTGTGATTCTTTCAACTCTACTGTCAACTCTAACTCTTCAGTCATAGTTTGTTGGGGGTATAGCTCAGTGGTAGAGCATTTGACTGCAGATCAAGAGGTCCCTGGTTCAAATCCAGGTGCCCCCTGTCTCACTCTTGCTTAAAGAATTCTTCTGTCACCTAGATGGTGGTTTTGCACTAAAGCTATCAATTTAAGCAGCAGCGTCGGCATGTGTAGCAAACTGCTTAACAGCATATAAAAGAAAATATTTCATTTGGTATGATATTTTGACTCTTTTTACCCTCTAAACAACCTGAAAATATTTGAAAACTTTTTCACAAAGTATTGGAAGCTAATTTTTGTTGACAAAGCACTAGAAGCTTACATTTTATAATGGTTTGGTGAGAGAAGCTTACTCCCAACCAAGAGTGTGAAAGGGGGCATCTGGATTTGAACCAGGGACCTCTTGAGCTGCAGTCAAATGCTCTACCACTGAGCTATACCCCCAACACAGGTGAAGTCTCTGCTCAGTGGCAGAATATCTGACTACAGATCAAGAGGTCTCTGTTGCAAGTGCCCCATCATGGATTTTTGCTGAGGGTTGATTCTTTCAACTCTACTGTCAACTCTAACTCTTCAGTCATAGTTTGTTGGGGGTATAGCTCAGTGGTAGAGCATTTGACTGCAGATTAAGAGGTCCCTGGTTCAAATCCAGGTGCCCCCTGTCTCACTCTTGCTTAAAGAATTCTTGTCACCTAGATGGTGGTTTTGCACTAAAGCTATCAATTTAAGCAGCAGCGTCGGCATGTGTAGCAAACTGCTTAACAGCATATAAAAGAAAATCTTTCATTTGGTATGATATTTTGACTCTTGTTACCCTCTAAACAACCTGAAAAAATCTGAAAACTATTTCACAAAGTATTGGATGCTTAGTATTTATAATGTTTTTTTCTCATTACAAATGTAATGTGTTTTAATAGGTGCTGTAGCATTTCTGTCAGGTCTAACCAATCTGGCCATTCTTGAATCAAATAAATGAGATCAGATGTTTTTGTCTAATACTAAATGTAAAAACTTTTTATTTATTTTTGACAAAACACTAGAAGCTTATATATTATAATGTTTTGGTGAGAGAAGCTTACTCTCAACCAAGATTGTGAAAGGGGGCACCTGGATTTGAACCAGGGACCTCTTGATCTGCAGTCAAATGCTCTACCACTGAGCTATACCCCCAACACAGGTGAAGTCTATTCTCAGTGGCAGAACATCTGACTACAGACAAAGAGGTCTCTGTTGCAAGTGCCCCCATTATGGCTTTTGGCTGAGTGTGATTCTTTCAACTCTACTGTCAACTCTAACTCTTCTGTCATAGTTTGTTGGGGGTATAGCTCAGTGGTAGAGCATTTGACTGCAGATCAAGAGGTCCCTGGTTCAAATCCAGGTGCCCCCTGTCTCACTCTTGCTTAAAGAATTCTTCTGTCACCTAGATGGTGGTTTTGCACTGAAGCTATCAATATAAGCAGGTTGATTCTTTCAACTCAACTGTCAACTCTAACCCTTCCTTCATAGATTGTTGCGGGTATAGCTTAGTGGTCGAGCATTTGACTGCAGATCAAGAGGTCCCTGGTTCAAATCCAGGTGCCCCCTGTCTCACTCTTGCTTAAAGAATTCTTCTGTCACCTAGATGGTGGTTTTGCACTAAAGCTATCAATTTAAGCAGCAGCGTCGGCATGTGTAGCAAACTGCTTAACAGCATATAAAAGAAAATATTTCATTTGGTATGATATTTTGACTCTTTTTACCCTCTAAACAACCTGAAAAAATGTGAAAACTTTTTCACAAAGTATTGGAAGCTAATTTTTGTTGACAAAGCACTAGAAGCTTACATTTTATAATGGTTTGGTGAGAGAAGCTTACTCCCAACCAAGAGTGTGAAAGGGGGCATCTGGATTTGAACCAGGGACCTCTTGATCTGCAGTCAAATGCTCTACCACTGAGCTATACCCCCAACACAGGTGAAGTCTCTGTTCAGTGGCAGAATATCTGACTACAGATCAAGAGGTCTCTGTTGCAAGTGCCCCATTATGGATTTTTTCTGAGGGTTGTTTCTTTCAACTCTACTGTCAACTCTAACCCTTCCTTCATAGATTGTTGCGGGTATAGCTCAGTGGTCGAGCATTTGACTGCAGATCAAGAGGTCCCTGGTTCAAATCCAGGTGCCCCCTGTCTCACTCTTGCTTAAAGAATTCTTCTGTCACCTAGATGGTGGTTTTGCACTAAAGCTATCAATTTAAGCAGCAGCGTCGGCATGTGTAGGAAACTGGTTAACAGCATATAAAAGAAAATCTTTCATTTGGTATGATATTTTGACTCTTGTTACCCTCTAAACAACCTGAAAAAATGTGAAAACTATTTCACAAAGTATTGGATGCTTAGTATTTATAATGTTTTCTTCTCATTACAAATGTAATGTGTTTTAATAGGTGCTGTAGCATTTCTGTCAGGTCTAACCAATTTGGCCATTCTTGAATCAAATAAATGAGATCAGATGTTTTTGTCTAAATCTAAATGTAAAAACTTTTTATTTATTTATTTATTTTTGACAAAACACTAGAAGCTTATATATTATAATGTTTTGGTGAGAGAAGCTTACACTCAACCAAGAGTGTGAAAGGGGGCACCTGGATTTGAACCAGGGACCTCTTGATCTGCAGTCAAATGCTCTACCACTGAGCTATACCCCCAACACAGGTGAAGTCTATTCTCAGTGGCAGAACATCTGACTACAGACAAAGAGGTCTCTGTTGCTTAAAGAATTCTTCTGTCACCTTGATGGTGGTTTTGCACTAAAGCTTACTCCCAACCAAGAGCATGAAAGGGGGCATCTGGATTTGAACCAGGGACCTCTTGATCTGCAGTCAAATGCTCTACCACTGAGCTATACCCCCAACACGGGTGAAGTTTCTGCTCAGTGGCAGAATATCTGACTACAGATCAAGAGGTCTCTGTTGCAAGTGCCCCATTATGGCTTTTGGCTGAGTGTGATTCTTTCAACTCTACTGTCAACTCTAACTCTTCAGTCATAGTTTGTTGGGGGTATAGCTCAGTGGTAGAGCATTTGACTGCAGATCAAGAGGTCCCTGGTTCAGATCCAGGTGCCCCCTGTCTCACTCTTGCTTAAAGAATTCTTCTGTCACCTAGATGGTGGTTTTGCACTGAAGCTATCAATATAAGCAGGTTGATTCTTTCAACTCAACTGTCAACTCTAACCCTTCCTTCATAGATTGTTGGGGGTATAGCTCAGTGGTCGAGCATTTGACTGCAGATCAAGAGGTCCCTGGTTCAAATCCAGGTGCCCCCTGTCTCACTCTTGCTTAAAGAATTCTTCTGTCACCTAGATGGTGGTTTTGCACTAAAGCTATCAATTTAAGCAGCAGCGTCGGCATGTGTAGCAAACTGCTTAACAGCATATAAAAGAAAATATTTCATTTGGTATGATATTTTGACTCTTTTTACCCTCTAAACAACCTGAAAAAATTTGAAAACTTTTTCACAAAGTATTGGAAGCTAATTTTTGTTGACAAAGCACTAGAAGCTTACATTTTATAATGGTTTGGTGAGAGAAGCTTACTCTCAACCAAGATTGTGAAAGGGGGCACCTGGATTTGAACCAGGGACCTCTTGATCTGCAGTCAAATGCTCTACCACTGAGCTATACCCCCAACACAGGTGAAGTCTCTGTTCAGTGGCAGAATATCTGACTACAGATCAAGAGGTCTCTGTTGCAAGTGCCCCATTATGGATTTTTTCTGAGGGTTGTTTCTTTCAACTCTACTGTCAACTCTAACCCTTCCTTCATAGATTGTTGCGGGTATAGCTCAGTGGTAGAGCATTTGACTGCAGATCAAGAGGTCCCTGGTTCAAATCCAGGTGCCCCCTATCTCACTCTTGCTTAAAGAATTCTTCTGTCACCTAGATGGTGGTTTTGCACTAAAGCTATCAATTTAAGCAGCAGCGTCGGCATGTGTAGCAAACTGCTTAACCGCATATAAAAGAAAATCTTTCATTTGGTATGATATTTTGACTCTTGTTACCCTCTAAACAACCTGAAAAAATGTGAAAACTATTTCACAAAGTATTGGATGCTTAGTATTTATAATGTTTTTTTCTCATTACAAATGTAATGTGTTTTAATAGGTGCTGTAGCATTTCTGTCAGGTCTAACCAATCTGGCCATTCTTGAATCAAATAAATGAGATCAGATGTTTTTGTCTAATTCTAAATATAAAAACTTTTTATTTATTTATTTATTTTTGACAAAACACTAGAAGCTTATATATTATAATGTTTTGGTGAGAGAAGCTTACTCTCAACCAAGAGTGTGAAAGGGGGCACCTTGATTTGAACCAGGGACCTCTTGATCTGCAGTCAAATGCTCTATCACTGAGCTATTCCCCCAACACAGGTGAGGTCTATTCTCAGTGGCAGAACATCTGACTACAGACAAAGAGGTCTCTGTTGCAAGTGCCCCCATTATGGCTTTTGGCTGAGTGTGATTCTTTCAACTCTACTGTCAACTCTAACTCTTCAGTCATAGTTTGTTGGGGGTATAGCTCAGTGGTAGAGCATTTGACTGCAGATCAAGAGGTCCCTGGTTCAAATCCAGGTGCCCCCTGTCTCACTCTTGCTTAAAGAATTCTTCTGTCACCTAGATGGTGGTTTTGCACTGAAGCTATCAATATAAGCAGGTTGATTCTTTCAACTCAACTGTCAACTCTAACCCTTCCTTCATAGATTGTTGCGGGTATAGCTTAGTGGTCGAGCATTTGACTGCAGATCAAGAGGTCCCTGGTTCAAATCCAGGTGCCCCCTGTCTCACTCTTGCTTAAAGAATTCTTCTGTCACCTAGATGGTGGTTTTGCACTAAAGCTATCAATTTAAGCAGCAGCGTCGGCATGTGTAGCAAACTGCTTAACAGCATATAAAAGAAAATATTTCATTTGGTATGATATTTTGACTCTTTTTACCCTCTAAACAACCTGAAAAAATTTGAAAACTTTTTCACAAAGTATTGGAAGCTAATTTTTGTTGACAAAGCACTAGAAGCTTACATTTTATAATGGTTTGGTGAGAGAAGCTTACTCCCAACCAAGAGTGTGAAAGGGGGCATCTGGATTTGAACCAGGGACCTCTTGATCTGCAATCAAATGCTCTACCACTGAGCTATACCCCCAACACAGGTGAAGTCTCTGTTCAGTGGCAGAATATCTGACTACAGATCAAGAGGTCTCTGTTGCAAGTGCCCCATTATGGATTTTTTCTGAGGGTTGATTCTTTCAACTCTACTGTCAACTCTAACCCTTCCTTCATAGATTGTTGCGGGTATAGCTCAGTGGTAGAGCATTTGACTGCAGATCAAGAGGTCCCTGGTTCAAATCCAGGTGCCCCCTATCTCACTCTTGCTTAAAGAATTCTTCTGTCACCTAGATGGTGGTTTTGCACTAAAGCTATCAATTTAAGCAGCAGCGTCGGCATGTGTAGCAAACTGCTTAACAGCATATAAAAGAAAATCTTTCATTTGGTATGATATTTTGACTCTTGTTACCCTCTAAACAACCTGAAAAAATGTGAAAACTATTTCACAAAGTATTGGATGCTTAGTATTTATAATGTTTTTTTCTCATTACAAATGTAATGTATTTTAATAGGTGCTGTAGCATTTCTGTCAGGTCTAACCAATCTGGCCATTCTTGAATCAAATAAATGAGATCAGATGTTTTTGTCTAATTCTAAATATAAAAACTTTTTATTTATTTATTTATTTTTGACAAAACACTAGAAGCTTATATATTATAATGTTTTGGTGAGAGAAGCTTACTCTCAACCAAGAGTGTGAAAGGGGGCACCTTGATTTGAACCAGGGACCTCTTGATCTGCAGTCAAATGCTCTATCACTGAGCTATTCCCCCAACACAGGTGAGGTCTATTCTCAGTGGCAGAACATCTGACTACAGACAAAGAGGTCTCTGTTGCAAGTGCCCCCATTATGGCTTTTGGCTGAGTGTGATTCTTTCAACTCTACTGTCAACTCTAACTCTTCAATTATAGTTTGTTGGGAGTATAGCTCAGTGGTAGAGCATTTGACTGCAGATCAAGAGGTCCCTGGTTCAAATCCAGGTGCCCCCTGTCTCATTCTTGCTTAAAGAATTCTTCTGTCACCTAGATGGTGGTTTTGCACTGAAGCTATCAATATAAGCAGGTTGATTCTTTCAACTCAACTGTCAACTCTAACCCTTCCTTCATAGATTGTTGCGGGTATAGCTCAGTGGTCGAGCATTTGACTGCAGATCAAGAGGTCCCTGGTTCAAATCCAGGTGCCCCCTGTCTCACTCTTGCTTAAAGAATTCTTCTGTCACCTAGATGGTGGTTTTGCACTAAAGCTATCAATTTAAGCAGCAGCGTCGGCATGTGTAGCAAACTGCTTAACAGCATATAAAAGAAAATCTTTCATTTGGTATGATATTTTGACTCTTTTTACCCTCTAAACAACCTGAAAAAATTTGAAAACTTTTTCACAAAGTATTGGAAGCTAATTTTTGTTGACAAAGCACTAGAAGCTTACATTTTATAATGGTTTGGTGAGAGAAGCTTACTCCCAACCAAGAGTGTGAAAGGGGGCATCTGGATTTGAACCAGGGACCTCTTGATCTGCAGTCAAATGCTCTACCACTGAGCTATACCCCCAACACAGGTGAAGTCTCTGCTCAGTGGCAGAATATCTGACTACAGATCAAGAGGTCTCTGTTGCAAGTGCCCCATTATGGATTTTTGCTGAGGGTTGATTCTTTCAACTCTACTGTCAACTCTAACTCTTCAGTCATAGTTTGTTGGGGGTATAGCTCAGTGGTAGAGCATTTGACTGCAGATCAAGAGGTCCCTGGTTCAAATCCAGGTGCCCCCTGTCTCACTCTTGCTTAAGGAATTCTTCTGTCACCTAGATGGTGGTTTTGCACTAAAGCTATCAATTTAAGCAGCAGCGTCGGCATGTGTAGCAAACTGGTTAACAGCATATAAAAGAAAATCTTTCATTTGGTATGATATTTTGACTCTTGTTACCCTCTAAACAACCTGAAAAAATGTGAAAACTATTTCACAAAGTATTGGATGCTTAGTATTTATAATGTTTTTTTCTCATTACAAATGTAATGTATTTTAATAGGTGCTGTAGCATTTCTGTCAGGTCTAACCAATCTGGCCATTCTTGAATCAAATAAATGAGATCAGATGTTTTTGTCTAATTCTAAATATAAAAACTTTTTATTTATTTATTTATTTTTGACAAAACACTAGAAGCTTATATATTATAATGTTTTGGTGAGAGAAGCTTACTCTCAACCAAGAGTGTGAAAGGGGGCACCTTGATTTGAACCAGGGACCTCTTGATCTGCAGTCAAATGCTCTATCACTGAGCTATTCCCCCAACACAGGTGAGGTCTATTCTCAGTGGCAGAACATCTGACTACAGACAAAGAGGTCTCTGTTGCAAGTGCCCCCATTATGGCTTTTGGCTGAGTGTGATTCTTTCAACTCTACTGTCAACTCTAACTCTTCAATCATAGTTTGTTGGGAGTATAGCTCAGTGGTAGAGCATTTGACTGCAGATCAAGAGGTCCCTGGTTCAAATCCAGGTGCCCCCTGTCTCACTCTTGCTTAAAGAATTCTTCTGTCACCTAGATGGTGGTTTTGCACTGAAGCTATCAATATAAGCAGGTTGATTCTTTCAACTCAACTGTCAACTCTAACCCTTCCTTCATAGATTGTTGCGGGTATAGCTCAGTGGTCGAGCATTTGACTGCAGATCAAGAGGTCCCTGGTTCAAATCCAGGTGCCCCCTGTCTCACTCTTGCTTAAAGAATTCTTCTGTCACCTAGATGGTGGTTTTGCACTAAAGCTATCAATTTAAGCAGCAGCGTCGGCATGTGTAGCAAACTGCTTAACAGCATATAAAAGAAAATCTTTCATTTGGTATGATATTTTGACTCTTTTTACCCTCTAAACAACCTGAAAAAATTTGAAAACTTTTTCACAAAGTATTGGAAGCTAATTTTTGTTGACAAAGCACTAGAAGCTTACATTTTATAATGGTTTGGTGAGAGAAGCTTACTCCCAACCAAGAGTGTGAAAGGGGGCATCTGGATTTGAACCAGGGACCTCTTGATCTGCAGTCAAATGCTCTACCACTGAGCTATACCCCCAACACAGGTGAAGTCTCTGCTCAGTGGCAGAATATCTGACTACAGATCAAGAGGTCTCTGTTGCAAGTGCCCCATTATGGATTTTTGCTGAGGGTTGATTCTTTCAACTCTACTGTCAACTCTAACTCTTCAGTCATAGTTTGTTGGGGGTATAGCTCAGTGGTAGAGCATTTGACTGCAGATCAAGAGGTCCCTGGTTCAAATCCAGGTGCCCCCTGTCTCACTCTTGCTTAAGGAATTCTTCTGTCACCTAGATGGTGGTTTTGCACTAAAGCTATCAATTTAAGCAGCAGCGTCGGCATGTGTAGCAAACTGGTTAACAGCATATAAAAGAAAATCTTTCATTTGGTATGATATTTTGACTCTTGTTACCCTCTAAACAACCTGAAAAAATGTGAAAACTATTTCACAAAGTATTGGATGCTTAGTATTTATAATGTTTTTTTCTCATTACAAATGTAATGTGTTTTAATAGGTGCTGTAGCATTTCTGTCAGGTCTAACCAATCTGGCCATTCTTGAATCAAATAAATGAGATCAGATGTTTTTGTCTAATTCTAAATGTAAAAACTTTTTATTTATTTATTTATTTTTGACAAAACACTAGAAGCTTATATATTATAATGTTTTGGTGAGAGAAGCTTACTCTCAACCAAGAGTGTGAAAGGGGGCACCTGGATTTGAACCAGGGACCTCTTGATCTGCAGTCAAATGCTCTATCACTGAGCTATACCCCCAACACAGGTGAGGTCTATTCTCAGTGGCAGAACATCTGACTACAGACAAAGAGGTCTCTGTTGCAAGTGCCCCCATTATGGCTTTTGGCTGAGTGTGATTCTTTCAACTCTACTGTCAACTCTAACTCTTCAGTCATAGTTTGTTGGGGGTATAGCTCAGTGGTAGAGCATTTGACTGCAGATCAAGAGGTCCCTGGTTCAAATCCAGGTGCCCCCTGTCTCACTCTTGCTTAAAGAATTCTTCTGTCACCTAGATGGTGGTTTTGCACTGAAGCTATCAATATAAGCAGGTTGATTCTTTCAACTCAACTGTCAACTCTAACCCTTCCTTCATAGATTGTTGGGGGTATAGCTCAGTGGTCGAGCATTTGACTGCAGATCAAGAGGTCCCTGGTTCAAATCCAGGTGCCCCCTGTCTCACTTTTGCTTAAAGAATTCTTCTGTCACCTAGATGGTGGTTTTGCACTAAAGCTATCAATTTAAGCAGCAGCGTCGGCATGTGGAGCAAACTGCTTAACAGCATATAAAAGAAAATCTTTCATTTGGTATGATATTTTGACTCTTGTTACCCTCTAAACAACCTGAAAAAATGTGAAAACTATTTCACAAAGTATTGGATGCTTAGTATTTATAATGTTTTTTTCTCATTACAAATGTAATGTGTTTTAATAGGTGCTGTAGCATTTCTGTCAGGTCTAACCAATCTGGCCATTCTTGAATCAAATAAATGAGATCAGATGTTTTTGTCTAATTCTAAATGTAAAAACTTTTTATTTATTTTTGACAAAACACTAGAAGCTTATATATTATAATGTTTTGGTGAGAGAAGCTTACTCTCAACCAAGAGTGTGAAAGGGGGCACCTGGATTTGAACCAGGGACCTCTTGATCTGCAGTCAAATGCTCTACCACTGAGCTATACCCCCAACACAGGTGAAGTCTATTCTCAGTGGCAGAACATCTGACTACAGACAAAGAGGTCTCTGTTGCAAGTGCCCCCATTATGGCTTTTGGCTGAGTGTGATTCTTTCAACTCTACTGTCAACTCTAACTCTTCAGTCATAGTTTGTTGGGGGTATAGCTCAGTGGTAGAGCATTTAACTGCAGATCAAGAGGTCCCTGGTTCAAATCCAGGTGCCCCCTGTCTCACTCTTGCTTAAAGAATTCTTCTGTCACCTAGATGGTGGTTTTGCACTGAAGCTATCAATATAAGCAGGTTGATTCTTTCAACTCAACTGTCAACTCTAACCCTTCCTTCATAGATTGTTGCGGGTATAGCTCAGTGGTCGAGCATTTGACTGCAGATCAAGAGGTCCCTGGTTCAAATCCAGGTGCCCCCTGTCTCACTCTTGCTTAAAGAATTCTTCTGTCACCTAGATGGTGGTTTTGCACTAAAGCTATCAATTTAAGCAGCAGCGTCGGCATGTGTAGCAAACTGCTTAACAGCATATAAAAGAAAATATTTCATTTGGTATGATATTTTGACTCTTTTTACCCTCTAAACAACCTGAAAAAATTTGAAAACTTTTTCACAAAGTATTGGAAGCTAATTTTTGTTGACAAAGCACTAGAAGCTTACATTTTATAATGGTTTGGTGAGAGAAGCTTACTCCCAACCAAGAGTGTGAAAGGGGGCATCTGGATTTGAACCAGGGACCTCTTGATCTGCAGTCAAATGCTCTACCACTGAGCTATACCCCCAACACAGGTGAAGTCTCTGCTCAGTGGCAGAATATCTGACTACAGATCAAGAGGTCTCTGTTGCAAGTGCCCCATTATGGATTTTTGCTGAGGGTTGATTCTTTCAACTCTACTGTCAACTCTAACTCTTCAGTCATAGTTTGTTGGGGGTATAGCTCAGTGGTAGAGCATTTGACTGCAGATCAAGAGGTCCCTGGTTCAAATCCAGGTGCCCCCTGTCTCACTCTTGCTTAAAGAATTCTTCTGTCACCTAGATGGTGGTTTTGCACTAAAGCTATCAATTTAAGCAGCAGCGTCGGCATGTGTAGCAAACTGCTTAACAGCATATAAAAGAAAATCTTTCATTTGGTATGATATTTTGACTCTTGTTACCCTCTAAACAACCTGAAAAAATGTGAAAACTATTTCACAAAGTATTGGCTGCTTAGTATTTATAATGTTTTTTTCTCATTACAAATGTAATGTGTTTTAATAGGTGCTGTAGCATTTCTGTCAGGTCTAACCAATCTGGCCATTCTTGAATCAAATAAATGAGATCAGATGTTTTTGTCTAATTCTAAATGTAAAAACTTTTTATTTATTTATTTATTTTTGACAAAACACTAGAAGCTTATATATTATAATGTTTTGGTGAGAGAAGCTTACTCTCAACCAAGAGTGTGAAAGGGGGCACCTGGATTTGAACCAGGGACCTCTTGATCTGCAGTCAAATGCTCTATCACTGAGCTATACCCCCAACACAGGTGAAGTCTATTCTCAGTGGCAGAACATCTGACTACAGACAAAGAGGTCTCTGTTGCAAGTGCCCCCATTATGGCTTTTGGCTGAGTGTGATTCTTTCAACTCTACTGTCAACTCTAACTCTTCAGTCATAGTTTGTTGGGGGTATAGCTCAATGGTAGAGCATTTGACTGCAGATCAAGAGGTCCCTGCTTCAAATCCAGGTGCCCCCTGTCTCACTCTTGCTTAAAGAATTCTTCTGTCACCTAGATGGTGGTTTTGCACTGAAGCTATCAATACAAGCAGGTTGATTCTTTCAACTCAACTGTCAACTCTAACTCTTCAGTCATAGTTTGTTGGGGGTATAGCTCAGTGGTAGAGCATTTGACTGCAGATCAAGAGGTCCCTGGTTCAAATCCGGGTGCCCCCTGTCTCACTCTTGCTAAAAGAATTCTTCTGTCACCTAGATGGTGGTTTTGCACTAAAGCTATCAATTTAAGCAGCAGCGTCGGCATGTGTAGCAAACTGCTTAACAGCATATAAAAGAAAATCTTTCATTTGGTATGATATTTTGACTCTTGTTACCCTCTAAACAACCTGAAAAAATGTGAAAACTATTTCACAAAGTATTGGATGCTTAGTATTTATAATGTTTTTTTCTCATTACAAATGTAATGTGTTTTAATAGGTGCTGTAGCATTTCTGTCAGGTCTAACCAATCTGGCCATTCTTGAATCAAATAAATGAGATCAGATGTTTTTGTCTAATTCTAAATATAAAAACTTTTTATTTATTTATTTATTTTTGACAAAACACTAGAAGCTTATATATTATAATGTTTTGGTGAGAGAAGCTTACTCTCAACCAAGAGTGTGAAAGGGGGCACCTTGATTTGAACCAGGGACCTCTTGATCTGCAGTCAAATGCTCTATCACTGAGCTATACCCCCAACACAGGTGAGGTCTATTCTCAGTGGCAGAACATCTGACTACAGATAAAGAGGTCTCTGTTGCAAGTGCCCCCATTATGGCTTTTGGCTGAGTGTGATTCTTTCAACTCTACTGTCAACTCTAACTCTTCAATCATAGTTTGTTGGGGGTATAGCTCAGTGGTAGAGCATTTGACTGCAGATCAAGAGGTCCCTGGTTCAAATCCAGGTGCCCCCTGTCTCACTCTTGCTTAAAGAATTCTTCTGTCACCTAGATGGTGGTTTTGCACTGAAGCTATCAATATAAGCAGGTTGATTCTTTCAACTCAACTGTCAACTCTAACCCTTCCTTCATAGATTGTTGCGGGTATAGCTCAGTGGTCGAGCATTTGACTGCAGATCAAGAGGTCCCTGGTTCAAATCCAGGTGCCCCCTGTCTCACTCTTGCTTAAAGAATTCTTCTGTCACCTAGATGGTGGTTTTGCACTAAAGCTATCAATTTAAGCAGCAGTGTCGGCATGTGTAGCAAACTGCTTAACAGCATATAAAAGAAAATCTTTCATTTGGTATGATATTTTGACTCTTTTTACCCTCTAAACAACCTGAAAAAATTTGAAAACTTTTTCACAAAGTATTGGAAGCTAATTTTTGTTGACAAAGCACTAGAAGCTTACATTTTATAATGGTTTGGTGAGAGAAGTTACTCCCAACCAAGAGTGTGAAAGGGGGCATCTGGATTTGAACCAGGGACCTCTTGATCTGCAGTCAAATGCTCTACCACTGAGCTATACCCCCAACACAGGTGAAGTCTCTGCTCAGTGGCAGAATATCTGACTACAGATCAAGAGGTCTCTGTTGCAAGTGCCCCATTATGGATTTTTGCTGAGGGTTGATTCTTTCAACTCTACTGTCAACTCTAACTCTTCAGTCATAGTTTGTTGGGGGTATAGCTCAGTGGTAGAGCATTTGACTGCAGATCAAGAGGTCCCTGGTTCAAATCCAGGTGCCCCCTGTCTCACTCTCGCTTAAAGAATTCTTCTGTCACCTAGATGGCTGTTTTGCACTAAAGCTATCAATTTAAGCAGCAGCGTCGGCATGTGTAGCAAACTGCTTAACAGCATATAAAAGAAAATCTTTCATTTGGTATGATATTTTGACTCTTGTTACCCTCTAAACAACCTGAAAAAATGTGAAAACTATTTCACAAAGTATTGGATGCTTAGTATTTATAATGTTTTTTTCTCATTACAAATGTAATGTGTTTTAATAGGTGCTGTAGCATTTCTGTCAGGTCTAACCAATCTGGCCATTCTTGAATCAAATAAATGAGATCAGATGTTTTTGTCTAATTCTAAATGTAAAAACTTTTTATTTATTTATTTATTTTTGACAAAACACTAGAAGCTTATATATTATAATGTTTTGGTGAGAGAAGCTTACTCTCAACCAAGAGTGTGAAAGGGGGCACCTGGATTTGAACCAGGGACCTCTTGATCTGCAGTCAAATGCTCTACCACTGAGCTATACCCCCAACACAGGTGAAGTCTATGCTCGGTGGCAGAACATCTGACTACAGACAAAGAGGTCTCTGTTGCAAGTGCCCCCATTATGGCTTTTGGCTGAGTGTGATTCTTTCAACTCTACTGTCAACTCTAACTCTTCAATCATAGTTTGTTGGGGGTATAGCTCAGTGGTAGAGCATTTGACTGCAGATCAAGAGGTCCCTGCTTCAAATCCAGGTGCCCCCTGTCTCACTCTTGCTTAAAGAATTCTTCTGTCACCTAGATGGTGGTTTTGCACTGAAGCTATCAATACAAGCAGGTTGATTCTTTCAACTCAACTGTCAACTCTAACCCTTCCTTCATAGGTTGTTGTGGGTATAGCTCAGTGGTAGAGCATTTGACGGCAGATCAAGAGGTCCCTGGTTCAAATCCAGGTGCCCCCTGTCTCACTCTTACTTAAAGAATTCTTCTGTCACCTAGATGGTGGTTTTGCACTAAAGCTATCAATTTAAGCAGCAGCGTCAGCATGTGTAGCAAACTGCTTAACAGCATATAAAAGAAAATATTTAATTTGGTATGATATTTTGACTCTTTTTACCCTCTAAACAACCTGAAAAAATTTGAAAACTTTTTCACAAAGTATTGGAAGCTAATTTTTGTTGACAAAGCACTAGAAGCTTACATTTTATAATGGTTTGTTGAGAGTAGCTTACTCCCAACCAAGAGTGTGAAAGGGGGCATCTGGATTTGAACCAGGGACCTCTTGATCTGCAGTCAAATGCTCTACCACTGAGCTATACCCCGAACACAGGTGAAGTCTCTGCTCAGTGGCAGAATATCTGACTACAGATCAAGAGGTCTCTGTTGCAAGTGCCCCATTATGGATTTTTGCTGAGGGTTGATTCTTTCAACTCTACTGTCAACTCTAACTCTTCAGTCATAGTTTGTTGGGGGTATAGCTCAGTGGTAGAGCATTTGACTGCAGATCAAGAGGTCCCTGGTTCAAATCCGGGTGCCCCCTGTCTCACTCTTGCTTAAAGAATTCTTCTGTCACCTAGATGGTGGTTTTGCACTAAAGCTATCAATTTAAGCAGCAGCGTCGGCATGTGTAGCAAACTGCTTAACAGCATATAAAAGAAAATCTTTCATTTGGTATGATATTTTGACTCTTTTTACCCTCTAAACAACCTGAAAAAATTTGAAAACTTTTTCACAAAGTATTGGAAGCTAATTTTTGTTGACAAAGCACTAGAAGCTTACATTTTATAATGGTTTGGTGAGAAAAGCTTACTCCCAACCAAGAGTGTGAAAGGGGGCATCTGGATTTGAACCAGGGACCTCTTGAGCTGCAGTCAAATGCTCTACCACTGAGCTATACCCCCAACATAGGTGAAGACTCTGCTCAGTGGCAGAATATTTGACTACAGATCAAGAGGTCTCTGTTGCAAGTGCCCCATTATGGATTTTTGCTGAGGGTTGATTCTTTCAACTCTACTGTCAACTCTAACTCTTCAGTCATAGTTTGTTGGGGGTATAGCTCAGTGGTAGAGCATTTGACTGCAGATCAAGAGGTCCCTGCTTCAAATCCAGGTGCCCCCTGTCTCACTCTTGCTTAAAGAATTCTTCTGTCACCTAGATGGTGGTTTTGCACTGAAGCTATCAATATAAGCAGGTTGATTCTTTCAACTCAACTGTCAACTCTAACCCTTCCTTCATAGATTGTTGCGGGTATAGCTCAGTGGTCGAGCATTTGACTGCAGATCAAGAGGTCCCTGGTTCAAATCCAGGTGCCCCCTGTCTCACTCTTGCTTAAAGAATTCTTCTGTCACCTAGATGGCTGTTTTGCACTAAAGCTATCAATTTAAGCAGCAGCGTCGGCATGTGTAGCAAACTGCTTAACAGCATATAAAAGAAAATCTTTCATTTGGTATGATATTTTGACTCTTGTTACCCTCTAAACAACCTGAAAAAATGTGAAAACTATTTCACAAAGTATTGGATGCTTAGTATTTATAATGTTTTTTTCTCATTACAAATGTAATGTGTTTTAATAGGTGCTGTAGCATTTCTGTCAGGTCTAACCAATCTGGCCATTCTTGAATCAAATAAATGAGATCAGATGTTTTTGTCTAATTCTAAATGTAAAAACTTTTTATTTATTTATTTATTTTTGACAAAACACTAGAAGCTTATATATTATAATGTTTTGGTGAGAGAAGCTTACTCTCAACCAAGAGTGTGAAAGGGGGCACCTGGATTTGAACCAGGGACCTCTTGATCTGCAGTCAAATGCTCTACCACTGAGCTATACCCCCAACACAGGTGAAGTCTATGCTCAGTGGCAGAACATCTGACTACAGACAAAGAGGTCTCTGTTGCAAGTGCCCCCATTATGGCTTTTGGCTGAGTGTGATTCTTTCAACTCTACTGTCAACTCTAACTCTTCAGTCATAGTTTGTTGGGGGTATAGCTCAATGGTAGAGCATTTGACTGCAGATCAAGAGGTCCTTGGTTCAAATCCAGGTGCCCCCTGTCTCACTCTTGCTTAAAGAATTCTTCTGTCACCTAGATGGTGGTTTTGCACTGAAGCTATCAATACAAGCAGGTTGATTCTTTCAACTCAACTGTCAACTCTAACCCTTCCTTCATAGGTTGTTGTGGGTATAGCTCAGTGGTAGAGCATTTGACGGCAGATCAAGAGGTCCCTGGTTCAAATCCAGGTGCCCCCTGTCTCACTCTTACTTAAAGAATTCTTGTGTCACCTAGATGGTGGTTTTGCACTAAAGCTATCAATTTAAGCAGCAGCGTCGGCATGTGTAGCAAACTGCTTAACAGCATATAAAAGAAAATATTTAATTTGGTATGATATTTTGACTCTTGTTACCCTCTAAACAACCTGAAAAAATTTAAAAACTTTTTCACAAAGTATTGGAAGCTAATTTTTGTTGACAAAGCACTAGAAGCTTACATTTTATAATGGTTTGGTGAGAGAAGCTTACTCCCAACCAAGAGTGTGAGAGTGGGCATCTGGATTTGAACCAGGGACCTCTTGATCTGCAGTCAAATGCTCTACCACTGAGCTATACCCCCAACACAGGTGAAGTCTCTGCTCAGTGGCAGAATATCTGACTACAGATCAAGAGGTCTCTGTTGCAAGTGCCCCATTATGGTTTTTTGCTGAGGGTTGATTCTTTCAACTCTACTGTCAACTCTAACTCTTCAGTCATAGTTTGTTGGGGGTATAGCTCAGTGGTAGAGCATTTGACTGCAGATCAAGTGGTCCCTGGTTCAAATCCAGGTGCCCCCTGTCTCACTCTTGCTTAAAGAATTCTTCTGTCACCTAGATGGCTGTTTTGCACTAAAGCTATCAATTTAAGCAGCAGCGTCGGCATGTGTAGCAAACTGCTTAACAGCATATAAAAGAAAATCTTTCATTTGGTATGATATTTTGACTCTTGTTACCCTCTAAACAACCTGAAAAAATGTGAAAACTATTTCACAAAGTATTGGATGCTTAGTATTTATAATGTTTTTTTCTCATTACAAATGTAATGTGTTTTAATAGGTGCTGTAGCATTTCTGTCAGGTCTAACCAATCTGGCCATTCTTGAATCAAATAAATGAGATCAGATGTTTTTGTCTAATTCTAAATGTAAAAACTTTGTATTTATTTTTGACAAAACACTAGAAGCTTATATATTATAATGTTTTGGTGAGAGAAGCTTACTCTCAACCAAGAGTGTGAAAGGGGGCACCTGGATTTGAACCAGGGACCTCTTGATCTGCAGTCAAATGCTCTACCACTGAGCTATACCCCCAACACAGGTGAAGTCTATTCTCAGTGGCAGAACATCTGACTACAGACAAAGAGGTCTCTGTTGCAAGTGCCCCCATTATGGCTTTTGGCTGAGTGTGATTCTTTCAACTCTACTGTCAACTCTAACTCTTCAGTCATAGTTTGTTGGGGGTATAGCTCAGTGGTAGAGCATTTGACTGCAGATCAAGAGGTCCCTGGTTCAAATCCAGGTGCCCCCTGTCTCACTCTTGCTTAAAGAATTCTTCTGTCACCTAGATGGTGGTTTTGCACTGAAGCTATCAATATAAGCAGGTTGATTCTTTCAACTCAACTGTCAACTCTAACCCTTCCTTCATAGATTGTTGCGGGTATAGCTCAGTGGTCGAGCATTTGACTGCAGATCAAGAGGTCCCTGGTTCAAATCCAGGTGCCCCCTGTCTCACTCTTGCTTAAAGAATTCTTCTGTCACCTAGATGGTGGTTTTGCACTAAAGCTATCAATTTAAGCAGCAGCATCGGCATGTGTAGCAAACTGCTTAACAGCATATAAAAGAAAATCTTTCATTTGGTATGATATTTTGACTCTTTTTACCCTCTAAACAACCTGAAAAAATTTGAAAACTATTTCACAAAGTATTGGAAGCGAAATTTTGTTGACAAAGCACTAGAAGCTTACATTTTATAATGGTTTGGTGAGAGAAGCTTACTCCCAACCAAGAGTGTGAAAGGGGGCATTTGGATTTGAACCAGGGACCTC
Source organism: Silurus aristotelis (assembly GCF_946808225.1). Lineage (NCBI taxonomy): Eukaryota > Metazoa > Chordata > Actinopteri > Siluriformes > Siluridae > Silurus > Silurus aristotelis. The sequence goes on from NC_139590.1 coordinate 7,213,706, forward strand.
TTGATCTGCAGTCAAATGCTCTACCACTGAGCTATACCCCCAACACAGGTGAAGTCTCTGCTCAGTGGCAGAATATCTGACTACAGATCAAGAGGTCTCTGTTGCAAGTGCCCCATTATGGATTTTTGCTGAGGGTTGATTCTTTCAACTCTACTGTCAACTCTAACTCTTCAGTCATAGTTTGTTGGGGGTATAGCTCAGTGGTAGAGCATTTGACTGCAGATCAAGAGGTCCCTGGTTCAAATCCAGGTGCCCCCTGTCTCACTCTTGCTTAAAGAATTCTTCTGTCACCTAGATGGTGGTTTTGCACTGAAGCTATCAATATAAGCAGGTTGATTCTTTCAACTCAACTGTCAACTCTAACCCTTCCTTCATAGATTGTTGCGGGTATAGCTCAGTGGTCGAGCATTTGACTGCAGATCAAGAGGTCCCTGGTTCAAATCCAGGTGCCCCCTGTCTCACTCTTGCTTAAAGAATTCTTCTGTCACCTAGATGGTGGTTTTGCACTAAAGCTATCAATTTAAGCAGCAGCGTCGGCATGTGTAGCAAACTGCTTAACAGCATATAAAAGAAAATATTTCATTTGGTATGATATTTTGACTCTTTTTACCCTCTGAACAACCTGAAAAAATTTGAAAACTTTTTCACAAAGTATTGGAAGCTAATTTTTGTTGACAAAGCACTAGAAGCTTACATTTTATAATGGTTTGGTGAGAGAAGCTTACTCCCAACCAAGAGTGTGAAAGGGGGCATCTGGATTTGAACCAGGGACCTCTTGATCTGCAGTCAAATGCTCTACCACTGAGCTATACCCCCAACACAGGTGAAGTCTCTGCTCAGTGGCAGAATATCTGACTACAGATCAAGAGGTCCCTGTTGCAAGTGCCCCATTATGGATTTTTGCTGAGGGTTGATTCTTTCAACTCTACTGTCAACTCTAACTCTTCAGTCATAGTTTGTTGGGGGTATAGCTCAGTGGTAGAGCATTTGACTGCAGATCAAGAGGTCCCTGGTTCAAATCCAGGTGCCCCCTGTCTCACTCTTGCTTAAAGAATTCTTCTGTCACCTAGATGGCTGTTTTGCACTAAAGCTATCAATTTAAGCAGCAGCGTCGGCATGTGTAGCAAACTGCTTAACAGCATATAAAAGAAAATCTTTCATTTGGTATGATATTTTGACTCTTGTTACCCTCTAAACAACCTGAAAAAATGTGAAAACTATTTCACAAAGTATTGGATGCTTAGTATTTATAATGTTTTTTTCTCATTACAAATGTAATGTGTTTTAATAGGTGCTGTAGCATTTCTGTCAGGTCTAACCAATCTGGCCATTCTTGAATCAAATAAATGAGATCAGATGTTTTTGTCTAATTCTAAATGTAAAAACTTTTTATTTATTTATTTATTTTTGACAAAACACTAGAAGCTTATATATTATAATGTTTTGGTGAGAGAAGCTTACTCTCAACCAAGAGTGTGAAAGGGGGCACCTGGATTTGAACCAGGGACCTCTTGATCTGCAGTCAAATGCTCTATCACTGAGCTATACCCCCAACAGAGGTGAAGTCTATTCTCAGTGGCAGAACATCTGACTACAGACAAAGAGGTCTCTGTTGCAAGTGCCCCCATTATGGCTTTTGGCTGAGTGTGATTCTTTCAACTCTACTGTCAACTCTAACTCTTCTGTCATAGTTTGTTGGGGGTATAGCTCAATGGTAGAGCATTTGACTGCAGATCAAGAGGTCCCTGGTTCAAATCCAGGTGCCCCCTGTCTCACTCTTGCTTAAAGAATTCTTCTGTCACCTAGATGGTGGTTTTGCACTGAAGCTATCAATATAAGCAGGTTGATTCTTTCAACTCAACTGTCAACTCTAACCCTTCCTTCATAGGTTGTTGTGGGTATAGCTCAGTGGTAGAGCATTTGACGGCAGATCAAGAGGTCCCTGGTTCAAATCCAGGTGCCCCCTGTCTCACTCTTACTTAAAGAATTCTTGTGTCACCTAGATGGTGGTTTTGCACTAAAGCTATCAATTTAAGCAGCAGCGTCGGCATGTGTAGCAAACTGCTTAACAGCATATAAAAGAAAATATTTAATTTGGTATGATATTTTGACTCTTGTTACCCTCTAAACAACCTGAAAAAATTTAAAAACTTTTTCACAAAGTATTGGAAGCTAATTTTTGTTGACAAAGCACTAGAAGCTTACATTTTATAATGGTTTGGTGAGAGAAGCTTACTGCCAACCAAGAGTGTGAGAGGGGGCATCTGGATTTGAACCAGGGACCTCTTGATCTGCAGTCAAATGCTCTACCACTGAGCTATACCCCCAACACAGGTGAAGTCTCTGCTCAGTGGCAGAATATCTGACTACAGATCAAGAGGTCTCTGTTGCAAGTGCCCCATTATGGATTTTTGCTGAGGGTTGATTCTTTCAACTCTACTGTCAACTCTAACTCTTCAGTCATAGTTTGTTGGGGGTATAGCTCAGTGGTAGAGCATTTGACTGCAGATCAAGTGGTCCCTGGTTCAAATCCAGGTGCCCCCTGTCTCACTCTTGCTTAAAGAATTCTTCTGTCACCTAGATGGCTGTTTTGCACTAAAGCTATCAATTTAAGCAGCAGCGTCGGCATGTGTAGCAAACTGCTTAACAGCATATAAAAGAAAATCTTTCATTTGGTATGATATTTTGACTCTTTTTACCCTCTAAACAACCTGAAAAAATTTGAAAACTTTTTCACAAAGTATTGGAAGCTAATTTTTGTTGACAAAGCACTAGAAGCTTACATTTTATAATGGTTTGGTGAGAGAAGCTTACTCCCAACCAAGAGTGTGAAAGGGGGCATCTGGATTTGAACCAGGGACCTCTTGATCTGCAGTCAAATGCTCTACCACTGAGCTATACCCCCAACACAGGTGAAGTCTCTGCTCAGTGGCAGAATATCTGACTACAGATCAAGAGGTCTCTGTTGCAAGTGCCCCATTATGGATTTTTGCTGAGGGTTGATTCTTTCAACTCTACTGTCAACTCTAACTCTTCAGTCATAGTTTGTTGGGGGTATAGCTCAGTGGTAGAGCATTTGACTGCAGATCAAGAGGTCCCTGGTTCAAATCCAGGTGCCCCCTGTCTCACTCTTGCTTAAAGAATTCTTCTGTCACCTAGATGGTGGTTTTGCACTAAAGCTATCAATTTAAGCAGCAGCGTCGGCATGTGTAGCAAACTGCTTAACAGCATATAAAAGAAAATCTTTCATTTGGTATGATATTTTGACTCTTGTTACCCTCTAAACAACCTAAAAAAATGTGAAAACTATTTCACAAAGTATTGGATGCTTAGTATTTATAATGTTTTTTTCTCATTACAAATGTAATGTGTTTTAATAGGTGCTGTAGCATTTCTGTCAGGTCTAACCAATCTGGCCATTCTTGAATCAAATAAATGAGATCAGATGTTTTTGTCTAATTCTAAATGTAAAAACTTTTTATTTATTTATTTATTTTTGACAAAACACTAGAAGCTTATATATTATAATGTTTTGGTGAGAGAAGCGTACTCTCAACCAAGAGTGTGAAAGGGGGCACCTGGATTTGAACCAGGGACCTCTTGATCTGCAGTCAAATGCTCTATCACTGAGCTATACCCCCAACACAGGTGAAATCTATTCTCAGTGGCAGAACATCTGACTACAGACAAAGAGGTCTCTGTTGCAAGTGCCCCCATTATGGCTTTTGGCTGAGTGTGATTCTTTCAACTCTACTGTCAACTCTAACTCTTCAGTCATAGTTTGTTGGGGGTATAGCTCAGTGGTAGAGCATTTGACTGCAGATCAAGAGGTCCCTGGTTCAAATCCAGGTGCCCCCTGTCTCACTCTTGCTTAAAGAATTCTTCTGTCACCTAGATGGTGGTTTTGCACTGAAGCTATCAATATAAGCAGGTTGATTCTTTCAACTCAACTGTCAACTGTCACCTAGATGGCTGTTTTGCACTAAAGCTATCAATTTAAGCAGCAGCGTCGGCATGTGTAGCAAACTGCTTAACAGCATATAAAAGAAAATCTTTCATTTGGTATGATATTTTGACTCTTGTTACCGTCTAAACAAACTGAAAAAATGTGAAAACTATTTCACAAAGTATTGGATGCTTAGTATTTATAATGTTTTTTTCTCATTACAAATGTAATGTGTTTTAATAGGTGCTGTAGCATTTCTGTCAGATCTAACCAATCTGGCCATTCTTGAATCAAATAAATTAGATCAGATGTTTTTGTCTAATTCTAAATGTAAAAACTTTTTATTTATTTTTGACAAAACACTAGAAGCTTATATATTATAATGTTTTGGTGAGAGAAGCTTACTCTCAACCAAGAGTGTGAAAGGGGGCACCTGGATTTGAACCAGGGACCTCTTGATCTGCAGTCAAATGCTCTACCACTGAGCTATACCCCCAACACAGGTGAAGTCTATTCTCAGTGGCAGAACATCTGACTAGAGACAAAGAGGTCTCTGTTGCAAGTGCCCCCATTAATGCTTTTGGCTGAGTGTGATTCTTTCAACTCTACTGTCAACTCTAACTCTTCAGTCATAGTTTGTTGGGGGTATAGCTCAGTGGTAGAGCATTTGACTGCAGATCAAGAGCTCCCTGGTTCAAATCCAGGTGCCCCCTGTCTCACTCTTGCTTAAAGAATTCTTCTGTCACCTAGATGGTGGTTTTGCACTGAAGCTATCAATATAAGCAGGTTGATTCTTTCAACTCAACTGTCAACTCTAACCCTTCCTTCATAGATTGTTGCGGGTATAGCTCAGTGGTCGAGCATTTGACTGCAGATCAAGAGGTCCCTGGTTCAAATCCAGGTGCCCCCTGTCTCACTCTTGCTTAAAAAATTCTTCTGTCACCTAGATGGTGGTTTTGCACTAAAGCTATCAATTTAAGCAGCAGCGTCGGCATGTGTAGCAAACTGCTTAACAGCATATAAAAGAAAATCTTTCATTTGGTATGATATTTTGACTCTTTTTACCCTCTAAACAACCTGAAAAAATTTGAAAACTTTTTCACAAAGTATTGGAAGCTAATTTTTGTTGACAAAGCACTAGAAGCTTACATTTTATAATGGTTTGGTGAGAGAAGCTTTCTCCCAACCAAGAGTGTGAAAGGGGGCATCTGGATTTGAACCAGGGACCTCTTGATCTGCAGTCAAATGCTCTACCACTGAGCTATACCCCCAACACAGATGAAGGCTATGCTCAGTGGCAGAACATCTGACTACAAATAAATAGGTCTCTGTTGCAAGTGCCCCCATTATGGCTTTTGGCTGAGTGTGATTCTTTCAACTCTACTGTCAACTCTAACTCTTCAGTCATAGTTTGTTGGGGGTATAGCTCAGTGGTAGAGCATTTGACTGCAGATCAAGAGGTCCCTGGTTCAAATCCAGGTGCCCCCTGTCTCACTCTTGCTTAAAGAATTCTTCTGTCACCTAGATGGTGGTTTTGCACTGAAGCTATCAATATAAGCAGGTTGATTCTTTCAACTCAACTGTCAACTCTAACCCTTCCTTCATAGATTGTTGCGGGTATAGCTCAGTGGTCGAGCATTTGACTGCAGATCAAGAGGTCCCTGGTTCAAATCCAGGTTCCCCCTGTCTCACTCTTGCTTAAAGAATTCTTCTGTCACCTAGATGGTGGTTTTGCACTAAAGCTATCAATTTAAGCAGCAGCGTCGGCATGTGTAGCAAACTGCTTAACAGCATATAAAAGAAAATCTTTCATTTGGTATGATATTTTGACTCTTGTTACCCTCTAAACAACCTGAAAAAATGTGAAAACTATTTCACAAAGTATTGGATGCTTAGTATTTATAATGTTTTTTTCTCATTACAAATGTAATGTGTTTTAATAGGTGCTGTAGCATTTCTGTCAGGTCTAACCATTTTGGCCATTCTTGAATCAAATAAATGAGATCAGATGTTTTTGTCTAATTCTAAATGTAAAAACTTTTTATTTATTTATTTATTTTTGACAAAACACTAGAAGCTTATATATTATAATGTTTTGGTGAGAGAAACTTACTCTCAACCAAGAGTGTGAAAGGGGGCACCTGGATTTGAACCAGGGACCTCTTGATCTGCAGTCAAATGCTCTATCACTGAGCTATACCCCCAACACAGGTGAAATCTATTCTCAGTGGCAGAACATCTGACTACAGACAAAGAGGTCTCTGTTGCAAGTGCCCCCATTATGGCTTTTGGCTGAGTGTGATTCTTTCAACTCTACTGTCAACTCTAACTCTTCAGTCATAGTTTGTTGGGGGTATAGCTCAGTGGTAGAGCATTTGACTGCAGATCAAGAGGTCCCTGGTTCAAATCCAGGTGCCCCCTGTCTCACTCTTGCTTAAAGAATTCTTCTGTCACCTAGATGGTGGTTTTGCACTGAAGCTATCAATATAAGCAGGTTGATTCTTTCAACTCAACTGTCAACTCTAACCCTTCCTTCATAGGTTGTTGCGGGTATAGCTCAGTGGTAGAGCATTTGACTGCAGATCAAGCGGTCCCTGGTTCAAATCCAGGTGCCCCCTGTCTCACTCTTGCTTAAAGAATTCTTCTGTCACCTAGATGGTGGTTTTGCACTAAAGCTATCAATTTAAGCAGCAGCGTCGGCATGTGTAGCAAACTGCTTAACAGCATATAAAAGAAAATATTTCATTTGGTATGATATTTTGACTCTTTTTACCATCTAAACAACCTGAAAAAATTTGAAAACTTTTTCACAAAGTATTGGAAGCTAATTTTTGTTGACAAAGCACTAGAAGCTTACATTTTATAATGGTTTGGTGAGAGAAGCTTACTCACAACCAAGAGTGTGAGAGGGGGCATCTGGATTTGAACCAGGGACCTCTTGATCTGCAGTCAAATGCTCTACCACTGAGCTATACCCCCAACACAGGTGAAGTCTCTGCTCAGTGGCAGAATATCTGACTACAGATCCAGAGGTCTCTGTTGCAAGTGCCCCATTATGGATTTTTGCTGAGGGTTGATTCTTTCAACTCTACTGTCAACTCTAACTCTTCAGTCATAGTTTGTTGGGGGTATAGCTCAGTGGTAGAGCATTTGACTGCAGATCAAGTGGTCCCTGGTTCAAATCCAGGTGCCCCCTGTCTCACTCTTGCTTAAAGAATTCTTCTGTCACCTAGATGGCTGTTTTACACTAAAGCTATCAATTTAAGCAGCAGCGTCGGCATGTGTAGCAAACTGCTTAACAGCATATAAAAGAAAATCTTTCATTTGGTATGATATTTTGACTCTTGTTACCCTCTAAACAACCTGAAAAAATGTGAAAACTATTTCACAAAGTATTGGATGCTTAGTATTTATAATGTTTTTTTCTCATTACAAATGTAATGTGTTTTAATAGGTGCTGTAGCATTTCTGTCAGGTCTAACCAATCTGGCCATTCTTGAATCAAATAAATGAGATCAGATGTTTTTGTCTAATTCTAAATGTAAAAACTTTTTATTTATTTTTGACAAAACACTAGAAGCTTATATATTATAATGTTTTGGTGAGAGAAGCTTACTCTCAACCAAGAGTGTGAAAGGGGGCACCTGGATTTGAACCAGGGACCTCTTGATCTGCAGTCAAATGCTCTACCACTGAGCTATACCCCCAACACAGGTGAAGTCTATTCTCAGTGGCAGAACATCTGACTACAGACAAAGAGGTCTCTGTTGCAAGTGCCCCCATTATGGCTTTTGGCTGAGTGTGATTCTTTCAACTCTACTGTCAACTCTAACTCTTCAGTCATAGTTTGTTGGGGGTATAGCTCAGTGGTAGAGCATTTGACTGCAGATCAAGAGGTCCCTGGTTCAAATCCAGGTGCCCCCTGTCTCACTCTTGCTTAAAGAATTCTTCTGTCACCTAGATGGTGGTTTTGCACTGAAGCTATCAATATAAGCAGGTTGATTCTTTCAACTCAACTGTCAACTCTAACCCTTCCTTCATAGATTGTTGCGGGTATAGCTCAGTGGTCGAGCATTTGACTGCAGATCAAGAGGTCCCTGGTTCAAATCCAGGTGCCCCCTGTCTCACTCTTGCTTAAAGAATTCTTCTGTCACCTAGATGGTGGTTTTGCACTAAAGCTATCAATTTAAGCAGCAGCGTCGGCATGTGTAGCAAACTGCTTAACAGCATATAAAAGAAAATCTTCCATTTGGTATGATATTTTGACTCTTTTTACCCTCTAAACAACCTGAAAAAATTTGAAAACTTTTTCACAAAGTATTAGAAGCTAATTTTTGTTGACAAAGCACTAGACGCTTAAATTTTATAATGGTTTGGTGAGAGAAGCTTACTCCCAACCAAGAGTGTGAAAGGGGGCATCTGGATTTGAACCAGGGACCTCTTGATCTGCAGTCAAATGCTCTACCACTGAGCTATACCCCCAACACAGATGAAGTCTATGCTCAGTGGCAGAACATCTGACTACAGATAAAGAGGTCTCTGTTGCAAGTGCCCCCATTATGGCTTTTGGCTGAGTGTGATTCTTTCAACTCTACTGTCAACTCTAACTCTTCAGTCATAGTTTGTTGGGGGTATAGCTCAGTGGTAGAGCATTTGACTGCAGATCAAGAGGTCCCTGGTTCAAATCCTGGTGCCCCCTGTCTCACTCTTGCTTAAAGAATTCTTCTGTCACCTAGATGGTGGTTTTGCACTAAAGCTATCAATTTAAGCAGCAGGGTCGGCATGTGTAGCAAACTGCTTAACAGCATATAAAAGAAAATCTTTCATTTGGTATGATATTTTGACTCTTGTTACCCTCTAAACAACCTGAAAAAATGTGAAAACTATTTCACAAAGTATTGGATGCTTAGTATTTATAATGTTTTTTTCTCATTACAAATGTAATGTGTTTTAATAGGTGCTGTAGCATTTCTGTCAGGTCTAACCAATCTGGCCATTCTTGAATCAAATAAATTAGATCAGATGTTTTTGTCTAATTCTAAATGTAAAAACTTTTTATTTATTTATTTATTTTTGACAAAACACTAGAAGCTTATTTATTATAATGTTTTGGTGAGAGAAGCTTACTCTCAACAATAGTGTGAAAGGGGGCACCTGGATTTGAACCAGGGACCTCTTGATCTGCAGTCAAATGCTCTACCACTGAGCTATACCCCCAACACAGGTGAAGTCTATGCTCAGTGGCAGAACATCTGACGACAGATAAAGAGGTCTCTGTTGCAAGTGCCCCCATTATGGCTTTTGGCTGAGTGTGATTCTTTCAACTCTACTGTCAACTCTAACTCTTCAGTCATAGTTTGTTGGGGGTATAGCTCAGTGGTAGAGCATTTGACTGCAGATCAAGAGGTCCCTGGTTCAAATCCAGGTGCCCCCTGTCTCACTGTTGCTTAAAGAATTCTTCTGTCACCTAGATGGCTGTTTTGCACTAAAGCTATCAATTTAAGCAGCAGCGTCGGCATGTGTAGCAAACTGCTTAACAGCATATAAAAGAAAATCTTTCATTTGGTATGATATTTTGACTCTTTTTACCCTCTAAACAACCTGAAAAAATTTGAAAACTTTTTCACAAAGTATTGGAAGCTAATTTTTGTTGACAAAGCACTAGACGCTTACATTTTATAATGGTTTGGTGAGAGAAGCTTACTCCCAACCAAGAGTGTGAAAGGGGGCATCTGGATTTGAACCAGGGACCTCTTGATCTGCAGTCAAATGCTCTACCACTGAGCTATACCCCCAACACAGATGAAGTCTATGCTCAGTGGCAGAACATCTGACTACAGATAAAGAGGTCTCTGTTGCAAGTGCCCCCATTATGGCTTTTGGCTGAGTGTGATTCTTTCAACTCTACTGTCAACTCTAACTCTTCAGTCATAGTTTGTTGGGGGTATAGCTCAGTGGTAGAGCATTTGACTGCAAATCAAGAGATCCCTGGTTCAAATCCAGGTGCCCCCTGTCTCACTCTTGTTTAAAGAATTCTTCTGTCACCTAGATGGTGGTTTTGCACTGAAGCTATCAATATAAGCAGGTTAATTCTTTCAACTCAACTGTCAACTCTAACCCTTCCTTCATAGATTATTACGGGTATAGCTCAGTGGTAGAGCATTTGACTGCAGATCAAGCGGTCCCTGGTTCAAATCCAGGTGCCCCCTGTCTCACTCTTGCTTAAAGAATTCTTCTGTCACCTAGATGGTGGTTTTGCACTAAAGCTATCAATTTAAGCAGCAGCGTCGGCATGTGTAGCAAACTGCTTAACAGCATATAAAAGAAAATATTTCATTTGGTATGATATTTTGACTCTTTTTACCCTCTAAACAACCTGAAAAAATTTGAAAACTTTTTCACAAAGTATTGGAAGCTAATTTTTGTTGACAAAGCACTAGAAGCTTACATTTTATAATGGTTTGGTGAGAGAAGCTTACTCCCAACCAAGAGTGTGAAAGGGGGCATCTGGATTTGAACCAGGGACCTCTTGATCTGCAGTCAAATGCTCTACCACTGAGCTATACCCCCAACACAGGTGAAGTCTATGCTCAGTGGCAGAACATCTGACTACAGATAAAGAGGTCTCTGTTGCAAGTGCCCCCATTATGGCTTTTGGCTGAGTGTGATTCTTTCAACTCTACTGTCAACTCTAACTCTTCAGTCATGATTTGTTGGGGGTATAGCTCAGTGGTAGAGCATTTGACTGCAGATCAAGAGGTCCCTGGTTCAAATCCAGGTGCCCCCTGTCTCACTCTTGTTTAAAGAATTCTTCTGTCACCTAGATGGTGGTTTTGCACTGAAGCTATCAATATAAGCAGGTTGATTCTTTCAACTCAACTGTCAACTCTAACCCTTCCTTCATAGCTTGTTGCGGGTATAGCTCAGTGGTAGAGCATTTGACTGCAGATCAAGAGGTCTCTGGTTCAAATCCAGGTGCCCCCTATCTCACTCTTGCTTAAAGAATTCTTCTGTCACCTAGATGGTGGTTTTGCACTAAAGCTATAAATTTAAGCAGCAGCGTCGGCATGTGTAGCAAACTGCTTAACAGCATATAAAAGAAAATCTTTCATTTGGTATGATATTTTGACTCTTGTTACCCTCTAAACAACCTGAAAAAATGTGAAAACTATTTCACAAAGTATTGGATGCTTAGTATTTATAATGTTTTTTTCTCATTACAAATGTAATGTGTTTTAATAGGTGCTGTAGCATTTCTGTCAGGTCTAACCAATCTGGCCATTCTTGAATCAAATAAATGAGATCAGATGTTTTTGTCTAATTCTAAATGTAAAAACTTTTTATTTATTTTTGACAAAACACTAGAAGCTTATATATTATAATGTTTTGGTGAGAGAAGCTTACTCTCAACCAAGAGTGTGAAAGGGGGCACCTGGACTTGAACCAGGGACCTCTTGATCTGCAGTCAAATGCTCTACCACTGAGCTATACCCCCAACACAGGTGAAGTCTATTCTCAGTGGCAGAACATCTGACTACAGACAAAGAGGTCTCTGTTGCAAGTGCCCCCATTATGGCTTTTGGCTGAGTGTGATTCTTTCAACTCTACTGTCAACTCTAACTCTTCAGTCATAGTTTGTTGGGGGTATAGCTCAGTGGTAGAGCATTTGACTGCAGATCAAGAGGTCCCTGGTTCAAATCCAGGTGCCCCCTGTCTCACTCTTGCTTAAAGAATTCTTCTGTCACCTAGATGGTGGTTTTGCACTGAAGCTATCAATATAAGCAGGTTGATTCTTTCAACTCAACTGTCAACTCTAACCCTTCCTTCATAGATTGTTGCGGGTATAGCTCAGTGGTCGAGCATTTGACTGCAGATCAAGAGGTCCCTGGTTCAAATCCAGGTGCCCCCTGTCTCACTCTTGCTTAAAGAATTCTTCTGTCACCTAGATGGTGGTTTTGCACTAAAGCTATCAATTTAAGCAGCAGCATCGGCATGTGTAGCAAACTGCTTAACAGCATATAAAAGAAAATCTTCCATTTGGTATGATATTTTGACTCTTTTTACCCTCTAAACAACCTGAAAAAATTTGAAAACTTTTTCACAAAGTATTAGAAGCTAATTTTTGTTGACAAAGCACTAGACGCTTACATTTTATAATGGTTTGGTGAGAGAAGCTTACTCCCAACCAAGAGTGTGAAAGGGGGCATCTGGATTTGAACCAGGGACCTCTTGATCTGCAGTCAAATGCTCTACCACTGAGCTATACCCCCAACACAGATGAAGTCTATGCTCAGTGGCAGAACATCTGACTACAGATAAAGAGGTCTCTGTTGCAAGTGCCCCCATTATGGCTTTTGGCTGAGTGTGATTCTTTCAACTCTACTGTCAACTCTAACTCTTCAGTCATAGTTTGTTGGGGGTATAGCTCAGTGGTAGAGCATTTGACTGCAGATCAAGAGGTCCCTGGTTCAAATCCTGGTGCCCCCTGTCTCACTCTTGCTTAAAGAATTCTTCTGTCACCTAGATGGTGGTTTTGCACTAAAGCTATCAATTTAAGCAGCAGGGTCGGCATGTGTAGCAAACTGCTTAACAGCATATAAAAGAAAATCTTTCATTTGGTATGATATTTTGACTCTTGTTACCCTCTAAACAACCTGAAAAAATGTGAAAACTATTTCACAAAGTATTGGATGCTTAGTATTTATAATGTTTTTTTCTCATTACAAATGTAATGTGTTTTAATAGGTGCTGTAGCATTTCTGTCAGGTCTAACCAATCTGGCCATTCTTGAATCAAATAAATTAGATCAGATGTTTTTGTCTAATTCTAAATGTAAAAACTTTTTATTTATTTATTTATTTTTGACAAAACACTAGAAGCTTATTTATTATAATGTTTTGGTGAGAGAAGCTTACTCTCAACAATAGTGTGAAAGGGGGCACCTGGATTTGAACCAGGGACCTCTTGATCTGCAGTCAAATGCTCTACCACTGAGCTATACCCCCAACACAGGTGAAGTCTATGCTCAGTGGCAGAACATCTGACTACAGATAAAGAGGTCTCTGTTGCAAGTGCCCCCATTATGGCTTTTGGCTGAGTGTGATTCTTTCAACTCTACTGTCAACTCTAACTCTTCAGTCATAGTTTGTTGGGGGTATAGCTCAGTGGTAGAGCATTTGACTGCAGATCAAGAGGTCCCTGGTTCAAATCCAGGTGCCCCCTGTCTCACTCTTGCTTAAAGAATTCTTCTGTCACCTAGATGGTGGTTTTGCACTAAAGCTATCAATTTAAGCAGCAGCGTCGGCATGTGTAGCAAACTGCTTAACAGCATATAAAAGAAAATCTTCCATTTGGTATGATATTTTGACTCTTTTTACCCTCTAAACAACCTGAAAAAATTTGAAAACTTTTTCACAAAGTATTAGAAGCTAATTTTTGTTGACAAAGCACTAGACGCTTACATTTTATAATGGTTTGGTGAGAGAAGCTTACTCCCAACCAAGAGTGTGAAAGGGGGCATCTGGATTTGAACCAGGGACCTCTTGATCTGCAGTCAAATGCTCTACCACTGAGCTATACCCCCAACACAGATGAAGTCTATGCTCAGTGGCAGAACATCTGACTACAGATAAAGAGGTCTCTGTTGCAAGTGCCCCCATTATGGCTTTTGGCTGAGTGTGATTCTTTCAACTCTACTGTCAACTCTAACTCTTCAGTCATAGTTTGTTGGGGGTATAGCTCAGTGGTAGAGCATTTGACTGCAGATCAAGAGGTCCCTGGTTCAAATCCTGGTGCCCCCTGTCTCACTCTTGCTTAAAGAATTCTTCTGTCACCTAGATGGTGGTTTTGCACTAAAGCTATCAATTTAAGCAGCAGGGTCGGCATGTGTAGCAAACTGCTTAACAGCATATAAAAGAAAATCTTTCATTTGGTATGATATTTTGACTCTTGTTACCCTCTAAACAACCTGAAAAAATGTGAAAACTATTTCACAAAGTATTGGATGCTTAGTATTTATAATGTTTTTTTCTCATTACAAATGTAATGTGTTTTAATAGGTGCTGTAGCATTTCTGTCAGGTCTAACCAATCTGGCCATTCTTGAATCAAATAAATTAGATCAGATGTTTTTGTCTAATTCTAAATGTAAAAACTTTTTATTTATTTATTTATTTTTGACAAAACACTAGAAGCTTATTTATTATAATGTTTTGGTGAGAGAAGCTTACTCTCAACAATAGTGTGAAAGGGGGCACCTGGATTTGAACCAGGGACCTCTTGATCTGCAGTCAAATGCTCTACCACTGAGCTATACCCCCAACACAGGTGAAGTCTATTCTCAGTGGCAGAACATCTGACTACAGACAAAGAGGTCTCTGTTGCAAGTGCCCCCATTATGGCTTTTGGCTGAGTGTGATTCTTTTAACTCTACTGTCAACTCTAACTCTTCAGTCATTGTTTGTTGGGGGTATAGCTCAGTGGTAGAGCATTTGACTGCAGATCAAGAGGTCCCTGGTTCAAATCCAGGTGCCCCCTGTCTCACTCTTGCTTAAAGAATTCTTCTGTCACCTAGATGGTGGTTTTGCACTGAAGCTATCAATATAAGCAGGTTGATTCTTTCAACTCAACTGTCAACTCTAACCCTTCCTTCATAGATTGTTGCGGGTATAGCTCAGTGGTAGAGCATTTGACTGCAGATCAAGAGGTCCCTGGTTCAAATCCAGGTGCCCCCTGTCTCACTCTTGCTTAAAGAATTCTTCTGTCACCTAGATGGTGGTTTTGCACTAAAGCTATCAATTTAAGCAGCAGCGTCGGCATGTGTAGCAAACTGCTTACCAGCATATAAAAGAAAATCTTTCATTTGGTATGATATTTTGACTCTTTTTACCCTCTAAACAACCTGAAAAAATTTGAAAACTTTTTCACAAAGTATTGGAAGCTAATTTTTGTTGACAAAGCACTAGACGCTTACATTTTATAATGGTTTGGTGAGAGAAGCTTACTCCCAACCAAAAGTGTGAAAGGGGGCATCTGGATTTGAACCAGGGACCTCTTGATCTGCAGTCAAATGCTCTACCACTGAGCTATACCCCCAACACAGATGAAGTCTATGCTCAGTGGCAGAACATCTGACTACAGATAAAGAGGTCTCTGTTGCAAGTGCCCCCATTATGGCTTTTGGCTGAGTGTGATTCTTTCAACTCTACTGTCAACTCTAACTCTTCAGTCATAGTTTGTTGGGGGTATAGCTCAGTGGTAGAGCATTTGACTGCAAATCAAGAGATCCCTGGTTCAAATCCAGGTGCCCCCTGTCTCACTCTTGTTTAAAGAATTCTTCTGTCACCTAGATGGTGGTTTTGCACTGAAGCTATCAATATAAGCAGGTTAATTCTTTCAACTCAACTGTCAACTCTAACCCTTCCTTCATAGATTATTACGGGTATAGCTCAGTGGTAGAGCATTTGACTGCAGATCAAGCGGTCCCTGGTTCAAATCCAGGTGCCCCCTGTCTCACTCTTGCTTAAAGAATTCTTCTGTCACCTAGATGGTGGTTTTGCACTAAAGCTATCAATTTAAGCAGCAGCGTCGGCATGTGTAGCAAACTGCTTAACAGCATATAAAAGAAAATATTTCATTTGGTATGATATTTTGACTCTTTTTACCCTCTAAACAACCTGAAAAAATTTGAAAACTTTTTCACAAAGTATTGGAAGCTAATTTTTGTTGACAAAGCACTAGAAGCTTACATTTTATAATGGTTTGGTGAGAGAAGCTTACTCCCAACCAAGAGTGTGAAAGGGGGCATCTGGATTTGAACCAGGGACCTCTTGATCTGCAGTCAAATGCTCTACCACTGAGCTATACCCCCAACACAGGTGAAGTCTCTGCTCAGTGGCAGAATATCTGACTACAGATCAAGAGGTCTCTGTTGCAAGTGCCCCATTATGGATTTTTGCTGAGGGTTGATTCTTTCAACTCTACTGTCAACTCTAACTCTTCAGTCATATTTTGTTGGGGGTATAGCTCAGTGGTAGAGCATTTGACTGCAGATCAAGAGGTCCCTGGTTCAAATCCAGGTGCCCCCTGTCTCACTCTTGCTTAAAGAATTCTTCTGTCACCTAGATGGTGGTTTTGCACTAAAGCTATCAATTTAAGCAGCAGCGTCGGCATGTGTAGCAAACTGCTTAACAGCATATAAAAGAAAATCTTTCATTTGGTATGATATTTTGACTCTTGTTACCCTCTAAACAACCTGAAAAAATGTGAAAACTATTTCACAAAGTATTGGATGCTTAGTATTTATAATGTTTTTTTCTCATTACAAATGTAATGTGTTTTAATAGGTGCTGTAGCATTTCTGTCAGGTCTAACCAATCTGGCCATTCTTGAATCAAATAAATTAGATCAGATGTTTTTGTCTAATTCTAAATGTAAAAACTTTTTATTTATTTATTTATTTTTGACAAAACACTAGAAGCTTATTTATTACAATGTTTTGGTGAGAGAAGCTTACTCTCAACCAAGAGTGTGAAAGGGGGCACCTGGATTTGAACCAGGGACCTCTTGATCTGCAGTCAAATGCTCTACCACTGAGCTATACCCCCAACACAGGTGAAGTCTATGCTCAGTGGCAGAACATCTGACTACAGATAAAGAGGTCTCTGTTGCAAGTGCCCCCATTATGGCTTTTGGCTGAGTGTGATTCTTTCAACTCTACTGTCAACTCTAACTCTTCAGTCATGATTTGTTGGGGGTATAGCTCAGTGGTAGAGCATTTGACTGCAGATCAAGAGGTCCCTGGTTCAAATCCAGGTGCCCCCTGTCTCACTCTTGTTTAAAGAATTCTTCTGTCACCTAGATGGTGGTTTTGCACTGAAGCTATCAATATAAGCAGGTTGATTCTTTCAACTCAACTGTCAACTCTAACCCTTCCTTCATAGCTTGTTGCGGGTATAGCTCAGTGGTAGAGCATTTGACTGCAGATCAAGAGGTCTCTGGTTCAAATCCAGGTGCCCCCTATCTCACTCTTGCTTAAAGAATTCTTCTGTCACCTAGATGGTGGTTTTGCACTAAAGCTATAAATTTAAGCAGCAGCGTCGGCATGTGTAGCAAACTGCTTAACAGCATATAAAAGAAAATATTTCATTTGGTATGATATTTTGACTCTTTTTACCCTCTAAACAACCTGAAAAAATGTGAAAACTTTTTCACAAAGTATTGGAAGCTAATTTTTGTTGACAAAGCACTAGAAGCTTACATTTTATAATGGTTTGGTGAGAGAAGCTTACTCCCAACCAAGAGTGTGAAAGGGGGCATCTGGATTTGAACCAGGGACCTCTTGATCTGCAGTCAAATGCTCTACCACTGAGCTATACCACCAACACAGGTGAAGGCTCTGCTCAGTGGCAGAATATCTGACTACAGATCAAGAGGTCTCTGTTGCAAGTGCCCCATTATGGATTTTTGCTGAGGGTTGATTCTTTCAACTCTACTGTCAACTCTAACTCTTCAGTCATAGTTTGTTGGGGGTATAGCTCAGTGGTAGAGCATTTGACTGCAGATCAAGAAGTCCCTGGTTCAAATCCAGGTGCCCCCTGTCTCACTCTTGCTTAAAGAATTCTTCTGTCACCTAGATGGTGGTTTTGCACTAAAGCTATCAATTTAAGCAGCAGCGTCGGCATGTGTAGCAAACTGCTTAACAGCATATAAAAAAAAATCTTTCATTTGGTATGATATTTTGACTCTTGTTACCCTCTAAACAACCTGAAAAAATGTGAAAACTATTTCACAAAGTATTGGATGCTTAGTATTTATAATGTTTTTTTCTCATTACAAATGTAATGTGTTTTAATAGGTGCTGTAGCATTTCTGTCAGGTCTAACCAATCTGGCCATTCTTGAATCAAATAAATTAGATCAGATGTTTTTGTCTAATTCTAAATGTAAAAACTTTTTATTTATTTATTTATTTTTGACAAAACACTAGAAGCTTATTTATTACAATGTTTTGGTGAGAGAAGCTTACTCTCAACCAAGAGTGTGAAAGGGGGCACCTGGATTTGAACCAGGGACCTCTTGATCTGCAGTCAAATGCTCTACCACTGAGCTATACCCCCAACACAGGTGAAGTCTATGCTCAGTGGCAGAACATCTGACTACAGATAAAGAGGTCTCTGTTGCAAGTGCCCCCATTATGGCTTTTGGCTGAGTGTGATTCTTTCAACTCTACTGTCAACTCTAACTCTTCAGTCATGATTTGTTGGGGGTATAGCTCAGTGGTAGAGCATTTGACTGCAGATCAAGAGGTCCCTGGTTCAAATCCAGGTGCCCCCTGTCTCACTCTTGTTTAAAGAATTCTTCTGTCACCTAGATGGTGGTTTTGCACTGAAGCTATCAATATAAGCAGGTTGATTCTTTCAACTCAACTGTCAACTCTATCCCTTCCTTCATAGATTGTTGCGGGTATAGCTCAGTGGTAGAGCATTTGACTGCAGATCAAGAGGTCTCTGGTTCAAATCCAGGTGCCCCCTATCTCACTCTTGCTTAAAGAATTCTTCTGTCACCTAGATGGTGGTTTTGCACTAAAGCTATAAATTTAAGCAGCAGCGTCGGCATGTGTAGCAAACTGCTTAACAGCATATAAAAGAAAATATTTCATTTGGTATGATATTTTGACTCTTTTTACCCTCTAAACAACCTGAAAAAATGTGAAAACTTTTTCACAAAGTATTGGAAGCTAATTTTTGTTGACAAAGCACTAGAAGCTTACATTTTATAATGGTTTGGTGAGAGAAGCTTACTCCCAACCAAGAGTGTGAAAGGGGGCATCTGGATTTGAACCAGGGACCTCTTGATCTGCAGTCAAATGCTCTACCACTGAGCTATACCACCAACACAGGTGAAGGCTCTGCTCAGTGGCAGAATATCTGACTACAGATCAAGAGGTCTCTGTTGCAAGTGCCCCATTATGGATTTTTGCTGAGGGTTGATTCTTTCAACTCTACTGTCAACTCTAACTCTTCAGTCATAGTTTGTTGGGGGTATAGCTCAGTGGTAGAGCATTTGACTGCAGATCAAGAAGTCCCTGGTTCAAATCCAGGTGCCCCCTGTCTCACTCTTGCTTAAAGAATTCTTCTGTCACCTAGATGGTGGTTTTGCACTAACGCTATCAATTTAAGCAGCAGGGTCGGCATGTGTAGCAAACTGCTTAACAGCATATAAAAGAAAATCTTTCATTTGGTATGATATTTTGACTCTTGTTACCGTCTAAACAACCTGAAAAAATGTTAAAACTATTTCACAAAGTATTGGATGCTTAGTATTTATAATGTTTTTTTCTCATTACAAATGTAATGTGTTTTAATAGGTGCTGTAGCATTTCTGTCAGGTCTAACCAATCTGGCCATTCTTGAATCAAATAAATGAGATCAGATGTTTTTGTCTAATTCTAAATGTAAAAACTTTTTATTTATTTATTTATTTTTGACAAAACACTAGAAGCTTATTTATTATAATGTTTTGGTGAGAGAAGCTTACTCTCAACCAAGAGTGTGAAAGGGGGCACCTGGATTTGAACCAGGGACCTCTTGATCTGCAGTCAAATGCTCTACCACTGAGCTATACCCCCAACACAGGTGAAGTCTATGCTCAGTGGCAGAACATCTGACTACAGATAAAGAGGTCTCTGTTGCAAGTGCCCCCATTATGGCTTTTGGCTGAGTGTGATTCTTTCAACTCTACTGTCAACTCTAACTCTTCAGTCATAGTTTGTTGGGGGTATAGCTCAGTGGTAGAGCATTTGACTGCAGATCAAGAGGTCCCTAGTTCAAATCCAGGTGCCCCCTGTCTCACTCTTGTTTAAAGAATTCTTCTGTCACCTAGATGGTGGTTTTGCACTGAAGCTATCAATATAAGCAGGTTGATTCTTTCAACTCAACTGTCAACTCTAACCCTTCCTTCAGAGATTGTTGCAGGTATAGCTCAGTGGTAGAGCATTTGACTGCAGATCAAGAGGTCCCTGGTTCAAATTCAGGTGCCCCCTGTCTCACTCTTGCTTAAAGAATTCTTCTGTCACCTAGATGGTGGTTTTGCACTAAAGCTATCAATTTAAGCAGCAGCGTCGGCATGTGTAGCAAACTGCTTAACAGCATATAAAAGAAAATATTTCATTTGGTATGATATTTTGACTCTTTTTACCCTCTAAACAACCTGAAAAAATGTGAAAACTTTTTCACAAAGTATTGGAAGCTAATTTTTGTTGACAAAGCACTAGAAGCTTACATTTTATAATGGTTTGGTGAGAGAAGCTTACTCCCAACCAAGAGTGTGAAAGGGGGCATCTGGATTTGAACCAGGGACCTCTTGATCTGCAGTCAAATGCTCTACCACTGAGCTATACCCCCAACACAGGTGAAGTCTCTGCTCAGTGGCAGAACATCTGACTACAGATCAAGAGGTCTCTGTTGCAAGTGCCCCATTATTGATTTTTGCTGAGGGTTGATTCTTTCAACTCTACTGTCAACTCTAACTCTTCAGTCATAGTTTGTTGGGGGTATAGCTCAGTGGTAGAGCATTTGACTGCAGATCAAGAGGTCCCTGGTTCAAATCCAGGTGCCCCCTGTCTCACTCTTGCTTAAAGAATTCTTCTGTCACCTAGATGGTGGTTTTGCACTAAAGCTATCAATTTAAGCAGCAGGGTCGGCATGTGTAGCAAACTGCTTAACAGCATATAAAAGAAAATCTTTTATTTGGTATGATATTTTGACTCTTGTTACCGTCTAAACAACCTGAAAAAATGTGAAAACTATTTCACAAAGTATTGGATGCTTAGTATTTATAATGTTTTTTTCTCATTACAAATGTAATGTGTTTTAATAGGTGCTGTAGCATTTCTGTCAGGTCTAACCAATCTGGCCATTCTTGAATCAAATAAATTAGATCAGATGTTTTTGTTTAATTCTAAATGTAAAAACTTTTTATTTATTTATTTATTTTTGACAAAACACTAGAAGCTTATTTATTATAATGTTTTGGTGAGAGAAGCTTACTCTCAACCAAGAGTGTGAAAGGGGGCACCTGGATTTGAACCAGGGACCTCTTGATCTGCAGTCAAATGCTCTACCACTGAGCTATACCCCCAACACAGGTGAAGTCTATGCTCAGTGGCAGAACATCTGACTACAGATAAAGAGGTCTCTGTTGCAAGTGCCCCCATTATGGCTTTTGGCTGAGTGTGATTCTTTCAACTCTACTGTCAACTCTAACTCTTCAGTCATAGTTTGTTGGGGGTATAGCTCAGTGGTAGAGCATTTGACTGCAGATCAAGAGGTCCCTGGTTCAAATCCAGGTGCCCCCTGTCTCACTCTTGTTTAAAGAATTCTTCTGTCACCTAGATGGTGGTTTTGCACTGAAGCTATCAATATAAGCAGGTTGATTCTTTCAACTCAACTGTCAACTCTAACCCTTCCTTCAGAGATTGTTGCAGGTATAGCTCAGTGGTAGAGCATTTGACTGCAGATCAAGAGGTCCCTGGTTCAAATTCAGGTGCCCCCTGTCTCACTCTTGCTTAAAGAATTCTTCTGTCACCTAGATGGTGGTTTTGCACTAAAGCTATCAATTTAAGCAGCAGCGTCGGCATGTGTAGCAAACTGCTTAACAGCATATAAAAGAAAATATTTCATTTGGTATGATATTTTGACTCTTTTTACCCTCTAAACAACCTGAAAAAATTTGAAAACTTTTTCACAAAGTATTGGAAGCTAATTTTTGTTGACAAAGCACTAGAAGCTTACATTTTATAATGGTTTGGTGAGAGAAGCTTACTCCCAACCAAGAGTGTGAAAGGGGTCATCTGGATTTGAACCAGGGACCTCTTGATCTGCAGTCAAATGCTCTACCACTGAGCTATACCCCCAACACAGGTGAAGTCTCTGCTCAGTGGCAGAACATCTGACTACAGATCAAGAGGTCTCTGTTGCAAGTGCCCCATTATGGATTTTTGCTGAGGGTTGATTCTTTCAACTCTACTATCAACTCTAACTCTTCAGTCATAGTTTGTTGGGGGTATAGCTCAGTGGTAGAGCATTTGACTGCAGATCAAGAGGTCCCTGGTTCAAATCCAGGTGCCCCCTGTCTCACTCTTGCTTAAAGAATTCTTCTGTCACCTAGATGGTGGTTTTGCACTAAAGCTATCAATTTAAGCAGCAGGGTCGGCATGTGTAGCAAACTGCTTAACAGCATATAAAAGAAAATCTTTCATTTGGTATGATATTTTGACTCTTGTTACCGTCTAAACAACCTGAAAAAATGTGAAAACTATTTCACAAAGTATTGGATGCTTAGTATTCATAATGTTTTTTTCTCATTACAAATGTAATGTGTTTTAATAGGTGCTGTAGCATTTCTGTCAGGTCTAACCAATCTGGCCATTCTTGAATCAAATAAATTAGATCAGATGTTTTTGTCTAATTCTAAATGTAAAAACTTTTTATTTTTTTATTTATTTTTGACAAAACGCTAGAAGCTTATTTATTATAATGTTTTGGTGGGAGAAGCTTACTCTCAACCAAGAGTGTGAAAGGGGGAACCTGGATTTGAACCAGGGACCTCTTGATCTGCAGTCAAATGCTCTACCACTGAGCTATACCCCCAACACAGGTGAAGTC
This sequence comes from Silurus aristotelis, assembly GCF_946808225.1. Taxonomy (NCBI): domain Eukaryota; kingdom Metazoa; phylum Chordata; class Actinopteri; order Siluriformes; family Siluridae; genus Silurus; species Silurus aristotelis. The sequence continues at coordinate 7,236,315 of NC_139590.1, forward strand.
TATGCTCAGTGGCAGAACATCTGACTACAGATAAAGAGGTCTCTGTTGCAAGTGCCCCCATTATGGCTTTTGGCTGAGTGTGATTCTTTCAACTCTACTGTCAACTCTAACTCTTCAGTCATAGTTTGTTGGGGGTATAGCTCAGTGGTAGAGCATTTGACTGCAGATCAAGAGGTCCCTGGTTCAGATCCAGATGCCCCCTGTCTCAGTCTTGCTTAAAGAATTCTTCTGTCACCTAGATGGTGGTTTTGCACTGAAGCTATCAATATAAGCAGGTTGATTCTTTCAACTCAACTGTCAACTCTAACCCTTCCTTCATAGATTGTTGCGGGTATAGCTCAGTGGTAGAGCATTTGACTGCAGATCAAGAGGTCTCTGGTTCAAATCCAGGTGCCCCCTATCTCACTCTTGCTTAAAGAATTCTTCTGTCACCTAGATGGTGGTTTTGCACTAAAGCTATCAATTTAAGCAGCAGCGTCGGCATGTGTAGCAAACTGCTTAACAGCATATAAAAGAAAATATTTCATTTGGTATGATATTTTGACTCTTTTTACCCTCTAAACAACCTGAAAAAATTTGAAAACTTTTTCACAAAGTATTGGAAGCTAATTTTTGTTGACAAAGCACTAGAAGCTTACATTTTATAATGGTTTGGTGAGAGAAGCTTACTCCCAACCAAGAGTGAGATAGGGGGCACCTGGATTTGAACCAGGGACCTCTTGATCTGCAGTCAAATGCTCTACCACTGAGCTATACCCCCAACACAGGTGAAGTCTCTGCTCAGTGGCAGAACATCTGACTACAGATCAAGAGGTCTCTGTTGCAAGTGCCCCATTATGGATTTTTGCTGAGGGTTGATTCTTTCAACTCTACTGTCAACTCTAACTCTTCAGTCATAGTTTGTTGGGGGTATAGCTCAGTGGTAGAGCATTTGACTGCAGATCAAGAGGTCCCTGGTTCAAATCCAGGTGCCCCCTGTCTCACTCTTGCTTAAAGAATTCTTCTGTCACCTAGATGGTGGTTTTGCACTAAAGCTATCAATTTAAGCAGCAGGGTCGGCATGTGTAGCAAACTGCTTAACAGCATATAAAAGAAAATCTTTGATTTGGTATGATATTTTTTTACTCTTGTTACCGTCTAAACAACCTGAAAAAATGTTAAAACTATTTCACAAAGTATTGGATGCTTAGTATTTATAATGTTTTTTTCTCATTACAAATGTAATGTGTTTTAATAGGTGCTGTAGCATTTCTGTCAGGTCTAACCAATCTGGCCATTCTTGAATCAAATAAATTAGATCAGATGTTTTTGTCTAATTCTAAATGTAAAAACTTTTTATTTATTTATTTATTTTTGACAAAACACTAGAAGCTTATTTATTATAATGTTTTGGTGAGAGAAGCTTACTCTCAACCAAGAGTGTGAAAGGGGGCACCTGGATTTGAACCAGGGACCTCTTGATCTGCAGTCAAATGCTCTACCACTGAGCTATACCCCCAACAAAGGTGAAGTCTATGCTCAGTGGCAGAACATCTGACTACAGATAAAGAGGTCTCTGTTGCAAGTGCCCCCATTATGGCTTTTGGCTGAGTGTGATTCTTTCAACTCTACTGTCAACTCTAACTCTTCAGTCATAGTTTGTTGGGGGTATAGCTCAGTGGTAGAGCATTTGACTGCAGATCAAGAGGTCCCTGGTTCAAATCCAGGTGCCCCCTGTCTCACTCTTGTTTAAAGAATTCTTCTGTCACCTAGATGGTGGTTTTGCACTGAAGCTATCAATATAAGCAGGTTGATTCTTTCAACTCAACTGTCAACTCTAACCCTTCCTTCAGAGATTGTTGCAGGTATAGCTCAGTGGTAGAGCATTTGACTGCAGATCAAGAGGTCCCTGGTTCAAGTTCAGGTGCCCCCTGTCTCACTCTTGCTTAAAGAATTCTTCTGTCACCTAGATGGTGGTTTTGCACTAAAGCTATCAATTTAAGCAGCAGCGTCGGCATGTGTAGCAAACTGCTTAACAGCATATAAAAGAAAATATTTCATTTGGTATGATATTTTGACTCTTTTTACCCTCTAAACAACCTGAAAAAAATTGAAAACTTTTTCACAAAGTATTGGAAGCTAATTTTTGTTGACAAAGCACGAGAAGCTTACATTTTATAATGGTTTGGTGAGAGAAGCTTACTCCCAACCAAGAGTGTGAAAGGGGGCATCTGGATTTGAACCAGGGACCTCTTGATCTGCAGTCAAATGCTCTACCACTGAGCTATACCCCCAACACAGGGGAAGTCTCTGCTCAGTGGCAGAACATCTGACTACAGATCAAGAGGTCTCTGTTGCAAGTGCCCCATTATGGATTTTTGCTGAGGGTTGATTCTTTCAACTCTACTGTCAACTCTAACTCTTCAGTCATAGTTTGTTGGGGGTATAGCTCAGTGGTAGAGCATTTGACTGCAGATCAAGAGGTCCCTGGTTCAAATCCAGGTGCCCCCTGTCTCACTCTTGCTTAAAGAATTCTTCTGTCACCTAGATGGTGGTTTTGCACTGAAGCTATCAATATAAGCAGGTTGATTCTTTCAACTCAACTGTCAACTCTAACCCTTCCTTCAGAGATTGTTGCAGGTATAGCTCAGTGGTAGAGCATTTGACTGCAGATCAAGAGGTCCCTGGTTCAAATTCAGGTGCCCCCTGTCTCACTCTTGCTTAAAGAATTCTTCTGTCACCTAGATGGTGGTTTTGCACTAAAGCTATCAATTTAAGCAGCAGCGTCGGCATGTGTAGCAAACTGCTTAACAGCATATAAAAGAAAATCTTTCATTTGGTATGATATTTTGACTCTTGTTACCCTCTAAACAACCTGAAAAAATGTGAAAACTATTTCACAAAGTATTGGATGCTTAGTATTTATAATGTTTTTTTCTCATTACAAATGTAATGTGTTTTAATAGGTGCTGTAGCATTTCTGTCAGGTCTAACCAATCTGGCCATTCTTGAATCAAATAAATTAGATCAGATGTTTTTGTCTAATTCTAAATGTAAAAACTTTTTATTTATTTATTTATTTTTGACAAAACACTAGAAGCTTATTTATTACAATGTTTTGGTGAGAGAAGCTTACTCTCAACCAAGAGTGTGAAAGGGGGCACCTGGATTTGAACCAGGGACCTCTTGATCTGCAGTCAAATGCTCTACCACTGAGCTATACCCCCAACACAGGTGAAGTCTATGCTCAGTGGCAGAACATCTGACTACAGATAAAGAGGTCTCTGTTGCAAGTGCCCCCATTATGGCTTTTGGCTGAGTGTGATTCTTTCAACTCTACTGTCAACTCTAACTCTTCAGTCATGATTTGTTGGGGGTATAGCTCAGTGGTAGAGCATTTGACTGCAGATCAAGAGGTCCCTGGTTCAAATCCAGGTGCCCCCTGTCTCACTCTTGTTTAAAGAATTCTTCTGTCACCTAGATGGTGGTTTTGCACTGAAGCTATCAATATAAGCAGGTTGATTCTTTCAACTCAACTGTCAACTCTAACCCTTCCTTCATAGCTTGTTGCGGGTATAGCTCAGTGGTAGAGCATTTGACTGCAGATCAAGAGGTCTCTGGTTCAAATCCAGGTGCCCCCTATCTCACTCTTGCTTAAAGAATTCTTCTGTCACCTAGATGGTGGTTTTGCACTAAAGCTATAAATTTAAGCAGCAGCGTCGGCATGTGTAGCAAACTGCTTAACAGCATATAAAAGAAAATATTTCATTTGGTATGATATTTTGACTCTTTTTACCCTCTAAACAACCTGAAAAAATTTGAAAACTTTTTCACAAAGTATTGGAAGCTAATTTTTGTTGACAAAGCACTAGAAGCTTACATTTTATAATGGTTTGGTGAGAGAAGCTTACTCCCAACCAAGAGTGTGAAAGGGGGCATCCGGATTTGAACCAGGGACCTCTTGATCTGCAGTCAAATGCTCTACCACTGAGCTATACCACCAACACAGGTGAAGGCTCTGCTCAGTGGCAGAATATCTGACTACAGATCAAGAGGTCTCTGTTGCAAGTGCCCCATTATGGATTTTTGCTGAGGGTTGATTCTTTCAACTCTACTGTCAACTCTAACTCTTCAGTCATAGTTTGTTGGGGGTATAGCTCAGTGGTAGAGCATTTGACTGCAGATCAAGAAGTCCCTGGTTCAAATCCAGGTGCCCCCTGTCTCACTCTTGCTTAAAGAATTCTTCTGTCACCTAGATGGTGGTTTTGCACTAAAGCTATCAATTTAAGCAGCAGGGTCGGCATGTGTAGCAAACTGCTTAACAGCATATAAAAGAAAATCTTTCATTTGGTATGATATTTTGACTCTTGTTACCGTCTAAACAACCTGAAAAAATGTTAAAACTATTTCACAAAGTATTGGATGCTTAGTATTTATAATGTTTTTTTCTCATTACAAATGTAATGTGTTTTAATAGGTGCTGTAGCATTTCTGTCAGGTCTAACCAATCTGGCCATTCTTGAATCAAATAAATGAGATCAGATGTTTTTGTCTAATTCTAAATGTAAAAACTTTTTATTTATTCATTTATTTTTGACAAAACACTAGAAGCTTATTTATTATAATGTTTTGGTGAGAGAAGCTTACTCTCAACCAAGAGTGTGAAAGGGGGCACCTGGATTTGAACCAGGGACCTCTTGATCTGCAGTCAAATGCTCTACCACTGAGCTATACCCCCAACACAGGTGAAGTCTATGCTCAGTGGCAGAACATCTGACTACAGATAAAGAGGTCTCTGTTGCAAGTGCCCCCATTATGGCTTTTGGCTGAGTGTGATTCTTTCAACTCTACTGTCAACTCTAACTCTTCAGTCATAGTTTGTTGGGGGTATAGCTCAGTGGTAGAGCATTTGACTGCAGATCAAGAGGTCCCTGGTTCAAATCCAGGTGCCCCCTGTCTCACTCTTGTTTAAAGAATTCTTCTGTCACCTAGATGGTGGTTTTGCACTGAAGCTATCAATATAAGCAGGTTGATTCTTTCAACTCAACTGTCAACTCTAACCCTTCCTTCAGAGATTGTTGCAGGTATAGCTCAGTGGTAGAGCATTTGACTGCAGATCAAGAGGTCCCTGGTTCAAATTCAGGTGCCCCCTATCTCACTCTTGCTTAAAGAATTCTTCTGTCACCTAGATGGTGGTTTTGCACTAAAGCTATCAATTTAAGCAGCAGCGTCGGCATGTGTAGCAAACTGCTTAACAGCATATAAAAGAAAATATTTCATTTGGTATGATATTTTGACTCTTTTTACCCTCTAAACAACCTGAAAAAATGTGAAAACTTTTTCACAAAGTATTGGAAGCTAATTTTTGTTGACAAAGCACTAGAAGCTTACATTTTATAATGGTTTGGTGAGAGAAGCTTACTCCCAACCAAGAGTGTGAAAGGGGGCATCTGGATTTGAACCAGGGACCTCTTGATCTGCAGTCAAATGCTCTACCACTGAGCTATACCCCCAACACAGGTGAAGTCTCTGCTCAGTGGCAGAACATCTGACTACAGATCAAGAGGTCTCTGTTGCAAGTGCCCCATTATTGATTTTTGCTGAGGGTTGATTCTTTCAACTCTACTGTCAACTCTAACTCTTCAGTCATAGTTTGTTGGGGGTATAGCTCAGTGGTAGAGCATTTGACTGCAGATCAAGAGGTCCCTGGTTCAAATCCAGGTGCCCCCTGTCTCACTCTTGCTTAAAGAATTCTTCTGTCACCTAGATGGTGGTTTTGCACTAAAGCTATCAATTTAAGCAGCAGGGTCGGCATGTGTAGCAAACTGCTTAACAGCATATAAAAGAAAATCTTTTATTTGGTATGATATTTTGACTCTTGTTACCGTCTAAACAACCTGAAAAAATGTGAAAACTATTTCACAAAGTATTGGATGCTTAGTATTTATAATGTTTTTTTCTCATTACAAATGTAATGTGTTTTAATAGGTGCTGTAGCATTTCTGTCAGGTCTAACCAATCTGGCCATTCTTGAATCAAATAAATTAGATCAGATGTTTTTGTTTAATTCTAAATGTAAAAACTTTTTATTTATTTATTTATTTATTTTTGACAAAACACTAGAAGCTTATTTATTATAATGTTTTGGTGAGAGAAGCTTACTCTCAACCAAGAGTGTGAAAGGGGGCACCTGGATTTGAACCAGGGACCTCTTGATCTGCAGTCAAATGCTCTACCACTGAGCTATACCCCCAACACAGGTGAAGTCTATGCTCAGTGGCAGAACATCTGACTACAGATAAAGAGGTCTCTGTTGCAAGTGCCCCCATTATGGCTTTTGGCTGAGTGTGATTCTTTCAACTCTACTGTCAACTCTAACTCTTCAGTCATAGTTTGTTGGGGGTATAGCTCAGTGGTAGAGCATTTGACTGCAGATCAAGAGGTCCCTGGTTCAAATCCAGGTGCCCCCTGTCTCACTCTTGTTTAAAGAATTCTTCTGTCACCTAGATGGTGGTTTTGCACTGAAGCTATCAATATAAGCAGGTTGATTCTTTCAACTCAACTGTCAACTCTAACCCTTCCTTCAGAGATTGTTGCAGGTATAGCTCAGTGGTAGAGCATTTGACTGCAGATCAAGAGGTCCCTGGTTCAAATTCAGGTGCCCCCTGTCTCACTCTTGCTTAAAGAATTCTTCTGTCACCTAGATGGTGGTTTTGCACTAAAGCTATCAATTTAAGCAGCAGCGTCGGCATGTGTAGCAAACTGCTTAACAGCATATAAAAGAAAATATTTCATTTGGTATGATATTTTGACTCTTTTTACCCTCTAAACAACCTGAAAAAATTTGAAAACTTTTTCACAAAGTATTGGAAGCTAATTTTTGTTGACAAAGCACTAGAAGCTTACATTTTATAATGGTTTGGTGAGAGAAGCTTACTCCCAACCAAGAGTGTGAAAGGGGTCATCTGGATTTGAACCAGGGACCTCTTGATCTGCAGTCAAATGCTCTACCACTGAGCTATACCCCCAACACAGGTGAAGTCTCTGCTCAGTGGCAGAACATCTGACTACAGATCAAGAGGTCTCTGTTGCAAGTGCCCCATTATGGATTTTTGCTGAGGGTTGATTCTTTCAACTCTACTATCAACTCTAACTCTTCAGTCATAGTTTGTTGGGGGTATAGCTCAGTGGTAGAGCATTTGACTGCAGATCAAGAGGTCCCTGGTTCAAATCCAGGTGCCCCCTGTCTCACTCTTGCTTAAAGAATTCTTCTGTCACCTAGATGGTGGTTTTGCACTAAAGCTATCAATTTAAGCAGCAGGGTCGGCATGTGTAGCAAACTGCTTAACAGCATATAAAAGAAAATCTTTCATTTGGTATGATATTTTGACTCTTGTTACCGTCTAAACAACCTGAAAAAATGTGAAAACTATTTCACAAAGTATTGGATGCTTAGTATTCATAATGTTTTTTTCTCATTACAAATGTAATGTGTTTTAATAGGTGCTGTAGCATTTCTGTCAGGTCTAACCAATCTGGCCATTCTTGAATCAAATAAATTAGATCAGATGTTTTTGTCTAATTCTAAATGTAAAAACTTTTTATTTATTTATTTATTTTTGACAAAACGCTAGAAGCTTATTTATTATAATGTTTTGGTGGGAGAAGCTTACTCTCAACCAAGAGTGTGAAAGGGGGAACCTGGATTTGAACCAGGGACCTCTTGATCTGCAGTCAAATGCTCTACCACTGAGCTATACCCCCAACACAGGTGAAGTCTATGCTCAGTGGCAGAACATCTGACTACAGATAAAGAGGTCTCTGTTGCAAGTGCCCCCATTATGGCTTTTGGCTGAGTGTGATTCTTTCAACTCTACTGTCAACTCTAACTCTTCAGTCATAGTTTGTTGGGGGTATAGCTCAGTGGTAGAGCATTTGACTGCAGATCAAGAGGTCCCTGGTTCAGATCCAGATGCCCCCTGTCTCAGTCTTGCTTAAAGAATTCTTCTGTCACCTAGATGGTGGTTTTGCACTGAAGCTATCAATATAAGCAGGTTGATTCTTTCAACTCAACTGTCAACTCTAACCCTTCCTTCATAGATTGTTGCGGGTATAGCTCAGTGGTAGAGCATTTGACTGCAGATCAAGAGGTCTCTGGTTCAAATCCAGGTGCCCCCTATCTCACTCTTGCTTAAAGAATTCTTCTGTCACCTAGATGGTGGTTTTGCACTAAAGCTATCAATTTAAGCAGCAGCGTCGGCATGTGTAGCAAACTGCTTAACAGCATATAAAAGAAAATATTTCATTTGGTATGATATTTTGACTCTTTTTACCCTCTAAACAACCTGAAAAAATTTGAAAACTTTTTCACAAAGTATTGGAAGCTAATTTTTGTTGACAAAGCACTAGAAGCTTACATTTTATAATGGTTTGGTGAGAGAAGCTTACTCCCAACCAAGAGTGAGATAGGGGGCACCTGGATTTGAACCAGGGACCTCTTGATCTGCAGTCAAATGCTCTACCACTGAGCTATACCCCCAACACAGGTGAAGTCTCTGCTCAGTGGCAGAACATCTGACTACAGATCAAGAGGTCTCTGTTGCAAGTGCCCCATTATGGATTTTTGCTGAGGGTTGATTCTTTCAACTCTACTGTCAACTCTAACTCTTCAGTCATAGTTTGTTGGGGGTATAGCTCAGTGGTAGAGCATTTGACTGCAGATCAAGAGGTCCCTGGTTCAAATCCAGGTGCCCCCTGTCTCACTCTTGCTTAAAGAATTCTTCTGTCACCTAGATGGTGGTTTTGCACTAAAGCTATCAATTTAAGCAGCAGGGTCGGCATGTGTAGCAAACTGCTTAACAGCATATAAAAGAAAATCTTTCATTTGGTATGATATTTTTTTACTCTTGTTACCGTCTAAACAACCTGAAAAAATGTTAAAACTATTTCACAAAGTATTGGATGCTTAGTATTTATAATGTTTTTTTCTCATTACAAATGTAATGTGTTTTAATAGGTGCTGTAGCATTTCTGTCAGGTCTAACCAATCTGGCCATTCTTGAATCAAATAAATTAGATCAGATGTTTTTGTCTAATTCTAAATGTAAAAACTTTTTATTTATTTATTTATTTTTGACAAAACACTAGAAGCTTATTTATTATAATGTTTTGGTGAGAGAAGCTTACTCTCAACCAAGAGTGTGAAAGGGGGCACCTGGATTTGAACCAGGGACCTCTTGATCTGCAGTCAAATGCTCTACCACTGAGCTATACCCCCAACACAGGTGAAGTCTATGCTCAGTGGCAGAACATCTGACTACAGATAAAGAGGTCTCTGTTGCAAGTGCCCCCATTATGGCTTTTGGCTGAGTGTGATTCTTTCAACTCTACTGTCAACTCTAACTCTTCAGTCATAGTTTGTTGGGGGTATAGCTCAGTGGTAGAGCATTTGACTGCAGATCAAGAGGTCCCTGGTTCAAATCCAGGTGCCCCCTGTCTCACTCTTGTTTAAAGAATTCTTCTGTCACCTAGATGGTGGTTTTGCACTGAAGCTATCAATATAAGCAGGTTGATTCTTTCAACTCAACTGTCAACTCTAACCCTTCCTTCAGAGATTGTTGCAGGTATAGCTCAGTGGTAGAGCATTTGACTGCAGATCAAGAGGTCCCTGGTTCAAATTCAGGTGCCCCCTGTCTCACTCTTGCTTAAAGAATTCTTCTGTCACCTAGATGGTGGTTTTGCACTAAAGCTATCAATTTAAGCAGCAGCGTCGGCATGTGTAGCAAACTGCTTAACAGCATATAAAAGAAAATATTTCATTTGGTATGATATTTTGACTCTTTTTACCCTCTAAACAACCTGAAAAAATTTGAAAACTTTTTCACAAAGTATTGGAAGCTAATTTTTGTTGACAAAGCACGAGAAGCTTACATTTTATAATGGTTTGGTGAGAGAAGCTTACTCCCAACCAAGAGTGTGAAAGGGGGCATCTGGATTTGAACCAGGGACCTCTTGATCTGCAGTCAAATGCTCTACCACTGAGCTATACCCCCAACACAGGGGAAGTCTCTGCTCAGTGGCAGAACATCTGACTACAGATCAAGAGGTCTCTGTTGCAAGTGCCCCATTATGGATTTTTGCTGAGGGTTGATTCTTTCAACTCTACTGTCAACTCTAACTCTTCAGTCATAGTTTGTTGGGGGTATAGCTCAGTGGTAGAGCATTTGACTGCAGATCAAGAGGTCCCTGGTTCAAATCCAGGTGCCCCCTGTCTCACTCTTGCTTAAAGAATTCTTCTGTCACCTAGATGGTGGTTTTGCACTAAAGCTATCAATTTAAGCAGCAGGGTCGGCATGTGTAGCAAACTGCTTAACAGCATATAAAAGAAAATCTTTCATTTGGTATGATATTTTGACTCTTGTTACCGTCTAAACAACCTGAAAAAATGTGAAAACTATTTCACAAAGTATTGGATGCTTAGTATTTATAATGTTTTTTTCTCATTACAAATGTAATGTGTTTTAATTGGTGCTGTAGCATTTCTGTCAGGTCTAACCAATCTGGCCATTCTTGAATCAAATAAATTAGATCAGATGTTTTTGTCTAATTCTAAATGTAAAAACTTTTTATTTATTTATTTATTTTTGACAAAACACTAGAAGCTTATTTATTATAATGTTTTGGTGAGAGAAGCTTACTCTCAACCAAGAGTGTGAAAGGGTGCACCTGGATTTGAACCAGGGACCTCTTGATCTGCAGTCAAATGCTCTACCACTGAGCTATACCCCCAACACAGGTGAAGTCTATGCTCAGTGGCAGAACATCTGACTACAGATAAAGAGGTCTCTGTTGCAAGTGCCCCCATTATGGCTTTTGGCTGAGTGTGATTCTTTCAACTCTACTGTCAACTCTAACTCTTCAGTCATAGTTTGTTGGGGGTATAGCTCAGTGGTAGAGCATTTGACTGCAGATCAAGAGGTCCCTGGTTCAGATCCAGATGCCCCCTGTCTCAGTCTTGCTTAAAGAATTCTTCTGTCACCTAGATGGTGGTTTTGCACTGAAGCTATCAATATAAGCAGGTTGATTCTTTCAACTCAACTGTCAACTCTAACCCTACCTTCATAGATTGTTGCGGGTATAGCTCAGTGGTAGAGCATTTGACTGCAGATCAAGAGGTCTCTGGTTCAAATCCAAGTGCCCCCTATCTCACTCTTGCTTAAAGAATTCTTCTGTCACCTAGATGGTGGTTTTGCACTAAAGCTATCAATTTAAGCAGCAGCGTCGGCATGTGTAGCAAACTGCTTAACAGCATATAAAAGAAAATATTTCATTTGGTATGATATTTTGACTCTTTTTACCCTCTAAACAACCTGAAAAAATTTGAAAACTTTTTCACAAAGTATTGGAAGCTAATTTTTGTTGACAAAGCACTAGAAGCTTACATTTTATAATGGTTTGGTGAGAGAACCTTACTCCCAACCAAGAGTGAGATAGGGGGCACCTGGATTTGAACCAGGGACCTCTTGATCTGCAGTCAAATGCTCTACCACTGAGCTATACCCCCAACACAGGTGAAGTCTCTGCTCAGTGGCAGAACATCTGACTACAGATCAAGAGGTCTCTGTTGCAAGTGCCCCATTATGGATTTTTGCTGAGGGTTGATTCTTTCAACTCTACTGTCAACTCTAACTCTTCAGTCATAGTTTGTTGGGGGTATAGCTCAGTGGTAGAGCATTTGACTGCAGATCAAGAGGTCCCTGGTTCAAATCCAGGTGCCCCCTGTCTCACTCTTGCTTAAAGAATTCTTCTGTCACCTAGATGGTGGTTTTGCACTAAAGCTATCAATTTAAGCAGCAGGGTCGGCATGTGTAGCAAACTGCTTAACAGCATATAAAAGAAAATCTTTCATTTGGTATGATATTTTGACTCTTGTTACTGTCTAAACAACCTGAAAAAATGTGAAAACTATTTCACAAAGTATTGGATGCTTAGTATTTATAATGTTTTTTTCTCATTACAAATGTAATGTGTTTTAATAGGTGCTGTAGCATTTCTGTCAGGTCTAACCAATCTGGCCATTCTTGAATCAAATAAATTAGATCAGATGTTTTTGTCTAATTCTAAATGTAAAAACTTTTTATTTATTTATTTATTTTTGACAAAACACTAGAAGCTTATTTATTATAATGTTTTGGTGGGAGAAGCTTACTCTCAACCAAGAGTGTGAAAGGGGGAACCTGGATTTGAACCAAGGACCTCTTGATCTGCAGTCAAATGCTCTACCACTAAACTATACCCCCAACACAGGTGAAGTCTATTCTCAGTGGCAGAACATCTGACTACAGACAAAGAGGTCTCTGTTGCAAGTGCCCCCATTATGGCTTTTGGCTGAGTGTGATTCTTTCAACTCTACTGTCAACTCTAACTCTTCAGTCATAGTTTGTTGTGGGTATAGCTCAGTGGTAGAGCATTTGACTGCAGATCAAGAGGTCCCTGGTTCAGATCCAGATGCCCCCTGTCTCACTCTTGCTTAAAGAATTCTTCTGTCACCTAAATGGTGGTTTTGCACTGAAGCTATCAATATAAGCAGGTTGATTCTTTCAACTCAACTGTCAACTCTAACCCTTCCTTCATAGATTGTTGCGGTTATAGCTCAGTGGTAGAGGTCCCTGGTTCAAATCCAGGTGCCCCCTATCCCACTCTTGCTTAAAGAATTCTTCTGTCACCTAGATGGTGGTTTTGCACTAAAGCTATAAATTTAAGCAGCAGCGTCGGCATGTGTAGCAAACTGCTTAACAGCATATAAAAGAAAATATTTCATTTGGTATGATATTTTGACTCTTTTTACCCTCTAAACAACCTGAAAAAATTTGAAAACTTTTTCACAAAGTATTGGAAGCTAATTTTTGTTGACAAAGCACTAGAAGCTTACATTTTATAATGGTTTGGTGAGAGAAGCTTACTCCCAACCAAGAGTGTGAAAGGGGGCATCTGGATTTGAACCAGGGACCTCTTGATCAGCAGTCAAATGCTCTACCACTGAGCTATACCCCCAACACAGGTGAAGTCTCTGCTCAGTGGCAGAATATCTGACCACAGATCAAGAGGTCTCTGTTGCAAGTGCCCCATTATGGATTTTTGCTGAGGGTTGATTCTTTCAACTCTACTGTCAACTCTAACTCTTCAGTCATAGTTTGTTGGGGGTATAGCTCAGTGGTAGAGCATTTGACTGCAGATCAAGAGGTCCCTGGTTCAAATCCAGGTGCCCTCTGTCTCACTCTTGCTTAAAGAATTCTTCTGTCACCCAGATGGTGGTTTTGCACTAAAGCTATCAATTTAAGCAGCACCGTCGGCATGTGTAGCAAACTGCTTAACAGCATATAAAAGAAAATATTTCATTTGGTATGATATTTTGACTCTTTTTACCATCTAAACAACCTGAAAAAATGTGAAAACTTTTTCACAAAATATTGGAAGCTAATTTTTGTTGACAAAGCACTAGAAGCTTACATTTTATAATGGTTTGGTGAGAGAAGCTTACTCCCAACCAAGAGTGTGAAAGGGGGCATCTGGATTTGAACCAGGGACCTCTTGATTTGCAGTCAAATGCTCTACCACTGAGCTATACCCCCAACACAGGTGAAGTCTCTGCTCAGTGGCAGAATATCTGACTACAGATCAAGAGGTCTCTGTTGCAAGTGCCCCATTATGGATTTTTGCTGAGGGTTGATTCTTTCAACTCTACTGTCAACTCTAACTCTTCAGTCATAGTTTGTTGGGGGTATAGCTCAGTGGTAGAGCATTTGACTGCAGATCAAGAGGTCCCTGGTTCAAATCCAGGTGCCCCCTGTCTCACTCTTGCTTAAAGAATTCTTCTGTCACCTAGATGGTGGTTTTGCACTAAAGCTATCAATTTAAGCAGCAGGGTCGGCATGTGTAGCAAACTGCTTAACAGCATATAAAAGAAAATCTTTCATTTGGTATGATATTTTGACTCTTGTTACCGTCTAAACAACCTGAAAAAATGTGAAAACTATTTCACAAAGTATTGGATGCTTAGTTTTTATAATGTTTTTTTCTCATTACAAATGTAATGTGTTTTAATAGGTGCTGTAGCATTTCTGTCAGGTCTAACCAATCTGGCCATTCTTGAATCAAATAAATTAGATCAGATGTTTTTGTCTAATTCTAAATGTAAAAACTTTTTATTTATTTATTTTTGACAAAACACTAGAAGCTTATTTATTATAATGTTTTGGTGAGAGAAGCTTACTCTCAACCAAGAGTGTGAAAGGGGGCACCTGGATTTGAACCAGGGACCTCTTGATCTGCAGTCAAATGCTCTACCACTGAGCTATACCCCCAACACAGGTGAAGTCTATGCTCAGTGGCAGAACATCTGACTACAGATAAAGAGGTCTCTGTTGCAAGTGCCCCCATTATGGCTTTTGGCTGAGTGTGATTCTTTCAACTCTACTGTCAACTCTAACTCTTCAGTCATAGTTTGTTGGGGGTATAGCTCAGTGGTAGAGCATTTGACTGCAGATCAAGAGGTCCCTGGTTCAAATCCAGGTGCCCCCTGTCTCACTCTTGTTTAAAGAATTCTTCTGTCACCTAGATGGTGGTTTTGCACTGAAGCTATCAATATAAGCAGGTTGATTCTTTCAACTCAACTGTCAACTCTAACCATTCCATCGTAGGTTGTTGCGGGTATAGCTCAGTGGTAGAGCATTTGACTGCAGATCAAGAGGTCCCTGGTTCAAATCCAGGTGCCCCCTGTCTCACTCTTGCTTAAAGAATTCTTCTGTCACCTAGATGGTGGTTTTGCACTAAAGCTATCAATTTAAGCAGCAGCGTCGGCATGTGTAGCAAACTGCTTAACAGCATATAAAAGACAATCTTTCATTTGGTATGATATTTTGACTCTTTTTACCCTCTAAACAACCTGAAAAAATGTGAAAACTTTTTCACAAAGTATTGGAAGCTAATTTTTGTTGACAAAGCACTAAAAGCTTACATTTTATAATGGTTTGGTGAGAGAAGCTTACTCCCAACCAAGAGTGTGAAAGGGGGCATCTGGTTTTGAACCAGGGACCTCTTGATCTGCAGTTAAATGCTCTACCACTGAGCTATACCCCCAACACAGGTGACGTCTCTGCTCAGTGGCAGAATATCTGACTACAGATCAAGAGGTCTCTGTTGCAAGTGCCCCATTATGGATTTTTGCTGAGGGTTGATTCTTTCAACTCTACTGTCAACTCTAACTCTTCAGTCATAGTTTGTTGGGGGTGTAGTTTAGTGGTAGAGCATTTGACTGCAGATCAAGAGGCCCCTGGTTCAAATCCAGGTCCCCCCTGTCTCACTCTTGCTTAAAGAATTCTTCTGTCACCTAGATGGTGGTTTTGCACTGAAGCTATCAATATAAGCAGGTTGATTCTTTCAACTCAACTGTCAACTCTAAATCTTCAGTTATAGATTGTTGGGGGTATAGCTCAGTGGTAGAGCATTTGACTGCAGATCAAGAGGTCCCTGGTTCAGATCCAGGTGCCCCCTGTCTCATTCTTGATTAAAGAATTCTTCTGTCACCTAGATGGTGGTTTTGCACTGAAGCTATCAATATAAGCAGGTTGATTCTTTCAACTCAACTGTCAACTCTAACCCTTCCATCGTAGATTGTTGGGGGTATAGCTCAGTGGTAGAGCATTTGACTACAGATCAAGAGGTCCCTGGTTCAAATCCAGGTGCCCCCTGTCGCACTCTTGCTTAAAGAATTCTTCTGTTACCTAGATGGTGGTTTTGCAATGAAGCTATCAATATAAGCAGGTTGATTCTTTCAACTCAACTGTCAACTCTAACCCTCCCTTCGTAGATTGTTGTGGGTATAGCTCAGTGGTAAAGCATTTGACTGCAGATCAAGAGGTCCCTGGTTCAAATCCAGTTGCCCCCTGTCTCACTCTTGCTTAAATAATTCTTCTGTCACCTAGATGGTGGTTTTGCACTAAAGCTATCAATTTAAGCAGCAGCGTCGGCATGTGTAGCAAACTGCTTAACAGCATATAAAAGAAAATCTTTCATTTGGTATGTTTTTTTTGACTCTTGTTACTCTCTAAACAACCTGAAAAAATGTGAAAACTATTTCACAAAGTATTGGATGCTTAGTATTTATAATGTTTTCTTCTCATTACAAATGTTATGTGTTTTAATAGGTGCTGTAGAATTTCTGTCAGGTCTAACCAATCTGGCCATTCTTGAATCAAATAAATGAGATCAGATGTTTTTGTCTAATTCTAAATGTAAAAACTTTTTATTTATTTATTTATTTTTGACAAAACACTAGAAGCTTATATATTATAATGTTTTGGTGAGAGAAGCTTACTCTCAACCAACAGTGTGAAAGCAGGCACTTGGATTTGAACCAGGGACCTCTTGATCTGCAGTCAAATGCTCTACCACTGAGCTATACCCCCAACACAGGTGAAGTCTATGCTCAGTGGCAGAACATCTGACTACAGATAAAGAGGTCTCTGTTGCAAGTGCCCCCATTATGGCTTTTGGCTGAGTGTGATTCTTTCAACTCTACTGTCAACTCTAACTCATCACTCATGCTTTGTTTGGGGTATAGCTCAGTGGTCGAGCATTTGACTGCAGATCAGGAGGTCCCTGGTTCAAATCCAGGTGCCCCCTGTCTCACTCTTGCTTAAAGAATTCTTTTGTCACCTAGATGGTGGTTTTGCACTAAAGCTATCAATTTAAGCAGCAGCGTCGGCATGTGTAGCAAACTGCTTAACAGCAAATAAAAGAAAATCTTTCATTTGGTATGATATTTTGACTCTTGTTACCCTCTAAACAACCTGAAAAAATGTGAAAACTATTTCACAAAGTATTGGATGCTTAGTATTTATTATGTTTTCTTCTCATTACAAATGTAATGTGTTTTAATAGGTGCTGTAGCATTTCTGTCAGGTCTAACCAATCTGGCCATTCTTGAATCAAATAAGTGAGTTCAGATGTTTTTGTCTAATTCTAAATGTAAAAACTTTTTTTTTTTTTTTTTTGACAAAACACTAGAAGCTTAAATATTATAATGTTTTGGTGAGAGAAGCTTACTCTCAAACAAGAGTGTGAAAGGGGGCACCTGGATTTGAACCAGGGACCTCTTAATCTGCAGTCAAATGCTCTACCACTGAGGTATACCCCCAACACAGGTGACATCTATGCTCAGTGGCAGAACATCTGACTACAGATCAAGAGGTCTCTGTTGCAAGTGCCCCATTATAGCTTTTGGCTGATGGTTGATTCTTTTAAATGCTCTACCACTGAGCTATACCCCCAACACAGATCAAGAGGTGTCTGTTGCAACTGCCCCCATTATGGCTTTTGGCTGAGGGTTGATTCTTTCAACTCTACTGTCAACTCTATTCAGTGAGAGTTTGTTGTGGGTATAGCTCAGTGGTAGAGCATTTCACTGTAGATCAAGAGGTCCCTGGTTCAAATCCCAAATCAATTTTGCGCTAAAGCTATCAATTTAAGCAGCAGCTTCGGCACGTGTAGCAAACTGCTTAACAGCATATAAAAGAAAATCTTTCATTTGGTATCATATTTTGACTCTTGTTACCCTCTAAGCATCCTGAAAAAATTTGAAAACTATTGGAAGCATTTTTTTTTGACAAAGCACTAGAAGCTTTTATTTTATAATGTTTTGGTGAGAAAAGCTTACTCTCAACCAAGCTTACTCTCAACCAAGAAAAGGTTTGGCTGTTGGTTGATAGTATGCTTCTGTCAACTATATCAAAATTAGTCAAGTCAATAGGCTTCATTTCAACCATATACAGTGAAACAAAACAACATTTATTCAGGATGAAGGTTCTACAGCAAACATCATAAAGGAACACAGAAGAGCACATAACTCAAATTGTATATTTAGTGCAAAAAAGGAAAGGGAAGAGAAACAGAAACATGAGACAAGGAAAACAGAAACACTGTAATGCCAACCAGTCCAGTGCAAAGGTTGTGCAAAAACGATTGTTAATATACAGTATGAAGGTTGTGTACAAAAAGCTGTGCAAAAAAGGATTGTCCATATATAAACAAAAACTAAATACTGTGCATCTAAACATTTGGCTGGATTTCTGCCTTTTTTGCTTTTGTGTGTATTAGTTCAGTTCCTTTATCTTGAGGAGTCTGATGGTTTGTGGGGAAAAAACTGTTAAATACTCTGGATGTGAGATCCCAGGAGAGTGAAGATTGTGTGTGAGTGGCGTGTGTGATTAGCCACAATGCTGGTGGCTTTTTAAATGCAGTGTGTGGTGTAAATGTCCATGATGGATGGAACAGAGACCCTGATGATCTTCTTAGCCAAGCTCACTATCTGCTGTAGGGTTTTGCGAAACCAGCTGCTCAGGATGCATTCGATGGTCCCTCTGTAGAAAGTTGAGGATGTGTGTGAAAGCTGTACCTTTCCTCCACATTGCCCTTGCCCCTCACCCTTTGCAGTCAGCATTTATTGTAAATGATTTATTTTTCACTTATTGAGCTGGGCTATTGTTTTATTTTTGAGACATGGCTTGCTGATCTGGGGTAATATTAAATAATGATCTATATTGCCAAAGTCAGCCATAATTGAGGAATTTCCGATGCTGTTGATCTTACCCAGTCTGTTCTGAGATTCACACTTAATTGTGGTCACACAACTGATTTGATTTTAACATTTAAACTGATCGCAATTTTATTGTTTTTAAAACTTGCTATCATCTAGCTACTGACAGAACTGTATAGTAGTATGTAGTATTTGTACTGAAAAAAGCCTAAAGAATTGTGAAACTGATTTCACTTCATGTTAAAAGCAAAAACATTTTATAATGCTTTTCTGCCCACCAGTGTTTTGTGCCCTGTTTGTTGCCTTTCTGATACCACATCTACCTGTATGATGCATTAAATTGCTGCCACAAAGCATTAATGAGAAGGTGTTCCTACTAAAGTGTTTACTGAATGTATAATATCGCAAACTAATGGCATACAGCATTTTCGTAACTGCTTTGTATTGAGGAAATACCTGGTAAAATCATCAGTTCTAATTTGTTTATATATGTTCTTTGGTTAATTGCAAAAGGGTAGAGCACTTTAATGCAGATAAAGAGCTCCAGGTTTAAAACCAGTTGCCCCTGTCTGGCTGTTGACTGCTTTGAAGTACCATCAACTGTGGCATGATTATGATTGCTTTAAAATGTCCAGTAAAAAGCAGCGGAAATGAAATAAGCAGCATTGTTTTGTACATGGGGTATAGCTCAGTGACAGAGAATTTGACTACAGCTCAAGGAGCCGTGTCACAAGTATGAGTGCCCACTTTATGATTTGCTTCACAAAGAATTTTGTGCTTTACACTGTTTACCATTTATATACCCAAGAAAACCCATATAAATATCAAGGAAACAACCTCGGCATTGTCATATGAAATTCTTCCCCAACTGCATCACGATGAAACCAGACAAAAGGCACTGCGTAATATTTGATACAATATTGATTGGATATTGCCATCTGCAATAGAGCAAAACTATAGAAATCCTACTTTCATGTACTCAATGCAATGAGCAAAAATATAAACGATCATTACATAAGGTATATCTGGGCTTAAAATGGTTTAAAAGATTAAAAGGTTTAAAATTATAAGCAAAGAAAGAAACATACATTTTCATTTCCTCTTGTTTACCATGCTAGTAATGCAAAATATAAAATATTTAGAAAACCAATTTTTTGCAATCTTTATTTTCACGAATAAAAATGAACCAAAATCATAATAATTTTTTTATATTTCAAAATTTCAATACGTTCATTTCAATTGAACTAGGCCCATCAAACACAAACAACATCCTTTTAAATATGTGAAATAATGCTTCTGGTATAGAAATTGAGCACCACAATCAATATAAATTAGACACCAAATACTAATGGGTCATGCTTGGCTGGTGATCCTTGCTCTCAAGTAGTAGTACAAATAAAGTATAGCCTGTGGTGCCATAGGCCAAAATACACAGTTAAACTGGAACTCAGAAAAACAGTGCAAATCCTTCGACATTGGACAACACAATCTGTTTGCATTGTTCACAATATGACTTCTAAAACGAAGACATAATATGTAAACATATACTTGTCAGTATATACACGTCACATGTCCAGGGTTTAAGCCACTCAATGCTAAGGTTGTAGCATTCGGTGTCTCCATGATGCTGAGCTTAACATCAGATATGAGAGTTTGATGAGACTGTAGGCCCACATAGAACACAAACTCTGGCTCCGCAGAGTTTCTATGAACCACTGTTGGACTAGTTTGCTATAACCCGGGAGCGCATCCAATCCAGACTTGCTGGTAAACTAGAGAGAGGAGAAAAAATGTGTCATTACCAGTGAAATGTCAAGAACAACACTGAAACTCCTGAAAAACATGTATACTTAGGTCATGTTTAAACATGGATGGACTGTAAACAAGGTCACTAAAAACAGGTTATAAACTATAAAGCTTAACATATGTTGTTGCACCAGCAATTACACTAAAGCTACAATAACTTGCAATGATTATACATACATAGTAAAACATTACTATGCTCATTGACCAAAGAAACAAACAAAAAGTTCACAATTAAACACTTACCCCTCTCCAGTAAGTGCGCAGCAGGCCTGAACATGCCAGGAGTGAGCTGTGAGAGAACTGAGGGTAAGATTCTGGGAAATCTCTGCTGCTGTCATGCTGTTTTTCATATCTTGCTTATTTGCTAAGACCAGCACTGAAGCATTCTGCAGATCCTTGATAAAAACAGAGAGTGGTCTTGTTTATATTATATTGACAACTACTCATGTCATGGGCACAGCACATCAACGCCATGAAGAAAACAGGGTAGATGATTAGGAGCTCACCTCATGTGCAAGCATTGTATGGAGCTCCTCTTTTGTAAGGGTCAAACGCTCCCGATCAGTGCTATCTACTACCACAATCACAATCTGCAAGATAAAAAGAGCGTGTTACGTTTTTGTTAAGTATTAGCCAAGTAAGTTTGAGAAGGTACGATAAAAAAACCAGTGAATTTCAAATTCTACAAGGTATATTATACACCTGTCACAGATCATGTACACATACAGAGAAATTGACACAATTGGAAAAAAATCTGATGATTAAACAGTGGACAACAACTTGAACATATGTACACTTTATCTTACTATTATTTGTATTCTAATTTATGCTACCAGTCTATATGATGATTTGAATAAATATTTCTATGTAATTAATGTTGATTTGACAAACTTATTTTTGTCATCTCATTAATGAGTATTTATAGGACAATTTATTTTTCAGATCAGTATTGTTTTATGTCAATAACCCTGTATTACATATTTATTATGGTTATTTGTTTTAAAAGGTTTTCAAAAATTCGAGTATCAACAGAATATACTGGACAGTCATAACAGGAATCTGTTAAAAAACGATTAAGCTAATTCTATTTCATTTTAGTTTATATAGGGTATATTCTTTATAATTTACTTCAAATGTTTAATTTTTGCCATGCATTATTAACAATTACATTTGTCAGCAAGCTCCCGAGGGTGAATACATTCATATCAGTATAACAAAGTGGGTTAATCTGTTGATCAAAAATTTGAATTTGTGGTTGCGCAGTTTTGAATATTACCATACTAAAGTCTGTGACACAGACAGAAGTTTATATTGGGACTCTGCAGTTTAAAAGCTTAGTTTTTATTGTTATTCATCAGTAGCCAAACTGTTAATAAATAAACTGTCCAGGTTGAAGCCATACATCACAAGTTCTCCATCTTCCCTATTCACCAGGCATGCTTTAAATTCAGAAAGAAGTTCCACCTTGAATGAACAAATTTCTACTTTTTTAACATATTTGACAATTCAAGCACTTTGATAATAAAAGGATAGTAAGGACAAATGCAATTTCACTCACTCACTCACTCACTCACTCACTCACTCACTCACTCACTCACTAACTCACTCACTCACTCAGAGACAGACACTCAGACACACACACACACACACACACACACACCTCTGTATTGCAGTAATATGTGCTCCAGCTGGCTCGGAGGGCCTCCTGACCCCCAATGTCCCAAACAAGGAAGCGTGTTTTCTTGACAGAAATTTCCTCTACATTGCTGCCAATAGTGGGAGTGGTATGCACAGCCTCTTTAGTCAAACTAATATGCAAGGAATAAAGAGAGACAACCAAAGAGACAGAGAGAGAGTTACAGAAAACTTACTTTAAGACAAAGTTTTGTACTGAGTGAGTGTATTGTACCACTCATTCCAAAAACATATTCTTGGGACATTTTGATTATAGATGGAAAACATGGTAGCAGTAATTTATTTACTGTCAAAAAGACTTACAATTGGTACAAGATGGTAGTCTTCCCAGCATTATCCAAACCCACAATGATCACCTTGTGTTCTAAAAGAGAAGGAAAAAAAATTGACAAAGCACACAAGGCCTGTTCCAGAAAACAGGGTGAGCATCATGAGTTGAAATTCCTCTGCATTTCAGATACAAAGATTTGATTCCCTGACAACTTTTAAACTAACCTGGAAAATGGTTAAACCTTGGCCTGCATGAAATAATCAAGGAAAAGAAAACTGTTTGATGTGTTGTCAGAATTGTTGCATTTTTTAAATAAACTTTTCAATTCTGTATTTGGATATTTACACTGAGAAATTATTGAAAGTAACTTCCTTAAAAGTCCAATAGATGATCATTGAAACACATGAACATTATAATGCAATGCTTATCAGCAATTTAAAGTTATTTTACAGTCCTTCCTTTTCTATTTACTTTTTATAAATTAAAGATTATCAGTAATCTGCTGAAAAGCCATTACTGAACATTACAACACTCGAACATAACATTACATTCATTTCATTACTACTAATTACTACTCTAATCAACATGGGCATGGACCAATATGGATGTGTTATGCAAAATAATTTTTATTATTAGTGAAACCATACTTAACATGGAAATGTTTTACAGTAAATATGGTGTTTTATATTAAGTAAATGATCAGGACACCAAATGAAACTTATGCAATGTTTCCACGTGGACAGTTTTAACTGATAGATGTGTGCTCCATGGCAGATTCTGGTGCTTGATTTGAGACTTGGTGCATCAGTAAAACAAATGTTTAGTGATTAAAAATTATTTTTCAGTGGAGCCTGTACTTTTCTCAAAATCCTTAGTTCATCTCTCAAAAGTAAGTATTTGTGTCAATGAACATGTCATTCCCATCAAAATGACAAGTCCTTTTGTCATTGTTCATCAATAAACATCCACTAAATGTTTTGGGGGTTGCGACTATTCAGGTGAAACCAGTATAAAATATTTTGATCAACATGACAAACAACTGATAATGTAGGAAACAGCAGACACTTGTACACAATCGATTAAATGAATGTACAAAAGCATTCACAATTTGATAAAAGCAACTAGAAATGTTCTTATGATGAGCACAAATGACTGAATTATGTTTTGAGAATTAAGTTTTGTGAATTTCGTTTCTGATCTGACCAACGCTCCAAAAGCAACTAAGAAAAACTGTAAAAATGGTCAAACAGAAATGCTCGCTGCGTTAATAAAATTAATGCTCTCAAAATTAATTTGCATTAATGCATTATTAACAAGTTCATTTTCACAGACATTATATATCAGCTTATGTAAGTGACTTGCTTATCTGGCTTGAACGAAAGTACACCTTATCTGGGTTGCACAGGTAAAAACAACAGACTAAGGCGGTCTTGATAATTCTGTGTTCTGGGGAATCGGGTTTGAGAAATGCCAAAAGTTTACTTTTGAAAAATTCAATTAAACTGACAATTTCATCATCAGCCTTAACTATTCTGAGTAAAAAGCAACAACAACAAAAAGATAAACTCATAAACCATTAACTTTAGTAGTATTAGTTTAAAATAAAAAAAGTTGCCTAAACAAATCAAGTATACAATGATCTACAACAATTGGTTTATTACAATAATGGTGCCATTTAGTCTGCTATTTATCTGATTCATACAATTTTCTTTATTACTGAAATATAATGAACAAATTAGGGCCAGATATACAGACCTAGATGTTTTGATACTACATTTTGACTTTCTCAAGTTTGTAATAGTCAAACATGTTGATGATTATAAGATAATAATGATCACTTTGTTAATTGTGGGCTGTCATCACTCATTAGTGTAAGTAAAGAAATGACACTAATAACAAATAATGAGAACTAGTAACCAGATCTAAAATTCTTACCTCTATCGCCGAACACAGTCATTAATTTGGCTAACAGAAGTCCCATTATCGTTACCAAAAGTCAATTACAATTCAGTTCCGATATGAAAATCGGTGCTCTCTCCAAAAAACAGCTGGTGGAAATATCCTTCTTGTAATTCTTCTGAAACCAATTCTTCGAGTTCGTTCGGCGAGTGGGACAGAGATCAAAGCGTCTTTGTTGTTGCGAGAAGAAAGGCGCATTAATTTCGTTCCGCTCAGCTCGAGAAAACGCGTCCGCGCGCAACCCAACGTTTCCTAGACGTCTGTGACGAGGTATGAAAGGATTACTACCGATTCACGGAGGATTCTTTCCATTCCCGGTGGGCGGAGTCAAAAGTTGACGCACGCACTTGACGCACGATGTGAAAAAAATACAGCGCGTTCCATTGGCCATTTACGGTCTTGACGCGGCTTTGTTTTTATAGAAACCTGCGCTCTTTATTTCGGAGGAGGGATTAAACTCGCCCGTGGACGCTTAACGCCGGATGTTGACGTTGAGCCGCGAGATTTCTGCTTGTTCTCTTATGCGGAACAGAAAGTTCAGAAAATTACCAATCAAAAGCGAAAGAAATGTGCTAAGGAATTTCCGGGACTCTTACAGGAGAGATACAGGAACAAGTCAAACAACCACCTGTATGCTTAAAAAAAAAAATCCCTGAAAGTACCTGGAAAATACGAAATTATTAACCACCACAGAGGAACCTGAGCAAAACGGACCCTGAAGCTGTAAAACTGTAATGCTACACTGTTTAATCTATTAGGATTCTAAAACAAATAATTATTTATAATATATATATGATATCAAACAGTCAGCATATTACTGTTCTAAATAGCTAACAGGTCAAGTCAAATCATTTGACTAATTTGACTCGTTTTGTTTGAAATTATCTTTTTATTTTAATGTTTTTATTCATTCGAATTAGAAAGTATAAAACATAAAATGTGATACTTGCTAATAATACATAATACATCATCATCAGCAACAATGTGTCACACGAGTTAATATTACAGTTCTTCTCAGTTGCTTTGGAGCGTTTGAATTAAATTCTCAAAACTATTTGTTCATCTTCCACATCTTTTAATCATTTGTGCTCATCATAAGTATGCTTCTTGTTGCTTTGATCGAATTGCGAATGCTTTGTTAGTTGTTTATGTTCATGTTAATTGTAGATAGATAGATAGATAGATAGATAGATAGATAGATAGATAGATAGATAGATAGATAGATAGATAGATAGTATAATAATATATATTACATGGGATGAAAAGGAAGATCTTGATAAGCCTTCTTTACAGCTCTGACATTAACCTAAGATCCTTAGTTCATCTCTAAAGTCATGTTGTCAGTATGACTGCACACAGTTTCCGAATTTCCTGACATAAACTATGGTTTGGGTTACAATGATCAAAAATGCATACCCCTGAATCTTTTCTGTATGGCAACTATAACTTTTACTGTACTTTACTAATGTCCATTCGTTTCTTGGTTGCCTATCCATTTTCAGAAATTGTAATTCTGTGTTTTGCTCAGTTGTCAATTGAAGGTTCACGAGATTCACCTTTGACCTGTTTTAGAGAACTAGTTGATTAGTGGTTGGTCTGATACCGTACACTCCTGTTCATTAGAAAAATTCAAGATTCATCTGCACAAATCAGCAATTCAAGACACATTTACAAAAACGTTTTAATAGAAATTGGAGCTTGACAGATTCTGACAACTGGTTTAACAATTTTGCCTTCAATGACTTATACAATGAACTCATGCCGAGGTATTTGGGTATATTTAGGTCTTTTTAGGTATAATATAGCTAGTATTATATATTTTGATCAACATGACACAAACAACCGATAAATAGAAAAACTAAACTAAAACTGTAATAGCATCATATGGGAACAAAATGTGGAATGAGATTTTCAAAAAGCACATATGAATCTTATGGTCAGGTGTTTACAAATCTTTATCTATATATTGTAAATATAGCTAGCTATTAAATAGGTATGTCCTACAAAACATAGTTTACTGATTATTTCTTATCACAGAAGGTTAAAAATCAGCAGAAGAACGTGTAAGTGGGTTTCCTGTTTTGCCCTGACAGTTTCTGTAACACCACACTAATGAAATACCAGACGAATTCTCATTCCATGACATCACAAAATCAGTGCTGACATGCTCAAATTATTGACAGACACAGAACAAGGAACAGGTTTTTATATACGTTAATATCACAGTTGTTATATATAATAAACACACAGTATATATATATATATATATATATATATATATATATATATATATATATATATATATATATATATATATATATATATATATAGAGCGAGAGAGAGAGAGAGAGAGAGAGAGAGAGAGAGAGAGAGAGAGAGAATGTATAGAGAATGTAAAGCAGACCTAACCAAATGAGTGCTGTAAAATTTAAAATGTTTGCTGAAATTTGTTTAAAAATGTTGAAAGATTGAACAGGAAAAGGTTCGTAATCATGCATTGTAATTTAGCTTGTTAGAAGTATTTCTTTGAAGACTGTAGTAAAACAATTCACTCACAAATTTCACACTTTGACAAGCCTGAATAACAATTGCAGTTCTGTGGTACTTCACAAATGAAACAGGTTTAGTATATTTCTGTGAA
The DNA here is from genome assembly GCF_946808225.1 of Silurus aristotelis. Taxonomy (NCBI): domain Eukaryota; kingdom Metazoa; phylum Chordata; class Actinopteri; order Siluriformes; family Siluridae; genus Silurus; species Silurus aristotelis. The sequence continues at coordinate 7,263,261 of NC_139590.1, forward strand.
GTTAAACTTCCTTTTTCCTTGTGTGTGTTTGTGTGGCGGAAAAAAGGCTGGTGTTATTAAGCCTAATCAGCAAATATGCTTCCTTGCATAAGCAGACCTCAAAACATTCACAAGTTGACTCATTATGGTAAAACAGCCTTGCATGCTCACAGTTTAGGAGTGCATGTGTTTTTGCAAGAGAGACCTCATGTCTAACCACCCACAATCTGCCTTTGTGATTGAGTAAATCATGAACACTACTACTTATAATTCCAGAATATTACTTTCAACAATGCATAACTCTAAACATTTAGATGATTTGAAGAAATCAGTCTTAAATGTTTCACTGATTATAAACTTTCTTCCCTTAAAGCATTTATGGCAGGGGTTCTTAAATTTTATTTGCTGCCATGGATACATGTAACTGTAACCTAAGCCAACCTAACCCTCTAAGAGCAGATTTCTTTTAGAAATATAATGTATACATATGTCTAAAATAAATATACTTTAAACTACTACAGTCACAGAGCATTTTATTAATAAACTTTCCACCAGAACTTAGTAGGTCCAATTTGACATTATAAATGGGTTAGTTGTTTATGTACATTGGTTTATACCCATTTAGTTCAATTATAGAGACTACTTGATTTTCAACTTTAAGAACTCAAAACTGAAAGTAATCATTTTACAAAGTGGGTTAAGATTTTCATCTTTCTAAAACAAACAAAAAAAAATGCTTCATAGAACCCACTTGGCACAAGGAACCAGTAAACTATCATGCTCAATTTATAATCTTAGAATGACTGTGTGAATTCACACATTTAGCAAGTTGACTTTAGAACACAGAATTGCCCCTCATAAATGCCTTTTCACCCAACCTATGTCTATTCTGGTTTTCCACTCAGAATACTTTTGTTCTTCTCTACATGACTTCACACTGTTTGTTCTCACCACCATGGTAACTAGACATTTTGTTGCACTGTATAATCCCCTGTAGAATTTGCCTCCTCCCAGCATCTACTGCTTCTCCCTAGTGAATATTCATAATAAATAAACATTCTAATCATAGAAATGAGTTCTGATTTTAATTTTTAATTAAAATACAGATTTAAACCACAGATTAAAAACAGAAGGCAAAAAAGCAAATGTAGCTACAATCAGGCACCAAAATTACATGTTTTTCTTTTTTCATATATTAACAATTGCAATAACGCAACAATAACATTCATTATTAAGCTATTTTCTTGTACATTTTCAGATATTCATCATTAGCATGATGTCCCTTTGCAACATATGTGAGTAAAAACAGGCTCATCAAATATATTAACTGACACTCTTCCTGCACATCAAAAGCTGCTTGAGTGCCCCCTTTACACAGACACAGACAGACAGACAGATACACCCACACACACACACACACACACACACACACACACACACACACACACACACACACACACACACACACACACACACACACAACCTTTGTTTTAAAATGCCCACAGAGATAGTGACACAAAAGGCAGGAGCAGGAGAAAAAGGCAGTAGAAGTTTTACTGTGTGTGTGTGTGTGTGTTTGTGCCTGTGTGTGTCTATGAGTCTGTGCATTTATTTGTAAAAGCAGTGTGATTACACAATCATATCCGTACAGTGACAAAAATAACTGGTAGACAAAGAGTAAAGGTAACACTTCTATAGCACATCCACACAAAAAAATTATGTGTGGCACAGAGTTAAGACAACCCACAAAGGGTAGTGGGTGTAACTTCATGAAATATTCTGGCACTTGTTATTTGTTTTGTGATTGGCATGTATATGAAGACAGCTTTTCATTTCCATAGCAGTAGTGCATCAGAAAAAGTTTGATGAACACAGGAGATGGAACTATGCCACATTAAAAAAAATCCTTACATGCCAAATATCATAATCCCCTGTAGTAGCCACTGATAGAGGTCTCAAAGTGCTTTATACAATTGATTCCCAATTCATGTCATTGAAATTGAAATTGTATTCGGCAGTCAGCCTACAAGATTGTAGCAGAGAATCCCTGTCTAACCTTAGTTGTTTAAAGGTCATGCTCATTGGAAATCATGTTTAATAAAGCGGTTCAAACGTTCAGTTTTTTTTGCATAATAATACCTGCTATCACAAATAAGTTAATATTGGTCGGCTTTATTAATGTGTCAGCCACAGATTACTGTACAGGCTGGAAAAACACGTAGCAGCAATAAAGCTATATCAGGCAAATGATGTAATACAGTTTCTAGCATTAGAAGCATAATAAATCATATCTAAAGAAATAGAGAAAGTATATACATGAAGAATATCGGCAGATCATTGTAGAGAATTTTCACCTGGGAAATCCTGATGTCCATTACCTGGTGATGCATTGCGTAAATCCATTGCACTGCTGACATGGTGTATCTGAAGGCTGAATGTGTAACAAAGATCTTTAAATCTTTAATTTAGATAATTCAAATAAAAAGTAAAATTGTACTGAACTAACGATATTTTAGGAACCAGAATATTCTACCTGGGGATACAGAGGCCCTGATTAAGACAGTCAGAGGACAAAATACATACACCCATGCACACACACGCCCTTACATCCACACATACATACAGAAAAGTTTGTGGTTATATATTTTCTTAGTTTAACTTCATTGCCATTGGAAATAGGAATTATCCTTATACTGATAAGGGTTCATGCAAGACAACACAACAAAAAAACTAGAAACAAAGATAAAATGGAAACAAACATGTCTTCGCTTTCCCCTTACCCTTAAATAAGATTAGCTAAATGAAATATTAGTGTAAGCTTGGTTGGCATAATGCGCATGATGGAAATATGAACTGTACAGCATTTGCCTGTGATGGTTTCTATGGATTGTAAACAGATCCAGCTTTAGGCATCAACAATTGTCCCCCTAAATTTAAATCCCCCTAAATCCTTCATGTACTCTCCATATCTTCCCTGTCCTCCTCTCTAGGGTATTGGCTCTAGCGGATATACACGTCTCTGTTCCACTCCTCCTGGTTTTGATTGCGGCCTACTGTGGTCTCACCGGCTTCTACATCTTGACAGTAGCGCTCCCTCAGGTGGGCCCGCCCACGGTGATGCTGATTGGTCATTGGTGGTGCTAGGTTGAGGTTCTCCTGATCTGGTTCTGCCCCTTCATCCTCCCAGGATGCCTGTCGTGGAGCATGGTGGGCAGGGTTTAACCGGCTGCGACAGGATTCAGGCTCCTCGTATGGATCCGTTTCCATGTCATCTGTGTAGGCTGAGTCGCGACTCCCCTGTGTCTCCGAATCGAATGTGTCCTGTCGTGATAAGCCACGCCCTCCAGCTTGCAATTGACTGCGTGAAGTGCGCAGTGGCTGCTTGCTGCCCAGCTCGGTCTGATAGTCCTGTGGGCAGGCCCGTTCCACAACAGACCCCTCTCTCTTTGGCTCACTGTGCACGAGAAACGGCCCCTGTGCCAAGCAACGCCCCGAAATCACATAGTCCGGCCAATCAGCATGCAGAAACACAAAGGAGAGCAAGCAGGAGGTTAGTACAAGAGTTAGAATTTGACATTAAATGTCGAATGTACTAAAACACAACATTCCCACCATATATTAGCATGCTGTGTTTAAAGTAAAATTATACTAAAGAGTCATTTACAGCCAGAGAATTACAAATATAATTTTCTTCAGGTCCCAAGTGAAATGTAACATATAATCCTAAGCAATCAGACATTGGCCCTCTTTATACAAGTTGATTGTGGGAAATTGAATAAGGCCATAACATTTTTATTTTAATCAGGAATGAAGAAAGTACAGTAAGTGCAGTAAAAGGACTCTTTTTAAGATGAACCATTCCTCCTTGTAAACAAATTCCTGCACCTACAAGATCACTCCTTTGGTTTGTTTGTACTATGAATAACCACTACCTTAACTAAAATAGTTTAAAACAGTTGGCACAAGAGTTTAGATGGGAAAGGATTTAGATGTTTTAGATGGGAAAGCAATTTAATTGCAGTTTTTCATTCACAAATATATATAAAGTTTTTTTTTTAAGAGTATATTTATTATCCATTTTATGCATAAAACATTGTCAGGTACAAAGTGGCTAATAGAGATTACTGAATGTTAGTTGGCTACGAAAGGTAAGACTAAACCTTTATTTAGTTTATAGTATAACTGTTGCCTGTAAACAAATGAAAAGCTAAGCAAAATAGTCTCTCCCTGCTGCTGACCTCTGTTGTTTTGGTTTGGTATATCAGCATATTGTTTAACTGCTAGTCACAAGGTTAGTAATATGACTTGTTCATGCACTTAATATGACTGGAATCTCCAGTTACAATTACAACAGCAGGAGGGGTTTACTAGGCTTTACCAAAATTACATTTAATAATGAATTATAAAAAGTGATGGCACCTTTAAAGCTTCCAGGTTTACAAAATATACATTTGAGCTATCTGAAATAGCTCTCTGTTTGATACAAAGTGGACTGTTTAATGCACAAATAGCACAACAATTTGGTAATAGGGATCCATTTAGGATTTTGCCATAAAAATTATTAGGCACTGACACATGCAACGTCTGTACTGCCCCCTTGTGGCCAGTATTTGTGCAACACGACTGGCATGGAGAGACTTTTTGTCTGCTTGTTTTGGATCGATTTTCCTTACATGTAAAGTTTTTGTGCTAGAAGTTAAAGTCAGAGTCTGCTTTTTTGTTGATCTCTTGATAAAGTGTTCATTTGTCTTCTCTAAGTATATGTGTATGATTTCCCCATTTAAACCAAGATCGTGTTTGGGAGGTGATGTGTTGGTGCTGGATGTATATGATCACATCTAACATCCTTTAACAGACAATTCACTTATATCTCGCTGCCATGACGACAGCGCTCCTGTCTCCTTGACAACTGTTAAGCTGGAGACTGGGCAGTGGGTTTTGTTCGAACTGCAGTCAAAACACACAAGATAATTTAACTTGAGTTTGCGATATTAGCATCCACATGCAGTGAAAAAAGCCAGTTAATAAGGTAGAGGTAAGCATGTTTTGCAAGGCTGATGCTATGGCAACTTGTAAAGGGGCTGGGATCGAGTTCATGTTTCCCAGGCTGCAAAAGAACACTGGAGAGTGCTTGGGATGGGCAGAGAGAGAAGAATTTATTTGTTGTGTGTATATGTGCATATATTGGAGGGGTGCAGAATGGGCAATAAAAGCATGTTGATTGCAGGACTACATAGTAGTTCAGTGTTTTGTTAGTTTGTGTGTTTTTGGAGTGGGTGGGGATGTGCATATATGAGTGGTGAATCAGTGAAATCCTGTTGGATTCAAATTAAAGGAAGCACAGGTAATAATAATTGCACTTATAAATTCCTATATGTTGAGCAGCTATTTTGTACTTTGATCAGAGTGTACTTTTCTTCATGCCACTGAGGAAGAGACGGCTTCTCCGATTTCTCCTCACAGCTGTGTTTTATGCCCCTCAACCCTTGTTAAAGAGCATGTTCCTCCTCTTGGCCCTCCTTCTCAGGGTAAGAGCCATCCAGGAGCTCCAGGTTACGGCGGAGCGAGGTGAGCACCTGTACCTGCAGGTTAGAGACGGGTTCAGGTGAAGCAGCAAGTGCTGCCGTTGCCATGGTGCGGTTCAGGAGTGGGTTTGGTGGGTTGCTGCTTGGAGGGTGTGTAGCCTTCCAATACGCCTCTAAATAATCAGCCAGGTGTTCACATGCATCCTCCAGCTGGTTTTCGTCTAATATGATGTCAAAGAGCTCCTGAGTGTAAAGAATTTTAATGTGAGTGTGTTGTTCACGTGCATACTAGAATTCATTATATATACAGACTCACAGGGGGACAAAATACTCACAGGGGGACATTGTGCTAGTTTGTCTGCTGCCACCATCTGAACATTAAGATGTTTGGCCTGAGATTTACCTCTAGACTTTATCAGCCTTTGCAATACCTGAGAAAAGAAAGACATCAACATAAAGATAAGGAAAGAATGACACAAAATACGGTGAGATCAAATGCTTCCATTTTTGTTTGTGATTAAATGCAGCTGAGTGACAAATGAATACCTTTGGAGAGGCTATCTTAATGTAAACTATTATAGGTGCCAGAGACGTTTTGGCAAGTTGAGATGGATGGTTAATGGTGTCGGCATCCAGAGCCACCAACTGTAAGGTCCGAGCCAACTCAAAGATTCTCTCTATTTCACTCTGCACCTCGGCTAAGCAAAAAAAGAATAATTAAAAAAATGTATGCTTATATATGCTTACCATTTACACAGACATTCACAAACACAAAACCTAATCAGATAAAAGGTCAAAAGCTTTTAGTGGGAAAAAGTGGTAGTGTTACCAGTAACACACAAAGGCACAGTTTTTGTAAGAATCATATCTGCTTTGTACAATCTATACATTCCCAAACTCAAAGTATCGCCATGTTAGTATCATGCACATGGAGGTTATTATGGTCTGTTAGATCCAAGGCTCCAGTTGCTGTTCTTTGGTACACACAGCACTGCAATATCTAACTTTTCTCATATCCAGCACAGCTGAGCCATTGTTCAAATATGTAATAAATAAACACTGTAACTTTGTTGGTTACTGTGTATATGTTGCTTGAACGACTTTAAGGCTACACTTAAAAACCAAAAGAACCAAGGCACTGAATACTCATTAATGTCCCTGATTTCAGTCAAAATTTTGCATATAGTACATCTCTCCTAGATTTATATTACAATACATCCTTAAATTGATTTCATGTCTAATAATTCCGAAAAAAACAAAAAAAAAAACATATTGTGCAACACATGGTATAACAATAGGTTGTAGGTCATATATTCTAAAATGACACGTAGATGATTTCTAAATAGATCTATGCAGTTATAAACATGCTGCAGACATAATTTTATGTTTTAAATTTAGTTTTTAGAATAAATTATTTTGATTATTAAAACAACATAGCATAAAAGTATGTTAAAAGAATTTTAAATAAAATACAGAAAGGTGTGCAATAGTGCAATATTACTTATCTCACTCTCAGGTTAAGCATGCAACAGACTTTCAAAGCCTTGAATACAGTATAAGAGGAAATTGTTAAGTGATGTGGATAGGCAAAAGATGAGGTCAGAGAAGAGATGAAAAAGATGAGAAGATACGTACCCAGTACGTCTGAGGTGGAGAGGGAAGGAAGGAAGAAGGGGAAGTGGGTGTGACGGAAAAAAGAGAAGTACATGGACAAAGCCAGAAAGACAGAATGAAAAAGAAAGAAGAAGCCAATCAGGCACAACAGCTCATAGGGAAATGTTTCAGAGAATGTTCAGGATCACGAGACTGAAAACCATGAAAAAGCTTTAAGAGAAAACAGATGTGTGTCTAATTGGTAGAATTACCATATAGACATTAATGTAAATTTTTGTCTGGTATGTTATGCCATTTGTGTGTGCTTATTTTACCCAAACTGGATCTGGTGCTGGAACGCTCAATAATGGTGTGTTTGCTGGGATTGTTCAGGACTGAACGTTTGGCAAGCGAGATATCTGCTGTGACCCGAGTGATGGATATTCTGCAATACACAACAGAAAATAATTATAAATTATATAAAGTCTTAATTCATAAGCTTTTCATATTATGCTATTAATATGATACATCATATAAATCACTCTCATAATATTTATGCATTCTAAAATCTTTAGCACTTACCTGCCCTCAAACTTGTGTTTCAGGAAGTCAAACAGAGCTTTCTGCATCATATCAGTTACCTGACAATTGTGACAATTAATTAACAGAAAATAGCAGATAACGAGAAATCCTTCATCCTTAATTCCTAAATGCATCAAGAACAAAAACTACAACAATGGCATCTGTGGTTTCTCCAACCAATAATCTGGTCTGTGGGCTGAATATTTGCATACTGTTAATCTCACTGTAATTTTTAGAGCATGCTGGTGGTTTGTGACAGCACAAGCCATTAATTTCTGTGCTGAATGCTATGTGTCTTTACCTCATAACCTTTGAGTGATGGCCCGACTAAAATGATGGGTCTCATAGAAGGCACCACATCATATGGAGGAACATGTTCCATCTGATGGATTAGAAACACACACACACACACACACACACACAGACACACACACACACACACACACACACACACACACACACACACACACACACACACACACACACACACACACACACACACACAGATCATTCATGATTTATTATGCTTTTGGTGGTGGTGGTGAATAAAGGCATCCATATTTTTTATCGAGCCACTCATTTATTTTCTGAAGTTCTGTAACCAAACATTACATTAGAGCACATTTCTTAATTAATTCAGTAGTTACGCAGTAGCTGAATGTGGTACGTTTGGATAAAGTAATTTCAAATTAGTTGTAGATTTGCAAGGGAAAAATAATGGCAGCAATAACAAGCTTTCAAGCAATCGCTTTCTGTATTGCTAGGTCAACTAAAATCTGAGTTCGTTCTTATAAGGTAACATGGCTAAAACTTTCTTCTCAGGAATAAAAATCCTTCTGGCAATAAAAATACATCCTTAGAGTTCAGAATGAACCCCTTACTTCAAAGACATCTGCTTTCAAATGTGTGTTCTTTTGTATATGTTGAGCAAAATATTAACCCAATTAACACCTGCTGTGCTTTATTAATATTCCAAAAAATTTCTTCCAAAAACTTTGTGACTGATTATTTGTTGTTTCATCATAATGATGGAACCCTTTTTGAAAGTTCTTTTATTTATAAGTTGATGTTATAATATTGATCTGATACATATGATTTTAAAGTATTCATAAATGATTAAAGGGGAACATTTGAATGCAAACATATGCACATAACGAAATTTTACATGGTCAAATTCAGCACGCCAAACCACAAGGTAGTGCATATACCATATATACATGTTAGCATACTCATGAAATATATTCATTTTTCCCAGATTTATCAGTACTTGCAACGCTTTAACCAAGCTAAAGTAACTACAGTTTTGCATAAAATAATGGAGATCAAAATTTATCAGCACCATCACACAACATGGGAAGCAAGAAGACTATGAGGCTAACATGACATCATTTTTTTATTAGCATTGAGATAAATCACTGATTAATTTTTATGCATTCTAAGAATAGAGTGTCACACTAAGTTCTTGATTAGTAGAAAGTGATAAATGTTTGGAATCTAGGAAAAGGTTGGGAGTTTGTAAAATGCTGTAACACATGCTTTTCCTAAAATGTCAAGACAGCATCATTGAGGACAGAAGTTCAGTGTTAACAAATGGAGGAGGCGCCAAAACTATAAAATGTTTCTATAAAAGCTGAATAAAACACACAGGGTTGTAGGAAATGGGCTTAAATGTTAAAGTTAATTGCTCTGATGACTCACCGACTTCTGTTTCTGTTTGGCTGGGCCACCTAGCATTCCATAAACACCAAGCGAGCGCGAGTAAACACAAACAACAACAACAAAAAAATAAAGAGAAGCACAATGCAGGTGATGCTATTGACAGGTTGTTAATACATTCAGAAAATTGAGATCAGTTACACAGATATTTGTTAGAAATCCATATCATGCTAGCATGTCCAAAACTCCAGGGAAAAAGCATGGTGAGACATAGGAAGTAATAGGAAACAGGAAGTGTGAAAATCTTGCAAAAGAGATATTTGGTTAGAACTGACTTGGGTTATTAGCCAGAAATTGTGAGTGGTATTTTTTTGATGCACTCTGTCTTGATCACTATCACTATGGTTACCTTCTTAAAGAAGGGCAGGCGTGGTATATTGCCCTGAGGGGACGTGACACTGCCGGCCACACCCTTACGGTCCCTGGCATCAACATGCTCCGCCTCCTCAGTGTCCGATGCATCATCATAAAGTGCTGACATATCAGCTATACGGGGGACCGAAACAATCGGGAGGCGAAGGGGGATTTCATGAATAGGAGAAGAAAAAGAGACAGAGGAAGAAAGGAAGAAAGGTGATGGTAGAAGGAAGGAAAACAGCAACCGAATGTACACTAGGTGCAGATTTTGAGTTAAACAACATAAAAGAACAGAGATAGAGAAGGCAAAAATGGCGAGTTACAGATAAAGTATAAAAACGTATAACAAAACATACAACTTAAAAGAAAAAAAAGTGGAGAGAAAATAAAATGTGAAATGGTAGAAAAAATGCAGAAGTAGGGTAAGATGTAGATAGACAGTAAGAAAACAATGTAGGGCACAGTGGGCTATGCAAAGGTCAGAACCCCAAGGTTGCCTTACATTTTCTGCTTGTAAGGTGAAGCTGTTGCTGGTAAAGAAGGGCCAAGCAAGCCTAGTATACCTGCACAGAAATCCTAAACTGCACTTCCATTTTCTGTTTGAGCATACCTGTTCCAGGTGGAGTAGGCCTACGGGTTCCTGAAGCAACATCCAAACTGGAGCTCCCACCAGACTTACTGAAAGAAGAAAGAAACATTCTTTTTGTAAAAAAAGAAAACTGGTGACTGAATACGCTGAAGCACATTAAAAAAATGCATTGATGTCTTTTAAGGCTGTGACTATGGCCTAAATGAAGTATGGTGACAATTTAAATACAGTATGAATAAAGGCTTTGGTTATTATGTTGGAATGCAATTGGCTCCTGGCTGTTGCATGTATTTTGACTCAGTTAAATGTTGTTGTGGAGTTGAGATTGATACCTGGAGCTTAAGCGGTTTTGTCTACTCCTTTGTTCCTGAAGCTGACGAGTGCTCTCTAGCTTTACTGGACTAGGGATGAAACCCACTTCACATCCTTCCTTCACCAAACGTCCTATCCACCAGTTATTATTATATTTCTGTTAGTAGAAACACACATAAACACAAACAGACATTATCCCTATACCTGTTGACAAACCTACATATATATTTTGAGTTCTGGTCCAGAACTCCAGAAAATCTGGTATTATTACCATATTTTTTTATACAAACTATCAAATACATTTTAGTTACGGTTTAGTTGCATACAACACAATAAATCACTAATATTAAACTTTATAATGTTCATTGCAGAAAACTGTGCTGCAGCAAAAAAATGGGTGTGACCATTTGATGCTCACAGCTGGTGTGCGCTATCTAGTTTTTGCTTATAGTCATCACTGACTGCACATTTTCTGCACAATTCGGTCTCTGCATCAGCATAAAATCTGTTATCAACCGTTGATGCCTTGTATTATTTTAAATGAATTTTGAATTTGGCTTTTAAGCAATCAAAAGACTTCACACCAAATTATTCACATGAAATATAGTGAAAAGAAAAACAGAAGGCATATTTGCTGTAAATCAGTCGTCTGTTTACTTGTTGCAATAGAATTTATTTAAAACCCTTCAACTAAAAACTAATGCTATGCATCTACAAAAACCCTACTGTGCTCCATTAAACACAATTGGCTTAGAAAAGAAAAAAATATGTGCTGATTTGATTATATGTATAATTACACCTCTTAACAATGTATTCATTCCAGCCAAACCCTTTATATTAGTGCTACACAATCTATTACCATGGTTACAATGATCATAAAGCTACCAAAAATATACTATGTACTGAACTTGTCTTGCTTTTGCATCTTGCAATGATTAAAAATACATCCCAAAGAATAAATTAATACTGCAATAAATGTAAAGTTTTTAAATTTTCAATCAATGGGTTATTTTAAACAGATATAAGTAGAAATTACAGTAGAACTGCATTAGAAAAGTTTTATTGTATTATTTTATAGCTTATTATGCACCAAGAATAAGTGTGATAAATATGTGAAATGAAAAGTGAAACTGACCTCTTTGATATGCAGGAAATCTTTGGCTTCAAATGAGATGGCCATTCCCTGCACTGGAACATCATCATTAGGGCCCGGGTTATAACCAACATTAGTCCTCACAGCAAATGCAACTGGCTTAGTCTAAGGCAGAAAGCCAGAGAATAATAATTAAAAAAAGCATTATATCAAAATGAATAAATTCTCAACAGTATGGTGAAATAGATATGACTGATCACTGGCGCAAATTTCCTTTAGTAATAATAGCCTGAGTGCTTGAACCCTGCTTGTCAAATTTAAATCTTCAAGGACAAAATTAAACTGAATAAAGCAAAACATAAGGTGAGATATTTTGCACTGTAAATGGCATACTTCTGAGTACTACTGAAAGGTTGTTGCTGGTAATTCCACTCCACATGATTTAATAGGGAAACTATCAGATGTCATTTTACATGACACATGGGATTAAGATTAATGATAGGCACATTCAGTAGAAAGAGAAAGCTGGAAGAGAAAAAAAAAGAACAGAAAGAGCAACGGAACAGAATAAAAAAAATACCCTGATTAAATATGGATAGACACACACACCTTAGCTTTCTCAAGGGTTGCCAGAGCTTGTCTGTCTGCTTCTTTTCGCAAGGCTTCTGGGTCCTCCTCCAGTGACACGTCAGAGTCTGAGGGACGACTGGTGTAGGAGTCCGCTGAACCCTGAGTAAGAAAAGAAAAAAGAGAAGGCGGAAAAACAGAAGAGGTACATTTAGTTCTGTACATTCAATTTATTTTTCTCATATATAACAGAATTAGCAAAACAGTTTTAACATTTAACGTAAGTCAGAGGACAACACTATTAAAATCATCCCTTAATTTATTTACTACCATCCTTATAATATTTTGATAATCTATTAATTAGCTGTTCATTCATTCATTTAACAGTAGATGAGCTCAGCTTTTAGCCCTGACTGCCAACTCATATATTACATGCAGTTCTATCGCAAGCAGCTGCAAGGCAGTCAGAATGTGGGCAGTTTGATGTAGCGTTGCTGGCAGTGTTTTTTCCCCAGAGTGAAGCACTTGTTTCAAAAGTTGAAAGAAGTTAAACTTTTCAGAAAAGCTCTGAGATACATTAAGCTGTTTTTTTTTTTCACATGACCAAACAGGTTGCAGCTCAGGGGACAAGCGGAAACAACCTAAATGGGGAGAGGAGGGGAGAGAGTCAGTGAGAAAATTACTGAGTAAATGTTATATATCAGAAACACTTATATAATCAAAGATACTTTAACTTTGCTTTAACTCTGCAGTACTCTCCTACTCTTCCTCCGAGCAACCTCATCCTTATTATAATTATTACAATTCGCCTACAAATAATCACTTCATCCTGGTCAGGGTGGAATTGGACTGAACATTAGAAAACAATTCACACACACACACACACACACACACACACACACACACTACTAGTATGTTTATGGGAGGTGTGAGGAAAACAGAGAACCTGAGAAAACCATTATGGGCATGGGAAGAGCATGCACCAGCAGTAACTTAAGGTCAAGTTTGAATTATTATTTATGATAAATGTAGTGTAGATAGTTAGCTAAACTATCTTCAATTAGATCTGATTCAGACACAAAGATGTTAATGTTATAAGGTGCATGTTGCTCTTTTCACACCAGCACAAAAAGCACTTCAGCCTGTTTCTTTGCACAAAAACACCTATTGTGGGTACAGTCTAAGCTCTAGAAAACTGCTGCATGCTCTCTCTCTCTCTCTCTCTCTCTCTCTCTCTCTCACACACACACACACACACACACACACACACTTTGATACATCATAGTACAGTATCTGCAGCATTTGTATGAAATTGTGATTCCCTGTCGTTGTTGTCAAATGCAATTCAGCAAACAGGAAACACAATATACCAAAAAATGATTTGCATGGTTAAACCATGGCCATACTTTACTTTGTACATATTCTCTAGCTCCGGTTATCCTGCAGATTCTCCTGCAAATCCTGCAGTATTAACTGCAGGATTTGTATGAAATTGTGATTCCCTGTCCCTGTCAAATGCAATTCAGTAGTTCCAGTTCTCCTGCACAGGCAAATAACATTGACCTGAATCTTATCTTTATATAAACCACCCACCCACATGCCTCTTTTCCCTGTTACTTTATTTTCCCCCTTTTCCTCTTGCTGTTGTCAGGTGTCAGGCACACTCTAAACCGTGGGCGGTGCAGACAGGCATGAAGATAGCTGCAAAGCTTGTGAGTGAGTGTGAGTGTGTTGCTTTTTAAATAGAGGTGAGAATTCACCATGATGACATATGTGAAATGAAATGTTGATAAATTATTCATAGAAAAATTACAAACACACACAGCACTTATTAAATAGGATAAAAATAAAAAAAACAGTGGAATATATTATCCTATTTAAACACATTTCTCTGCATCCACTTTACTACAGGCACCTTTTAAGGCCATAAGGTAAAGTAAGCTCTCCTGGCAATTATAGCTTTCAGCAAGAAACAACTTAATGATTTACTTGGATTTTACCTTTGGTCATACAAATACACCAGTTGGTTTTCATACAACTGAAAACGCGACAATTATATTAAAACCAGGCCAGACACGTGGACCATAGTCTTCAACTTGGTGCAGTTAGCTAATCCATGTACAGATGTCAATGTACAAATTAACAAGCACTAAGTTAAACATATAATTTATTAAATGCTCTTAAAATGTGTAATAATTACCGTAATTTCCGGACTATAAAGCGCACCCAAATATATGCCGCACCCACTGAATTTTACAAATATTTTTATTTTTAACATAAATAAGCCGCACCTGTCTATAAGCCGTGTCTACACTAATGTACTTTACACAGGCTTTAACGAAAGACACGTTACACACGGTGTAACGGGTGAAATATGTTGCGCTTCCGTTAGGAGCATAGCGGTATTTTGGGCATAGCCTGGCACTGCATTCTTCCCGTATTACTGCGTGTGTGTAAGACTGAGGACTATGTCCTTATTATTTTCTGATGCTCATTTCTAAGTTGCTTTGACTAACCCGTAACGCTGTTGTCAAGAAAAATAAAAAAGCACGAGTTTTGGAAACCTGTCTGTGCTTATATGTTTTCTGTTGCAACTGGAGTTAGCGAGCTCTCTCTTCACCCTGACCCAACGCGTTACAACGGCTTGTATCTAAACAGTAGCCGACCAAGAAAGACATTGTTTACTGTCTTCCTCCTTCCTTTCACAACTATTTCTCTCGGGAGTTTATCTTTTGGCATCGTCGTGCGTTTAAAAATCATCCGATGGAAGTTTTTTCTCCCGATGCCGTGCAGCTCAGAACACAGATGAGGTGCGTTTTTTCGTTTCCGTTTGAAAATTTCATTGGTCTAATGTTATGGGGTTCAGTGTTTTGGCTTGAAGTTTGTGAAACCGGGAAAAACCTGAAAAATTCATAAATTAGCCCCTTCGTTGTTTAAGCCGCGGGGTTCAAAACGTGGGAAAAAAGTAGCAGCTTATAGGCCGAAAAATACGGTATGTGTTAGCCTTGTAACTGGGAGATCACGGTTACAATTCTGTAATGGACTTTGTATTTATTTAGCTTGAACATATTCTTAGTATTCTACACAATGTATTATACACAATGTTGCAATTTATGAAAGCGCATTGTGAGTTATATGTAAATTATACATTTAGAATTATCGTGATTATTTTTAGGTAAAAATCATTACACATTATCTCACCACCAACCAAGAAACTGAGTTTTCTTTTGTATATTGCGATCATAAGCCCTGTCTTAAATTGACTGAACACTAAGGAAACTAGGGTCTGAATTTATTTGGATTTATATATCATTATAAATTATAAAACGTTCTGTTAACAACTTTAAATGCATTATAACATGTTATGAATGCATATAGGTCATCATAGATATGACCTTCATGGAAATTGATTCATAGGGAAAACAATCCTTAAAACTGAACTTCTGATGACAGCAAAAAGAGTTTAAATTACAGAAGCAGAAAAAAATATATATTAAAAAGTTCAAATCATATATTATAATTGTGTCATGTCTTCAACAACACAACATATTAATTCTTGTTATTTGATGTTGTTTCACCAGAGGTGTATTTTCCTTTATGTTCTAATGGATTATAGTGATATAGTGTACTTGTTCTAAAATCATATGAAACATTCTTCTAACTCAATCACAAATTCATGACTTATGAGTGACGAAAAGTTTGAAATCATCTCACAATGCACAAGTTCTTCCATTGCTGTAAGCTCATTAAACACATGATTTCCACTCATGTAAGTGGCAAAAAATGCTGAATAAGTTAAATTATTGAAATGCTTTTATGGGCCGTGATATAATCAAACAGCAAACAGCAACTATTAGAGTTTTTGAGTCTGAGGAAAAACAGCAACAGGTCTTTGAATAAAACTCTCCAAATAAATTATATTTAGCTCAGCAGTATATATATACAGTGAGGAAAATAAGTATTTGAACACCCTGCTATTTTGCAAGTTCTCCCACTTAGAAATCATGGAGGGGTCTGAAATTGTCATCGTAGGTACATGTCCACTGTGAGAGACATAATCTAAAAAAAAAAATCCAGAAATCACAATGTATGATTTTTTAACGATTTATTTGTATGATACAGCTGCAAATAAGTATTTGAACACCTGTCTATCTGCTAGAATTCTGACCCTCAAAGACCTGTTAGTCGGCCTTTAAAATGTCCACCTCCACTACATTTATTATCCTAAATTAGATGGACCTGTTTGAGGTCGTTAGTTGCATAAAGACACCTGTCCACCCCATACAATCAGTAAGAATCCCTCTACTAACATGGCCAAGACCAAAGAGCTGTCCAAAGACACTAGAGACAAAATTGTACACCTCCACATGGCTGGAAAGGGCTACGGGGAAATTGCCAAGCAGCTTGGTGAAAAAAGGTCCACTGTTGGAGTAATCATTAGAAAATGGAAGAAGCTAAACATGACTGTCAATCTCCCTAGGACTGGGGCTCCATGCAAGATCTCACCTCGTGGGGTCTCAATGATCCTAAGGAAG
Organism: Silurus aristotelis; assembly: GCF_946808225.1. Lineage (NCBI taxonomy): Eukaryota > Metazoa > Chordata > Actinopteri > Siluriformes > Siluridae > Silurus > Silurus aristotelis. The sequence goes on from NC_139590.1 coordinate 7,280,109, forward strand.
GTGAGAAATCAGCCCAGAACTCCACGGGAGGAGCTGGTCAATGACCCGAAAAGAGCTGGGACCACCGTTTCCAAGGTTACTGTTGGTAATACACTAAGATGTCATGGTTTGAAATCATGCATGGCACGGAAGGTTCTCCTGCTTAAACCAGCACATGTCCAGGCACGTCTTAAGTTTGCCAATGACCATTTGGATGATCCAGAGGAGTCATGGGAGAAAGTCATGTGGTCAGATGAGACCAAAATAGAACGTTTGGGTCATAATTCCACTAAATGTGTTTGGAGGAAGAAGAATGATGAGTACCATCCCAAGAACACCATCCCTACTGTAAAGCATAGGGGTGGTAGCATCATGCTTTGGGGTGTTTTTCTGCACATGGGACAGGGCGACTGCACTGTATTAAGGAGAGGATGAACGGGACCATGTATTGCGAGATTTTGGGGAACAACCTCCTTCCCTCAGTTAGAGCTTTGAAGATGGGTCGAGGCTGGGTCTTCCAACATGACAATGACCCGAAGCACACAGCCAGGATAACCAAGGAGTGGCTCTGTAAGAAGCATATCAAGGTTCTGGCGTGGCCTAGCCAGTCTCCAGACCTAAACCCAATAGAGAATCTTTGGAGGGAGCTCAAACTCTGTGTTTCTCAGCGACAGGCCAGAAACCTGACTGATCTAGAGAAGATCTGTGTGGAGGAGTGGGCCAAAATTCCTCCTGCAGTTTGTGCAAACCTGGTGAAAAACTACAGGAAACGTTTTATCTCTGTAATTGCAAACAAAGGCTACTGTACCAAATATTAATATTAATTACTTTCTCAGGTGTTCAAATACTTATTTGCAGCTGTATCATACAAATAAATAGTTTAAAAATCATACATTGTGATTTCTGGATTTTTTTTTTAGATCATGTCTCTCACAGTGGACATGCACCTACGATATGTATATATATATATATATATATATATATATATATATATATATATATATATATATATATATATATATATATATATATATATATATATTTAAACACACAGTATTTATACAGTATCTTCTTTCGGCTGCTCCCGATAGGGGTCACCACAACGGATCATTCGTCTCCATAACCCCCTGTCCTCTACCTCTTTTAACCCAACTACCTGCATGTCTTCTCTCACCACATCCATAAACCTAGCGATCGTTTCATCGAATAATTAAATATTCGGATAGTAGTACTAGTAGAAGTACTTTATCTTTATTAAAGATCAATACTAAATAAGAGAGCGAAATTAACAAGTAATTTGTTTTTCTTTTTAGGAAAATTAAAATTTTTACTTTTGCTGAAATTGCATACAAGAATATCGGTGAAACCCATGTAATGCATTTAATTGCTATATTACATCAAAATACAAATACAATCGCATTCAAAAAGTCCCTCTGCAGTTGCCAAGTAGAATAAGTTATGGGAAACTATTGCTTTAATGAAACTCAATTATTCACAGTTATGTATTTATTTATTAAGTCTCGCACAGTATCGCGATGTGGTATTTCTTTCTCCAGAAAAGCTTCTTGAAATTTTCCACAGACTAAATCTGTGTGTTTATCAGCAGCTTTTAAAATGTGCTCCACTACCTACTTTATATAACGCACTGTATATAAATAAACATATAAAAATCTATTTAAATTACTTTACAAATGGTAACCACCCTGTTTTGTGTTTTCTTTATGTTTAACTTTGAAATGATCCCAACTTTGGAAACTTTCTGTCATTTTCTTTGGTCTGAATCTTTTTCTCGTCCTTCACTGTTTCCTCCCTATTCATTCTGTAGCGTGGGTTTAGCTGTCCAGAGCACTTCATAATTTAGCTGGTGGTGTGTCAGTAATAATGGTCCGTGGGAAACACAGTGCTCCTGGTTTAGTTAAATGATATATAGTTTAGATATATATACAGTATCTCACAAAAGTGAGTACACCCATACATTCCAGCAACCATTTTAGTATATCTTCTCAAGAGACAATACTATAGAAATGAAACTTGAATGTATTCTATTTTATTATAAAATGTTATCAATATATTTTTATTTTATTATCTTTAATAAAACTTATATATATTTAATGTTGTCAGTGTGTAGCTTGTATAGCAGTACAGATTTACTGTCCTCTAAAAAATAACTCAACGTTCAACCATTATTGACTAAATAATTGTACACGCTAAGTGATAACAGCTGTATGTTGCATAACCATGCCACATGTCCTATTCATCATGCTTATGTTTTTGTCTGCTTGACAGGACCATACAAATTTGTGTATCTTGTATTAGTAAAATTTGGTTATTTGAGTACAATTCTCGCATACTGACCACTGGATGTGCAACATGGCACCTCATGGTAAAGAACTCTAAGGATTTGAGAATTAGAATTGTTGCTCTAGACACATAGATGGCCGAGGCTATAAGAAGATCAGTAACTCCCTGAAACCGAGTTACAGTACAGTGGTCAGGGTCATAAAGAGGTTTTCCAAGATGGTTTCTGCTCAAAACAGGCATCTCAAGGGTCGATTCAAGAAGTTGAGTCCTCGTGATGTGCGTCAGGTGCAGAAGCTGGCTTCAAAAAACAGATGCATGAGTGCTGCCAGCATTGCTTAAGAGGTTGAAGAAGTGAAAGGTCTGTTTGTCAGTGCTCAGACCATATGCCCCACACTGCAACAAGTCAGTTGCTTGGCCGTCCCAGAAGGAAGCCTCTTCTGAAGCTGGATCACAAGAAAGCTCACAAAAAGTTTGCTGTAGGCAACCTGTCTAAAAGCATAAGTTACTGGAACCATGTATTGTGGTTTGATAAGGCTAAGATAAACTTGTTTGGTTCAGATGGTGTCCAGTATGTGTGGCGACACCCTGGTGAGGAGAACCAAGAAAATTTGTCTTGCCTACAGTCAAGCATGGTGGTGGTAGCATCATGGTCTGAGGCAGCATGAGTGCTGCTGGTATTGGGGGCAGCGGTTAATTGAGGGAAACATGGTTTCCTACATATACTGTGACATTCTGAAGCATGATTAATTTCTTTCAGAAACTGGGCCAAACAGCAGTTTTCCAACATAATAACGACTCCAAACACACTGCCAAAGTGACTGCTTTGCTGAGAAGCTGAAGGTGATGGAGTGGCCAAGGAAGTACCCAGACCTGAACTATATTGAGCACCTGTGGGGCATCCTGAAGAAGATGGTGGAGAAGTGCCATGTGTCAACCAACCAGCAGCTCCTTGATGTAATTATGGAGGAGTGGAAGAGGATTCCAGCAACAACCTGTGTAGCTCTGATGAATTTTGAGCCCAGGAGGATTAAGGCAGTGCTGGATAACAATGACTATATGTTGAGTTATTTTCAGAGGACTGTAAATCTGTACTGCTATACAAGCTACACACTGACTACACTAAAATGTAAAAGAATATATACTAAAATGGTTGCTGAAATGTGAGGGGTGTTCTCATTTTGGAGTATCTATATTGTACTAATTTAAGATCAAAAGACAAATAGGAGAAAATAGATCAGATCGGATAAAATAATATTCTTATATTTACATGGAGATATAAATATTTTAGAACATGGCACCAGACCAAACCACAGAATTTTCTATGTCACCAAAAGTATAAGAGTAGATTGTCAAAGTGAAATGAGAAGTACTATTTGGTCGCATTTTTCAATATTAATTATTTTATTATGCTTTCTTATAATTGTGTTATAGCTTCTTTCAGTTGTTGTTTGTTTTGTTGAATTTCTTTTTTCAGTTTCTTCTTTCTGGAGGTAGAATGTTGCTCGTCTGGATTAACGTGTGGTGATTGACTTGGCCAGTCAAAGTTACTTTACCTTAATGAAATCCTTTGACATTGTGTTTTGGGCTATTTTCTTAAGTTATTCTTCATAATGAAGATTCTCCCACTCCTACTAGATATATTTCTTTCTCTACACTTTGGCCTTTATCACTCTTCAATAAAATTCCAATCAAGCTTTGTTATTCTCTTGTATAATAGATGCTACATTGATAACTAACATATCTAGATGTAAATATCAGGAAATTAATCTGGAATTCTGCTCATTCTTTCTAATATTTTAATATGAATATCAAATAAAACCACAATGTCTTCAGTGTATAACAACAACAAAAGAAAAACCCTGTGTGTCTTGTTTACTGTACATCAGTGGCGGGCCATGCATTCGGTAACTGGGCCTTCAGTGGGGACTTACCCGACTTAATCCACCTCTTAATACCACCACTATCACGTCGCAATTATAGAAACCATCAATACAATACAAAAACCCAATATAGCAACGCGTGGCATTACAGAGAGACAGGAATTTCACCTATTGAGGGTTAATACCATTTTACTGAAACAAGCTCCAAACCTCTACACTACAACCGCAACTGTGCCAGTTCAGAATCGATGTTTATCTAATACCATGACAAAAACATTGAAAATGTAAATAAAATCCAACCTACTCACCAGAGATTCATACTCATAATTTGCACCGCTCCTCAGAGGCTGTAAGCCAGTTGTATCGCTCGTATTTACTGGTCTGGAGGTGGAGAACAAACCCTGTCCCGGGCTGAGACAAGCTAGCTAGCTTTGAGGTTGGCCGACCTCTTCTCATGATGTCTAGACCAAATAAATTTCTCTTCCTCCATAGGCATAAAATAGTCTAACTCAGATGTATTAATGTGTGAAGAGCACTACAGACGTGTTTTGCCAGTCGAACTTGGCTGTAACAGTTTCCCTCTGACCAACCAATCAGAGGATGAAAAATCCGATTGGTAAAAGAAACGGACCCATTGATAACCCATTGATGACTAAGATAAAAAAAAGGCCAGCAGTACCCACTTTGCTGGCCCTGGGCAGATTAGATTGACATGGCAGCACATAGAGGCTGAAATCTGATTGGACAAAAAAACATTAACATAACATTCACATACTGGAAGCAGTGCAGCCAAAAGAAACGCTACAAAATGGGGAGAATAAACTGTTGGGAATAAATTGATAAAATTACATGGAACAAATATTAGAATTTGGGTTGAAAATGTAGGTCAGTGCTTCTGATAGTGTTTAGGGCCCTGACCGCCCGCCACTGCTGTACATACATATCCCTTACGATGAACAGCTCAACTGTTATATACTTAAGAAAAAAAATATGAAAGACAATTTATATAGTTATATAATTATCAAATTAGTAGCAAATATCACCCTTTCAATATCAAATATATTCTTTTTTTATTTATATTTATTTTCTCCTTACACATACTATTTAAATATCAAATATAAAATTTGTTCTACAAATAGCAGATTTAGCACTTCACATCACCAAGAGTCATCTTTTCACACTAGCTTAAGCCTGCCAGAAACCCAGCAGAGTTAGTGTAAAGGGTAAAAAAAAAAAAAAGAAGTGTAAAAGGACAAAATATAAATATGAATAGATTATTTAAACATGGAATGGACTGACTGGAGGTTAATAAAAGCACACACACACACACACACACACACACACACACACACACACACACACACACACACACACATGATGGGAAATATGATGGGAAAACCCCAGTGAACACCTGACCTTCTATTTTGGTCAATCAAAGTGGGGGTAGTACAGTATTTGGGATGTGATATAAAAGGAAAAAAATTGGTTACTAAATCAGACGTCTTAAATGGTTTGTAATATAAACTGCATATAATATATTTTGTATATAAAGAGCAGAGAGAGATTAGGCATTTTCGTTTTCAGCATTTTTATTGCCCTTCTCAATACACCATTTTTTATAATGATAATAAGGTAAAAAAAATAAATAAATGAAAGTTGTTGATTTTGTTGATTGCTCGCAATGCAATGTAAAATCAGGCACAATGCAAAGGCTAGAGTCAATCATTTGGGGGATTTTTAGAATAAATATTCCCTTTGACAGAGATCTATGGGTTCTTCTGATAGAAGCAACAACATAAAGGTTTCGCATAATATACATGTTTTTACTTTCTTTCTTGTAAGACAAATCATCAGTGAGATTCAAAATTAGCAGCTTGTTATCACGCCCAAATTGGTGAATACAACATGAAAGGTAAAAGTATTAAAATGGGAAAAAATAACCAACTTAAGAACATATTGGCTAGGAGCTTAATAAATAGAGACAATAATAGTGTGCAGGAAAGGAAGAGGAAGAGAGAGAGAGAGAGAGAGAGAGAGAGAGAGAGAGAGAGAGAGAGAGAGAGAGAGAGAGAGAGAGAGAGAGAGAGAGAGAGAGAGAGGATACAAAAAAAGGATGACAGTTGTGTGCAAGTCTGATTATACTTATCATCTACTGCATTTCAGTTGAACTCTCAATGGTATAGTAAGTCATTTCCTATTCAATTTCTGTGCAACTGCCAGCAATAGTATTATACCAAGCCACCAAAACAAGCAGAAATATTCTAATATAATTATTATTATGCCAGCCATTTGAACTCAGCACACTTCACACAGTAACTATGCTTAAAACGACCATCAATATCAAAATCATCACAGATGTCCAAACGTGATTATTTTGAATTATTATTATTATCCTCCTGTTGTCAAATTTATAGAGCCAATAAAATAAAATTAAACACAAAACATCACCAATGCTTAAATAAGTAAATAAATGTACAGAATACAAATGGAAACAAAGTGACACTGCACTTAATATGAATTAATCATTAACAACTGGTTACCAAGCGCTATGGGACTTGTGGAGGCAGTGGTTGGAAAATAGTAGATTTTCTTCACAGGACTTTCTGTGTTGAAAATCTGCTGTTAATTTCCTTAGTTGACTAGTTCAGTGTCTGTTTGTTAGTACACCAGTGATTTGTTTCCTTTACAGGACATTTGACATTATTGTGTTGGTTATGCAGAATGCTTGTCTGATATGCTGATTGACTGAAGCCTATTATGAGAACATAAACTATAACATGGACTTCAGTGTAATATCACTTAACACCATTAATTATAATATTGCTCTATATTAATTATACAGCAATTATATTAAATATACAGTATTTTTATATGCTGTAATTTCACACCGAAGGTGGAAAAAGTTCTGACGTGATTAATCCTTGTTTCATGTTTTACATAGAAAAAAAATGTCATTTAAACAGGAGTGTGTGAACTACATCTATTATATGTCTAATATATATTTGTGTGTGTTTGTGTGTCTGAGCAACTGGTGCCTGTCGGGTCCCTGTGCAGAGTTTGAAGTCTAATTTAAACCCACAGGGCCAATGCAGCTGCCCAGACCAAAATGGAATCACACACACTAGAGAAGGAGAGACCAAAAGAAAGAGGAAACAGACAATACCTTTTCAGATGTGAATCCTGGCCAATTCTTGGAAATCATTTCTCTGATATCAAACCATATTAAAAAACCATATGCACCCACCCACACACACTCACAGTGAATCATTTTCAGATATTTCTTACCGCTATGGGCCTGTGAATCCGTTCATTTGTCTCCATGGCACTTTTTCCTTGCCACGGCAGCTCCCGATTCACGCCCAGAAGTCCAAATCCAATCCAAATGGGATATGAGTGTCACAGAAGGCTACGTGTGTGAGTAGGTCCAAAAAGTTCTAAGAGTGTTGGAAAGTTGGCCAAAGCTTTGCTCACCTCAAGCCCCCAACCCACATTCCTCTTCTGTCTTTCTCCTCTCTCTCTCTCTCTCTCTCTCTCTCTCTCTCTCTCTCTCTCTCTCACACACACACACACACACACACACACACACACACACACACAAAACTGGAACCTGAACTCAGTTCAGGGATAGAGATGAGGAGGGGGGGTCGAATTGCAGGACTTGTGCTACATTTGCAAACTGGGGGTTAAATTTAGCTGTTACAAGCAGGGGCAGAACCGTCTCCCTCTCTCTCAAATTTAGAAGTGGTATGAGATGGTGTGTAGCAAAATGTGACTGGGAATGCAGTCGTCAGCCTGCAGGGTGCATGTGAACATGTGTGTGAAGTGGTGAGGTTAGGAGGAGGAAGTAAGAAAACACTTATTTTCAGTGTCTCTAATGACAAATTGACAGCTGACAATGACGTTTACTATTCTATGACTAACACTTAATCTCCTACCCAAATGTTCTCTCAGTTGTCTGAATCACATGATTTTTACTTTGCGTACAGGCCACAAAAATTACAACATTGCTAAAATATTGCTTTTCAGCTGGAGTAGTAGTCTTACCAATTATGCTTTTCAAACTCCAGTTTCCTTTCTTTACAGACACAATTCTTATTTAAATTGTCGAGAATAGGAGGCTTGCGGCATTGTAGCAGGCACTAAAGCAAAAGCAGAGAATGTTACAGTAGTTCAAGATTAACCATTATCAATTTTGTTAGTTTTTATAGTTTATTTATTAATCATAAGTAAAAGCCTATAAATTGGTCACGAATCAAATCCATCTACAATTTCATTGTGCTTTGAAAATAAAATAATAATTTTTAAATATGAATAAAATACTGTTAATATGCAATGAAATTTGAAAGTTTGACCATTTACATTTTTTAACAGTCTAACTACAGTCTAAATGATTTTGGTTTCTTTGGTAAAAAGTTCTACGATAAAAAAAAAAAGATAATGACTTAAATACATTAATATGAGCAGCTGCACATTTGCATGATAATGTGCATTATATTTGAATACTTGGCTAATTTACCAAAAGATCAACCTTTGCTATAATCATAAGTGGGACTGTGATTTTAATGTTTTCAATTAAAGGTGTACAGTATATATATATATATATATATATATATATATATATATATATATATATATATATATATATATATATATATATATATATATATTGTCATATTTAGGTGCACCAAAAGTAATTTATATGGTATATTTATTTTATGCGTTTTCACACTTTATGATATATATATATATATATATATATATATATATATATATATATATATATATATATATATATATATATATATATATATATATGTATGCTGTATATAGTATGTCTATTACTAATAAATGTGTGCAAATTATTGAAATCAAATGTGGAATACTTACTCATAAAGTGTGAAAACGCATAAAATAAATATACCATATAAATTACTTTTGGTGCACCTATATATGACTTAAGTATTTGGGACCTCCCATGTAAAAAAAAAATAAATAAATAACGAACGCTCTTATTAACACTGTTAGAGAAGTTTTCTCACCTTCTTGTTCTCCCTCTCAAAATAACTCCAGTCTACCACATGGATAGTCTCACTTGTTTTCTTGTCCTTTTATCTAATCTATCAGCCTAACTGTTTGTGTGTATCCATCTGTTTTTCTGCCATCTCTTGCAATATTCAAGACTTCAGTGTGCTGCCTGGAACACCTCCTGGTGGGTGTAAATGTGCCGTAGAAGTAAATATTACACCATAGTTAACGGCATGCATTGTGGGTAATTATCAAATAAATATATGTTGATATGAATTATGGTATTTCATGATAAGAAAATCTGACCCAGTTATACTGTTGAGGCTATGTAGATGGTATTAATTATATTATTATATAATCATATATAGTAGCCAAAATGTGGACAAGAAAGAAAAAAGGGGCAAACAGTTAAATAAAAAAATGTAATAAATATAAACAAACAAATAAATAATTGAATTAATTCTAACAATTGAATTAGGTTTTTTTTTTTTTAAAGGCTAAAATAATTATATATGTTCATTGTTTCAAAAAACAACCTAAGGCTAAAAGTAGTGATTTTAATGAGTGCATTTAAACATATTCTAGCAATTCATAATTCAAATAATTTTTATACAACTGTTGTGCAGAAGTGTTGTAGTTCAGTGGTTAAGGCTCTGGTTTACTAGAACCTGGCTGATTAGAAGGTTAAGGGGTTCAAGCCCCAGTATACAAAGCTGCCACTCCTGGGTCCTTGAGCAAGGCCAATAGCCCACTGTGCTCCAAGGACACTGTGTAATAGCTGACCCTGCATTCTGACCCTCAGCTTTCTTCCTTTGCTGGGATATGTTAAGCAAAAAAATTCACTGTGCTGTAATGTATATGTTACAGGTAAAAAAAAAAGATACTTTTATGTTGTGATATTTAACCAAATGTCTCATAATTTTGACTAAATATCATTTCAGTGCATTATCTCAAAATACTGGCTTACTGGGCTTTATTTAAATGACTATAAGTAAATTGTTGGTGTCAGCAATTCTGCAACATTCAACTCAGAACACAGACTAAATATTGTTAAACATATTATTTATAAAGTCTCATTACAATATTTTTGCAGTATTATCTACCCCACATCTCTTTTTTTAAGACAACATTTGCATAAGTTCTTCATTATTACAAGGCATATGCAATGGCACTGATAAGTTCTATAAGGTTGAATATCAGAATATTTCTGATATACTGTCACAACCTAGAATGCTTTAAAAGAATCTGTAAATGTTGTGACTTTTTTGGTACCAATGTGGGAAAAGCAGGTACCCTCTAGAATAGGCAGTATAGGAAACCCAAATACACACGTAGTTCTCTTCCCAATTTCTGAGATTCGTTGCCACACAATGGCCATGAGCTAGAAGTTAATTGTGTGATATTAGCTTTGCCCATGGCATAAAAGCTGATGTGATATTTGGTTGTGCAGCTGCTGGCTAAAGGCTATAATTATTCATCAGCCTGTCCTTTATCTGTCTCTTTAGAAAACCTGTACCACTGAACAGGTGAGTGTGTGTCTATGGGTGTGTCTATGTGTGTGTGTGTGTGTGTGTGTGTGTGTGTGTGTGTGTGTGTGTGTGTGTGTGTGTGTGTGTGTGTTCTTATCTTGGTGGGATGGTGGGAACACACAAATAAAGTATAAACGTATTGGACATTTTTGACACCTTCTGTGGACATTTTTTGTATATTGGTTTATGAGGGTTAGAGTCAAATTTTGCAACACATTAAATTCCTGCATTCATAATTATGTGAATGGAAGGTCCTTTTAAAAGTAGACAAGTGTGTGTGTGTGTGTGTGTGTGTGTGTGTGTGTGTGTGTGTGTGTGTGTGTGTGTGTGTGTGTGTGTGTGTGTGTGTCTGTGTGTCTGTGTGTGTGTCTGTGTGTGTGAGAGAGAGAGAGAGAGAGAGAGAGAGAGAGAGAGAGAGAGAGACAGAGAGACAGAGAGACAGAGAAATAGAGTGTAATTGTGATGTGTAACCCAGACTGTTTTGGGTGCCCAGAGACTTCCATGTTATATTCATGGTCCATTGCACACACAAGCAAGCAAGCAAGCAAACACACACACACACACACACACACACACACACACACACACACACACACACACACACACACACACACACTCACACTCACACAAACACACACACCAGCTTCATTTCCCTTTGGCACTTCCTACAGAGCAGCATGGGGGAGGCCCTGTCACCATGGTAACCTAGGCCGGTATAGCAGCACTACTGCGAGTGTGTTCATCTTTGTGTACAGACGTGGGTGTGTATTAGACCAGGGCCTACACAGTGTTTTTTCTATGCCGTTTTCTGCCAAAGATGGGGGAGCCGCATGTACATATAGTGCACATGCACTCACACAGATCTTGAAAATCAATATCCACTGTAACTGTTTAACCACATAATAGTATGTTTCAGCTCTCATACAGGAAAGGTCTCTACAACCCTGTCTAAGCAGAATAAAGCATTCTTGTATCTCTAGGTCAGTCGGGTTCATGTTAGAGTTATACAAATCTACAGTATCTAAATCTAATTTTATCTGGACAAGAAATGCAAAAAAATACATATAACCTGGATTTTCATACTACATGAAGATCCTATATCACCCTGTTTGTTAAAAAAAATGGCCATTATAGAACCTTCCTAGAATCCTTCATATTAAATTAATTTCGATTTATTTTTATTTGTATAGCACTTTTAACAATCGACATTGTCTCAAAGCAGATTTAGAGATAAAGTGATTATAAAATGTATAAAGAAAAGAATGTATAAGTTTGTTCCTTAAAATTGCAAGTGTACCTAATTAGCAAGCCAGTATAATCATGCCACATATAATCAGATAAAAAAATTGTACTCATGATAACAGGTTTATTATTACATTATTACAGCAATTCTCTATTTGGTGATTAAATGTGAATCATCTGCAGAAAGCTGGTAAGACGTTTACAGTAATTTGTTGGATATTGAATATGAACTCTATACATGCATCATGTTTCATTTCAAAGCAGTTTCATTGTATCGTGCTTTTAACAATAGCCATTGTCGCAAAGCAGCTCTATGTAAATAAATGGATTAAAAATACATTTATAGATTTATCTCTAATCATTTGACCTTATAAGTTTATCTTTAATAAGTAATCCAGATGTAACATTCATATTAGCATCTATTACACAGGCTTATGAGCTAAGGAGATGACCTAAGCTACACCCAAATTTAAGTCACTTATAAAACAGCATGTCAGAATGTCACGCTAACTTAACATAGGCACATAAATATATACACTATCATAGACAGCTCTTCTAGTTTAGTGTCACTGCATTGTGTGAAAGGAAAAAAACATGCTAAAATAAAATATAATTGATGTTTATGTAAAAATCATACATTTCTACATTCAATGCAAGCCATGTTTATCGATTAATTTTTCATCACCCCTATACAACCGCATAAGTTTCACCACCATTTTTTATTAATAAGGTTTACACCAATGTACATGATGCAACGCTGTAGGCTAATATGAATTTGATACTATGTGCTTTTCTACAGTCGGTTAGATTTCATTGTTTGCCCTAGACAGCTCATATGCTACCTAGAGCCCCATATGATACATTGACTGAGGGCTAATGTGCTTTCCTCTACACCATACATGGATTTAAGGGATACAATAGAATCAATTAATGAATGGAATATACTAAATGACAGAAATAACAAAACATAAAATGTGTTTTAATACTTAGAATAGTTAACATAAAATAGTTGACACACTATTTTTTTTAAGAACGGTACTTCACCTAAGGTTGAGGATCCAGACTGGGATCACAAGAGTGGGCGGTGTTTTCTTTCAAGTGGGTGCAAACAAGTTGTTAGATATGAAGCTCGCAGGATAAATACAGAGTTAATTAACGTGTGGCGGGTGGCAGTCCTTAATAATTGCTGGTTCCTGGTTGCAGTGGCTTAAAATAGTTTGCTGGGTGGTTTATATTTTGGAAAACAGAACCAATTAAATTTGTTTTTAAATGTTGTGGGCAGTTTCTTGGACCACTTATATACTCAAATGAGGTAGCTTAGTTCAAGGAACGACCAAAGACCAGATTCAAAGACCATGCTGAGAATACTGTTTTCTACATAAGGCATTTGTTTTTCAGAGTTTACCAGGTTTTTTAAAGGCACAGAGGTAAGCTTAACATTTAATAATAATAGCAGCAAAAAAAATTTTTAACTATATGAGCTACTATTATAGTGTGAATACAACCAACAAATGCTAGAAAATGACAGTTTGGAAGGACCTACAAATTTACCTATCTATAGATAGGATAACAACTTGTTATGATAAAATATTAATTAAATGTAATTGCTTTGAAAAGCAGTTCAGCTGAATAAATCTCAAAGGGAAGCCTACTCTGTTTCTGTTCCAGGATCATAAGGATACAGCTTCTGCTAGCACAGTCATGGCGCCAAAGACTGCTATGATATGTTGATGTGTGCGGCTTAACCTTTTTCTTTACTTTGTGCATGACTAAAGGAGGTAATGTTCCCTGTGTTGTCCCTGTTACAAGGCAAGAGGGAGACTTCTTATTTTGATACCGCTTGCTGGCGGGCAAATGTCATGCAGCAGGGGCGTGGAAACACACCGAAAGGAAGGAAGCATTTCAGCATGACACGGGAACCTTTCTTTAAAATGTCAAGTCAGTGTGAGGGGCTGAGCTACAGGTGCAGTCTGTATGTAGGTAAAGGAACACAATGTAATGGGAAACAGCAGTAAGATATGCTATTAGGTTAAATAGAGCAAAGCACACTGACACTCTACAGTTCAAAGATTTAGGCTAGTGTCCACACTAATAAAATGAATTAATCAAAACATTGTTGTAACAATACAAAAACCTATCTAACACAAGTCTAACACAAATGTCTGAACATTGCGTGACATTCTATTTAAATAATTAAATAATTAATTTTATTGACCACAAATTTAAAGCTGATTGCAAGGCGGCTTTAAATAAATCTTGATGTAGATTCAGAACAAGTCAGTAACATTAGCTATAAAAAACTTGAGACAACATGAGGAGAGCAAACAGATTATAAAAGGAACCTGACTTTTTTCTGGGTCACTGGATAGTGGGATTATACATTTATACTCGTCTACAATTGTGCACTAAGTCAAACTTCACTGCATTGAAAAGATTTTCAGTGTGATCGTCCTGTGAATATAAACCCTGGGTGAATACAGGACAGATAAGACTTAAATAAATTTATGATAGCTCTAATAAATTAGAGACATTAGTGTTGTTCCCATTTACATTCCTTGTGAATAATTAGAAATGGGTTCCAGTGATCCCAAATTTACCCAGAGTGACATGCTCACCTGGTTGTTTTTAGAAATACAAAAATCAGATTTGTTTTTCATGTTCTTTATGACCTGATTGCGTGGGTGTATATGGTTCCATGATGAAATAGCACACACGTGGGCAAGATCCATTGTGGAGCGTTTGTAGACTCACCTGCCGAACAAAGCTGTTTGAAGTTGTGTCGGACGAGGTGCTGCCATCAGATCGCTTAAAACGGCTCTTCCTCTTTGCGTATTTCCCCTGAAAGACACAATGTTAGACAAAAAGAGAAATGGTCAGAAATGAGCCTGCAACCCTTAAACACCCAGGTACATGCAAAAAACACTGTCTGTACTCCATGTCCTCTCTTCATGTCCAGATATGATTACTTATGATTACTCATGTCTTCCAGGACACTGTGGGACCCTCTAATCTGATTGGCCCGAACTGTGGCCAATAACCTCCTGGCCCTTGATGAGGCTATGTGCAGCATTTGCAAATGCTAGACTCTGTCGCCATGGAGATCTGAGAAAGGCTAATTGGATTTGGTGGCAATAAAAGACCTTTATGGAACAGATAGTACTGTAGCATCTCTTGCTCTCTCTCTCTCTCTCTCTCTCTCTCTCTCTCTCTCTCTCCTGACACACACACACACACACACACACACACAACAAAACAAATCACTTTATAATAGAACAATTACACCATTGTTCTTTCTCTTCCTTCTGACACACTCCCACACCTTCTGGCTTGCTTCTGCAGATCTTGAAATGAATGACATGTAGGATTCATCAAAAAGTGGCAAAAAAATACCAAATAGCCCAGTGATTACTAAATTAGAATGGAAAAGCTCAAATCTGACTCCATTAGGTCCTCTTGCTAGTAAATCACCCTTAAACCAGTACAGAACCTGTTAGGCTATAGAGGAAAACAACCTCAAACAATCTCTTGTGACATTTTTTTGCCTCCTGAAGCAGCAAAATCATCAACAAATGCTGTGTTAATTAATTAAACCTCTGTTACCCATTAATATTGCTAAATTTTATTCTTATCACTTTCCCTGCGTTTTCACAGAATTCATGATTATTCTCATTCTAACCAATTCATTCACAGCAAAACCTGTGCCTATTTTTTAATTCAGTAGAAATCTGAATTCGTTATTATGGGTGGAGATGGATGCTGCATATACACATGGAGATCAGATGGGACAAAAGGCCAACCAAATGTCAAGTGAAGGAGGAGGGTTTGTCATTATGGCAATGAGAGATTTCCTGTTGACAACACCCACTGAGTCTAATTGAATATCTGAAAAATGGGGAAGTGGAGTGATGAGGAACTTATTTTAAAAGTTAAAAACAAGACAAGATGCGAAGACAAAGAAGAAATAAAAAAAAGAAAAGAACAGGAAAAAATAGAAGGAGACGAGAGAATAGAACAAAAATAGACAAAATTAACAAAAAGGAAGAGAAAAGGAAATGAGATGACAAAAGAGAGGGGAAGAAAAAATAATACGGGCGAGTAACCAATAAGACAAAGAGGCAGAAGAAAAGCGGAGGAGATTGGAGAATGAAAACAAGAAAGGAGAGGACACAAAAAGAGAAAAGGCAGGACAGGAGCATTAGAGATGAGAGAATAGAAGGGAAGACAGGAAGAGATGAGTAGAGAAGAGACAGGAGGAAAGAAGAGAAGAGGCTAAAGAAATTGAGACAGGAAGCAAGGAGAGAAGAGGACATATAGAAAGGAAAAAAATTGAAGAGATGGCATGACAGGAAAGGATCAAACCTGTACATAATTCTTTTACAGAAAATGTGATTTTTTTTTTGTATCTTTGTAAAAATGTTCCAACTCCTAAACAGCAATTGACACAAAGCGGCTCAGACATTCTTCACAATACAAAAATATCAGCATGTGGTGTATAGATCTAAAACGGATGTAAAAGATGTAGGCAGAAAAGAAAACCCTCACGGTGTCCCATTTTCTAATCTTGTATATCATGTCTCATACAGTTTTTCGAGCACTTGTGATTCTGTCCTTATAGTTGCAGTCATGGTTCTTCTGATGACCACAAGCTCATCAATGTTCCAATATTGGCAATCACACACCACAAACATTCCCCTGATCCAACTTACTTCACTACACACTCAGTCATACACGCATGCACAAGAGCACGTACACATTAACACAACCTGCTTTGTAGTTTCTACCACCTCCTCCTCAGATCTATGTATAGAAATGATTCAGATGGAGCACCTCTCGAAACACACACAGCATTATGTAACATTTGAGGCATAAACATGGATCTAACAATCAGGGACATCACTGAAATTTGAGCTTATATACTGACAACAGGATAATCAGAGAACTATTAAGAGAAAAAGTCCTCAAAAGTATGACAAGAACTTATCTTACATATTACCTGATGCTTGTTGCTTGAAACACGTGTTGCTTCATTTTCTTTTCTGCGAAAGTGTAATTTCTGGTATAACTCTGGTTGATTTTTAGTTTTTCTAGACATGATAAATGAATGCACCTGTACTGACATGGGCGTGGTGGAAGGTACCGAATTAAAAAGATGCTAGTTGCTATCTATTGCCAAGATCACAATGGTTAGCAAAGCTTAGCTGCAGTAACACCAATATGGGTGATGGAGTATATTATACAGAAAGCATTGCTATTAGGGCACATTTGTCCATTTATTAAGCAGTAGCAGGCACTCACAATTAGTCAATGTGAGAACAACTCTTCGGATGACTTTCTTTTCCCTTGATGAACTACAAGGCCACATAGCATAAATGATCATCAAACAGGTTCACAACCGAGAACATGGCCCATAGGTTGATGAGAGCCATCATCTATATCTCACTTCCCTTGATCACACATTGCAAAAGATTTAATTACTAATCTGCTACTATCTAGAGGATTCCTGAACTCATTTTCAGAAGGCTTGTTACCTCATGCCATTTCCCAATGGCCCAGGAAACAACATAAACTATTTTCAGCAAGGATTTTCTGTATGTTTTGGATAGAAGAGTTCAGGGCAGGTCTACAAACCCTTCTATCAACATTCAAGCTTTAACGAAAAACCCCTATCTGTGTATCACATACATATGTTCGAGTAAATTGCCTAAAACAGGATATGTTTGCTGGTTATTTATAAAGTAATACTGCACAAATCATCAGCATACACTCATACACTCAACATTCCCTGACCTATTTTCTTAAGTCTCACCTTTCAGTATGTCTTCAGGTATCTACCCTGAATCTATTTCCATGTTCTGGAGAACTATCAAAGGACCCTGGCATCAGTGAGTGTACAGTGAGAAACCAACTTCAAGGCAGTACTTCTCCAAACGCAATTAAAGGAATGATATAGCATAGGACTATTTTTTCAACTCTGAATCACTTTTTTTTGTTAAAGCATTTATTAGTCTAACGCAACACAATGCACAGTTTTGCCATTGTTCCACTCTGATTGTTTATAACATGTTCAGACACTTTGTTGTACGATCACCCTTTAGGCTTATCGTTCTTGTTTGTTGTCTTGTGCTTTGCTGTTTTTTTTTGTACCCATTTCTGCTCTACAATTTGTAGATTTGGATTGTGTTTGTGTGGCTGTCTGCTTAGAAGTTATCTTCAATGCACATGGATTTCACCGTTATGAATCAAGATCGGCTGTTTGTCAGCTTTTTCTTAATAATACCGATTTATCCATCCAACAACCACAACTGTGAAATGTTGATTCATCCCAAATTACCCACAAATCCTTAGATAATGAGGAAGTTGAAAACAACTAACAAAATATCTACAGAGGGAATTTACTACCATAATCAAATGAGACGTAGATTAAAAAAAAGATATATTTTTATACACTTTTAGGTTATACACTTTAAAGTTTTTAGCCTGTACTATACCACACTATAGAGCAACACAAAAAGCTTTAATGCCTATTATAAAGCCTATGCACAGATTCCATAAAACTTCAGCAATAACTATTAACATATTTTTACTTCTGTTCATGATACATATTGTTTAAAATTCATCTGCATGCTTGACATAGATTGCATTATAGAAATTGATCGTAACATGTGGTGAGCAAAATTTTGTGTTAATTTGTGTGGTTCATTTATGTTTATTCTATTTTGCCATTTTAAAGTAATAAGTATTCAGAGATTACCATATAAACACACTCTGCTCTGCCTGTACATGCTTAACAATCAAAGCACTGTTGTAAATGATGAGGTTATTTAAATAATAATAAAACAGGCATAGATAAATTAGGATTTTATGATTTGAATGAATCCCTGTGGAGGTATAAAAAATAATTAGGTACGGAGTAGTGTGTCTCACTGAGCTCATGTGAACTGAAATGATCAATTACTTGAAAGAATATCTTTTCCAAAGTTGTTCGAATAAAATGCTTCATGAAGATTAAATTGTGTCCAAATCCATCATTGACTTTTTCTCGTTTATGCATTTGGATCTCGCCATTAACCTGATCCTAAAACTTTTAAACAAGCTTTTTCTTCACTACAGCTATGCATATTAAACTGAATGAAATGGCTTGCACGTGTATGCATTTCAGTGTTTGTCAATACTACTAAATACATTTTCAGTGAAAAAAATTTTTTTTCAGCCATACAGTCATTTCTTCCACAAAAATGTTGTTATACTTCAGCTGCTTTTGTTAGGGTTCACTACAGCAGATCCTTGGCCTCCATATTTGATTTGACACAGCTTAGGACTGGCACTGACAGTGCACAGGCTTGTGCAAGTCTCAGGAGTGGGGCTGGTTTCCTGCCCTGGAACTCAACCTAGCCTGTGTCAGTGAGAGCATGGGATCCTTAGCTGCAAGACCACCAGGAAAGATAATACCATTAAAATACTGATGTAAAATATAAGAGGAAACATTTACAGCATTTGGTAAATGCCTTTATCCAGACTTACACTTAACTGACTTTACACACTGGGCAATTGATGGTTAAGGGCTTTACTCAAGGACCCAGCAGGGGCAGCTTGGTGGGGCTGGGATTTGAACTCACAACCTTCTGACTCAAAGTCTGACATCTTAACGATTAGGCTAACCCTTTCCTCTTCAAACACAGAAGTTAGAATACAAGTTATAACATTTGTTTGCCATCTTGTATTTCATATACAACTCCTCCCAAAGTTACAATCTTGCAGGGATGGAAACCACATGTTTAGGCAACAGTTCAGTATTCTATAAATTCCACAATGCGACATTTTGATTTACAAGGTGACAATTAAGTATTTGATAAAACCTCTGAATTCATTATGCTACAATAGGATGTGACATGATATGATTCAGTGTAGTCACATCTGATCAATAAGTGACCAGGCTTCTTAGACTTTCCAGATTAATGAACTTGCTAACATATTACATTATTAATATCAGTCGCATACCCTTTTTGTTTTAGAATAATTGATTTGTGATCAAACCTTATTAGCAATCCTTATTAGTAATCTATACACTAATCAATATCATATGACTGATCTAAGGACATGAAAATATTAAAGAAATAAATATTGGTGAGCTTGTATGCCTTTCAAATACAGACTTTGGCTTATATTGTAAAGCTTTCAGACAATAAATTAATATTTTATTATGAGGTGATTCTGATGCTTGCCTATGTCAGAAAGTTCAGAAAGTCAAATTTGGGATGGGAGGTAAATATACCATCTCATTTCCTGGTTTTAACATGTCTAAGGAAGTGTGTGTGTGTGTGTGTGTGTGTGTGTGTGTGTGTGTGTGTGTGTGTGTGTACACAACTACGCTTTCCGGTGCACGTGGGCGTGGTTATAATAAAGACCGAATAATGAATGACATCATTCCTCTGTCTAGAAACGCGACCAGAATCTCTATCTAATTCTCTAAATGAATTGTATTCCTTTTATTTAATTACTTGAAAAGGACTAAAGAAAAGTACAAGGTATTTAGAAGTAATTATAAGTATTTACATGGCTGAGATTTGTAAGGTTTAGAATATAAACCTGAATATTGATTAATACATTCAAAAGCAACAAAAAACAACCAACCAAAAAAAAAAAAAAAACATCATGGAAAAATATATGTAGTTATACCTATACTATAGATAGCACGGATATAAAGAAATAAAAAAATAACCACATTGGTATACAGTATATAACGGTGTTATGCAACAGGAAGCCGAAAAGAAATGAAATATAAATTTAAAAAAGGGGGATTTAAGATATTACAAGCCCTTTTGGAGCTTGGTGATGATTCATTACTAACACTCACAATTCGTTTATTATTATTAATACTGGATATGCAAACACACAACGGAGTTGATATTCTGCTGAAGAAAAAAAAAAAAAAAAAAGAACCCACACATACCCCAGGAGATGGTGACTGGTGAATCTTCTTGTCTATAATAAATTCCTATATTAAAGTAACGTGAATCTCGGATTTAAAGCGCATTTCCGCACGTGCACACCGAAGTGTTTGTGTGCACGCAGCAGGTGTGAGGTGTGTGTGTGTGTGTGTGTGTGTGTGTGTGTTTTCTCTCGCCGTTTTTTCCCCCCTTGCTCCTTACCTGCGCGTGCGAGCCGTGGTGGTCGAACATGTCCATCTGGATTTCCTGTGTCGAGGTGGAAGGCGTCCTGGACATCCCTTTCTGTACCATTGATTTCCAGCCTCAGCAACCGTGTGTTATCTGACGTTTTGCTTTTCAGTGCGCTACGTTGTCTTGTCTCTGTGCGTGCTCATTGTCAAAACCATTTTGTTTCACGTTCGCTTTTTTTTTTTTTTTTCCACGCAGATATTAGGGACCGTACAGCGCTCCTCTTGCGCGCGCGCTGTCGGTGCGCTCTCACTATGTCACCCACACACACACAAACATACACACACACACACACCGAGCTCAAGCCTGCCGTCGTTACGATGACTGGCCACGCCTCGTCCTTTCTCCTCCCAGCCAGGATACAGCACCCCTGGAGCACAGAGGGTTAAGGGCCTTGCTCAAGGGACCAAGAGTGGCAGTTTGATGATACTAAGGCTTGAACCACCCACCTACCAATCAATACCCCAGAACCTTAACCAATAAGCCACTTCTTTCCTACTCCCTAAGGTCCATGTCCTATATCAGGATGGAGGCTGTTGGTCCCCAAGCATCAGCTTATCTTTCTCCATTCTTGGTAATACAATATTGTTTGGAACATCCCTGTTCTGACAGGAGTAAAAACCTGGTGTGGTCTTCTATCATTGCAGGACATCCACCCTAAGAATGATGTTCTGCAAGGCTTTTCTGCTCACCATGGTTGTAAAGAGTGATTATTCACGTCACTGTCTATACAACTGATTCTATAACCTTCCTAAGCTCTTCTCCTCTGATCTCATCTGAACCTCTATAGATCAGAGGTGCCCACAGATGGGATATAATCAAGTGCAAATAATTTGTTACTGTACTTAAGTAGATTTTTCTGGTATCATTACTTTGCTTCACTGTTTTTGACTTTCACACATTCATTTTATTTCACACAAATATCTGTATTTTCAAATTTCTTACATTTTCGAAACAGGGTCGTTACTTTTTAATAGTTTTAATCTATTTGTTGACATGATCAATATTTGTTCTTTTTTTCTCGCTTCGTTTTCAGCCCATTAAGCTATTTCTTGTGGCTTTTTCAACCTGCTACTGTTGTATAATTTCCTGGCTATCACGCACCACAGATGTAGGCTAGCCTATGAGGCTAACAACTAGCAAGGGAGAAGGCAACAAGAAATATGGCTAACGTGGATGTAAACATGACTGAGAACAGATTAATTCTTGATCACCTGATCATCATCATTAGCTTTGCTCTGCTTATGTTCTATATGGTGGTTGTTCAGCCTGGATACATCCATTATGTCTTTTTAAACATGAGTATCTGTACTTCTACTTAAGTGAAGGATGTGTGTACTTTTGCCATCTCTGGAGGTGCCTAATATTTTGTCTATGAAGGGACAAAGCTCAAACTAAATTAATGCCTTTAAAAATTGTATTTTTAAAGTTCCAGTTCAGTGAGACTTACAGTACAATTAGAAACAATCCAATTTATTGTACAAAAGTGTTTAATGCCTAATACAGCCAATCAGTGACCTCTAATGAGAGACATAAAGCTGGTCCTTATTTTTCAAAAGTTTTTCCAAATGTTTTTTTTTGTTTTGGTTTTTCTCTCTTGAAATATGTGGCATGGCCAAATCAAACGTTACGAAGAGACCAGTTTGTGCATCTTTGCTATAGACCAGTGATGTGCAGTGAGGTGAAGAGCGGGTGAGGCAACGGACACATATTTACGCATATATGAACCCCATCGAGATACATTTATAAAATTCTTAATAACTTGATTTGATTGGGCAATCCTATTTAGGTGTTATACAATCAGTACTTAGACTAACCCAGTTATTAAGGTTGCACAAGCTAGTGCACTCTTAGTGCCGGTCCCAAGCCCGGATAAATGTGGAGGGTTGTGTTAGGAAGAACATTCAGCATAAAAGATGTGCCAAATCAAATATGTGGATCACGAATCAGAAATTCATACCGAGCAGTCGAGGCCTGGGTTACCAACGACCGCCACAGGTATCGTTAGCTAACAGGGTACCGGTGGAAATTAGGCTGCTGTTGGCCGAAGGAGGAGAAGGAGAGGACATCTACAAAGACGGCAGGGAAAGGAGAAGTGTAGGAGAGTGGAGGTTCGGGTTGGTACTTTAAATGTTGGTACTATGACTAGTAAGGGGAGAGAGGTAGCTGATATGATGGAGAGGAGAAAGGTAGATATTTTGTGTATTTAGGAGACAAAGTGGAAAGGGAATAAAGCCAAGGGCACTGGAGGTGGGTTTAAACTGTTCTATAATGGTGTGGATGGAAAGAGAAATGGTGTAGGGGTGATCCTGAAGGAAGAGTACAGTAAGAGTGTAGTGGAGGTGAAGAGAGTTTCTGATAGGGTGATGAACGTGATTTTGCTAAAAGAATGGAAATGGCAGTGGTGAACACTTATTTTAAGAAGAAGTAGGATCATAGGGTGACCTATAAGAGTGGAGGAAGGTGCACACAGGTGGACTATGTTCTATATAGGAGATGCAACCTGACGGAGAATGGAGACTGTAACGTGTTGGCAGGGGACAGTGTAACTAGACAGCATCGGATGGTGGTCTGTAGGATAGTTTTACAGGTTAAGAAGAAGAGGAGGAGAGTAAGGACTGAAAGAAGAATACGATGGTGGAAACTGAAGGAGGAAGCCTGTAGTGTGAGGTTTAGGGAAGAGGTCAGACAGAGGCTCGGTGGTGTTGAGGAGGTGCTGGATGATTGGACTACTGCAGAAGTGATAAGGGAAACATATAGAAAGATACTTGGTGTGACATCTGAAAATAGAAAGGAAGACAAAGAGACGTGAGGGTGGAAAAGGAGAACAGAGCTGGGAAGGATGTGCTGCAAGTTGTGTTGACTATTGAGGAGAGTGTGTTGAGAAGATTTAAGCAGCTGATGTGAGAGAGAGAGAGAAGGTGTGGAGATGGTGAAGCAGGAGGTGGATAGGATTAGTAAGAAGGAAGTGAAGAGTGGAAAGTCGGTAGGACCAGATGACATACCGGTGGAAGCATGGAGATGTTTAGGAGAGATGGCAGTGGAGTTTTTAACCAGGTTGTTCAACAAGATTTTGGAAGGTGAGAGGATGCCTGAGAAATGGAGAAGGAGTGTGCTGGTACCGATCTTTAAGAATAAAGGAGATGTGCAGACCTCCAGTGGGAATAAAGATGATCAGTCACACCATAAAGTAATGGGAAAGAGTAGGCAAAATTACAGAAATAGCAGTCTTCTGCCTCTCATCTCCACAACCTCAACTACTACTGCTCCTGTTGTTTGTTTATAAAATATAAAAATGAAAATCAAAACTATTAATTTTGCAGCCTAATTTTCCTGGCCCTGACCAGACAATTACCAAGTATGAATGAATAAATAAACACTGCAATACTGATAACAAACATATACTTTCGCTGTTGCCTATGAAACATCCCATTCACATGACTTTATTGTAAGTATTTGCAATAATAACTAACACAACAGCTAAAAACAACTGAATACAGCATGTTGGATGATTTGAAATTAAAATTCTAACATATTTCCTGGACCCTCTCTTCCATAAGGCATCACACCAACTTCTGCACATAACGCAGAGCAAGCGTTAGCATGCTGCCAAATTTAAACTCGCTTTCCCATGATGCTTTGCGGCAAGTATACCATTCATAGTTTAGGGGGGGGGTATAGATTTTTAATCATTAATACTGTGTTAACGACATTATTTTGACGTTATTCAGAAAAAAATATATATATCATTTTACTAGTACAATCTTATAAGTACATCTGTTTATAAAAGATCTGAAAGGAGTTTATTTTGAAGCCTCGCGTAATGGTACAACCCAAGTCGCTGTTGACAGTGTTGCGTATTTCTTGCAGCCATGAGGTGAGACTGATGTATTATATTATTGGTTTGATATTAAATCACAAGAATCAGTGTGTAAAGAGTTTAAATATGTCGAGATTTTAGGATTGGCCTCTCAAATATATCGTATGCAGTATATTAACAGCTTTACGGGACGCTGCAGTGAACCGACTACACTATCGCCATTTTGTCTGAAAGTTGTGATTCCGAGCTTGAGCTCAAATAAACAACACAGAAATGACAGTAAGATATTTGGAGATAAAAACAGACAGGAACGCTGTGTATTATATTTGTAATACAGTATGTAGAGTTGTCTGAGATTATTTCTTAAAGAAAATGGGAATACATTTTTGCGATGTCCAATAAATTTGGAGATGATTATAAAGATGTAATGTTTTATATTAAACACTTCAGACTCCTAAATACTCAATCATTCAGACTATAGGGTTTAAATAAAATTCTGACATTTTGTCTTTTTAATCACTTTCAGTTTCACATTTAACTTCAGCCTGAGCTGATCAAAGTGCTGCACAGCTGTCAGGAAAAAACATTAGTACTTATATATAATAACATACAACAAAATACACTTCAACGTTTACAATATATTTTACTATATAAACATCCACCAGACACAACATTAACATAATGACCAGTGAATAACACGATTTTCTTCACCTGTTATTAAATAGGGTATGTTAGACAGCAAGTGAACATTTTGAGTTGAGATACTGTAGCTAAAGAAATTGCTGAAGAAGTTATTGATGTTAATGCTCAACAGGTCAGGACTGTTTTGGCAGCAAATGGTGGACCAACAAAATATTAGGCAGGTTGTCATGAAGTTATTCCTGGTCGGTGTGTGTGTGTGTGTGTGTGTGTGTATATATATATATATATATATATATATATATATATATATATATATATATATATATATATATATATATATATATATGTGTATATGTGTGTATATATATATATATATATATATCTATCTATATATATATATATATATATATAAATATATATGTATATGTGTGTATATATATATGTATATGTGTGTATATATATATATATATGTATATGTGTGTATATATATATATATATATATATATGTATATGTGTGTATATATATATGTATATGTGTGTATATATATATGTGTGTATGTGTATATATATATATATATATATATATATATATATATATATATATATATATATATATATATATATATATATATATATAATTAGACCACAGAACATCTGTGCTTAGTTCTTGAAGATGTTTGCAACAACCCCACCACTTAGTTCCTTTAAAAACTGTGTGCAAATATACGT
The DNA here is from genome assembly GCF_946808225.1 of Silurus aristotelis. Lineage (NCBI taxonomy): Eukaryota > Metazoa > Chordata > Actinopteri > Siluriformes > Siluridae > Silurus > Silurus aristotelis. The sequence continues at coordinate 7,306,432 of NC_139590.1, forward strand.
TGACGAATTGATGCTGTTTTGCACAAATCGTGTATATATATATATATATATATATATATTTGAGCTGCTGCTATAGATTTTTTATTAATCGCGTATTCTAACGATTATTCCATCGATTAATCGGGTAATCAGAAGAAGTACTTTATCTTTATTAAAGAGAGAGAAAATAAAACCAGTTTCTTAAAATGAACGAGTAATTTGTTGTTGGTTTTTTTTTTTAAGAAAAATGTACATTTTTATTGCTGAAATTGCATACAAGACTTTCAGTGAAATCCAAACGCATTTACTGCGTTTAATCAAATACAGTGCTTTTAAAAAAATCCCTCCCCAGTGGCTGCAAAGAGTAAGTTATGGGAAACTATTGGTTTTATGAAACTCAATTATTCTCGCTCATGAATTTATTTATTAAATCCCGCACAGTATCGCGATGTGGTTTTCTTGTCTCCTGAAAAGCTGCTTGAAATTTTCCACGGATTATATAAACATTTCTTTCCTCATTTTCTTTCCTCGATGACTTGTAAATCTGAATTGTGCAGATCCATAACCATTAGCCTCATGGTGCTGCAGCTAACAATGTTTCCTTCTACAGTTCTGTAGAATTTTGAAGAAATCCTTTACAAATCTCTTTTCAAATGAATAAAATGTGTTATGGTTCTCATATTTCTTCCTCCAGTATGCTCAGGCTTCAGAAGAGGTTGGCATCTAATGTATTGCACTGTGGCAAAAAGAAAGTGTGGTTGGACCCAAATGAGAGCAATGAAATTGCTAATGCCAACTCCAGTAAGCAATTTGGCTATTCTAAATCAATTCTCTATTAATATTAGAGACTACTTTTATTATCACATCCATTTTCTGCAGGTTGTTAGATCTTAACCTCATGTCTGATTTTTTTTTTTTTCTTCTTCAGGGCAGCAGATTCGCAAACTGGTGAAGGACGGTCTGATCATTAAAAAGCCTGTGACGGTTCACTCTCATGCTCGCTGTCGCAAGAACACCCTGGCTAGAAGGAAGGGCCGCCACACAGGCATTGGTAAGCTAAGATGACTTTTGTAAATTTATCTCCTCTCCTGATAATCATGATCAAAATAGAAAAATGATAGCAGTATATTGCATACTATATAAATGCAAAATTCAATATTAAAATACAAAGCTTTATCCGATCAGCCTGAGTAATAAGAACTAACGTTTGTAATATTGAAATAATCTAGCTTTCTCTTAAAGCTCATCACTGCTAACTATAGAGCACAATGCTCCATCTAGTGGTCACAGGTAGCAGGTTCAGGTGACGCGTTTTAGAACCAGAACTGTTAGGAACTCAAAGCATATCACAGCATGGGTCATGTGCAGAGATATTTACCAACCTCAAATACACCTAGCCTTTTTCTAAAAGAAAAAAAAAGGGATTATTACTTTCAACATGTAGAAATTGTTGCATTTTAAGAAGTGTTTAATCTGTCAATGTGTCTGAAAATGCATGTATGTAAAAGTCTAAGATGATGTGTAATGAAAAGGTAAGAGGAAGGGCACAGCAAACGCTCGGATGCCAGAGAAGCTATGCTGGATGAGGAGGATGCGAATTCTGCGCAGGCTGCTCACACGCTACAGAGAGGGCAAGAAGATCGACAGACACATGTGAGTTTTATTTTTGCTGAGTTTTACAGAGTGGTTAGAGAATTGTAATTCAAATCTCGATTCATAAAACCAAGGATTATGACATTTCCATGGTTATTGTAATAAAGATTAAAATCTAGCTGACATGCTGCTGTAAAGTGCAAGAAAGAATCAACTTTATATTATTACGTTTATAATTAATATATAATTTATAATTTCAATGTAATCAAAGAAATATATTATTTAGTACATGATTGTATATACATACCGATCGTGTTAATTTTAATACGAAAGGCTGAACAAAAAAGAATGGAAATTTAAATTCATTTAAAAAATCTGAAATAAGCTTCTTTTTTTTTAGTTATTTTTTACATTCCTATTTGAGTAGAAATTATTTTCATTATAATTATCATTCAGGGGGTTGTTTTTTAGGCTCCTAGGCAATTATTTGAATATAATACCCTTTCCCAAAATCATTTCACTGACTACAGGCTGCTAAGGGGCATTAGTGGGGTTGTTGCTTATTAATAATGTTCATTATTTTTATAGAATATGAATAGTAATAAAAAAATTTATTAGAAAAGTTAACATTTTGAAGGTATAAATTATTATTATTATTATTATTATTATTATTATTATTATTATTATTATCCGAATTTGCATTTACAAGGAATTTGTTTTGTTAACAGAAGCTTTCTGGCACATGGGGAAAAAAAATAAAAAATAATAATAAAAAAAGAATGATGTTGTACATTGTACAAGAAAATAGAGTATTGATGCACATAAAAGTTCAGATTTAGTTTATTAAAATTGGCATTGCACGTATGTTTTATTTTATTGCAGTTAAGTGTGTATTAAATAATGTTAAAATCTATATATTTTGTTATTTTCTAGTGTCTGAAAAACATTTAATGTGGTAACTTATTGTTATGTGGTAAGTTGTTCTTGCCGCTAGATGGCAGACAAAACAAAAAATGATTTCGCGTTTCAGGCGAATCAGTGTGTTGGAGAAAATTGCTGATAATAGTATTAGAAAATGTTATTCTAAAAGCAGAGTGTAAAAACAGATTATCTTTTGTTGCCATTTGTTACCTGCTATCTGATGTTCTAAAGAGTAGATCATTTAAGTGTACAGAGTAGTTACTTGTCTACAGATCTGTCCAAATGTTCTTTACTGTTCTATAATAATATTTTTTATTGATTTATTGATTATTTTTTTTAGCAAGCCACTTGTAGTGACATTTATTTAGTGGTGGAAAAATGGGCAGTGGATAGAAACCTGCTTTCCTTTAGACTTTTGTACAGCATTATGAAAACTCCTCCTGAGGAAAAGGTCATGCAACAGCTGTATCGCTCATATGAAAAGTTAATTGCCCCAAACTTAAATTTTAACTGGTTGTGCCTACTTTAACAGCAGCAACTTCAAACAAACAGTAATTTTCATAACTGTGGAGGAATTTAAGCCTGCTCTTTTTTGTTTCAGTTTTAATATATCATTTTTTGATGTTTTTTTTTTTTTTTTTTTTTAGCAGGAATCATTTTAATATTTTTTAGATGTTTATCTGTGTTCATTTGTAACTTTATGGATGGGTTGTCAAGCACCTGGAGGAATTCTGGTTGGCCGGTCAGATGGGGAAATATCCACCATTGTTTCAAGTTTTCACCATTTGGAGATAAATACCTTACTGATATATAACAGTGATGTAAATACATCTTTTCTGGAATTTCTTTTAATTCAGTGTCTAGTGTGCTCTTGTTAGAACCTTTAACTACTTCAGTAATTCAGGGTTCTATTCAGTAACTAAGGGGGTGATTACTTTTTAAAACAGGGCCAGTTAACAGAACAAAAATTTAAAAAATTTTATTTTGTGTTCTCTTAAGTTGAGACTGTTTAACGTTACATTTTTGTTTGGAAATCCGAAACTGTGCAGTATATCAGAAGGTATGACTAATAAGCACAAATAGATATAATCAAGAAAGTTCACATACATTTTTTGCCATTGTGTAAAAGCTACAGAACCAGTATTTGATGCGCTAAAAGCAAGAGCACACTTTCTTGTGTTCTGTTGTACTGTTGTTTAAGGTTACTATTTCTTGATGTAAATATTCCAGTTCTTTTGCTCCAAGTAACATCCTGATTCCACTGTTCTAAACTTTTGAAATACCATGTAGGCTTTTTAATATGTGGGAGGTGATAGCGCAGTGGTTAAGGCGTTGGACTCTGGTTCGGAAGGTTACACGTTCTGATCCCAGCACCACCAAGCTGCCACTTCTGGGCCCTTGAGAAAAGCCCTTAACCCTTAACTGCTCAGTTGTAAGTCGCTCTTGATAAGGGCGTCTACCAATTGCATAAATGTAATTGTAAATGTAACTGTACCCTCTCAGGTACCACATCCTGTATCTGAAGGTAAAGGGAAACGTGTTCAAGAACAAACGGATCTTAATGGAGCATATTCACAAGCTTAAAGCCGACCTAGCTCGCAAGAAACTCCTGGCGTAAGTGTCAATTATAACCACTTCCACACACACACACACACACACACACACACACACACACACACACACACACATTTATTTTGTTTATTTATTTATAAAAGCTAGCAATTTTTTGTCCAGCTACCAGTCAGTATACATTAATAGTGTGAATGAGCCCATTTGAGACACACAACTGAATTGGGTAAGAAAGCCCAGAGGTCAACCCTGAAGCCTAATTTCATTCTTTTTTTCTGTAGTCACCAGGCAGAAGCTCGTCGTTCAAAGACAAAAGAGGCCCGTAAACGCAGAGAAGAAAGACTGCAGGCCAAGAAGGAAGAGATCATCAAGAATCTTTCCGAAGAAGACGAGACCAAAGCCAAAAAATAAATTTGCCTTTTGTTTCCTTCTACATGTATTTCTCTGTTATACAAAATAAATTGGTTTAAATAAACCTAAATCTTTACATCCTGCTGTTTGGTCATCATTTGAAATAAATATAATTGTATAATTCAGCAAGAATACTGTGATAGGCTGTGGCATTCAAGGGATAATTCATTGTTGTTAACATGCCTAACATCTGCCAAGAGAACATTCCTCCCACTGTTACACCGCCTCCACCAGCCTGAAATGTTGTCGTAAGGCAGGTTGGGTCCATGGATTCACGTTGTTGACACCAGCTTTTGACCCTACCGTTTTCATCTCAGAAGAAAGTAAGATTCAGGTTTTTCCAGTCTTTTGTTTTTGACTTTGTTGTAAGCAGTATTTAGGATTATTACGAGGGTCTTGACAGCTTTATGAATATAAAAAGGCTGTGTCCCTATTTCGGTTTTTATGTATCTATTTCTTTAATTCTTTATTAAATCATGTTAATCAAAAACTTGCTCAACGAGCTTTTTCTGAATTTACATGTGTAGGAAACAGATTTACTTTTTGTTTTAAAAACTATTGTTCTCTATATAGATTCTAATCATTATTATTTTTATTATTAATAATAATAACAATAATAATATTCGTCCCTTCAGCTGTTTGCACTTTGCAAGTTGCTCTATGCTACCATCTTTTTCCCTGTGAACTTTGGACAAATAAAAGTGGGCACTCTAAAGCAAATTTCCATGTTATTTATTTTTTAGTAATTTCTTTATTCAATTCCTACTGCTAATACAGCTACCCGAACAGACACATCAATAATGGTAATAAGAGACCATTTAACAAAGAAACAACACACTTTAAAATAAGGCAATGCAGATCAGAGATCCACAATAAAGCCAGATAAACAATTTGTCATTAAATATTTTTGTTCTATACTGCAAGTGACATCAGCGTGAATGATGTCATAAAAAATTTAAGATAATTCTTATTATCTTATTATAGGATAAAATATAAATTTTCTGACCAAATTAACAGATTTTTAAAAATACCAAAAGACTTAGGGGAAAACCATTATTTACATTTCTAGTTAAATTTTTTGAGACGGTTTTAACAACTCTTTTCAAGTAGGTTTCCTTATTAAACTAAAATCACCTGGCAAATTAACTAACAAACCCATCTGAGCTTGATACCCGTTATTTCATCATATTTGAGAAAATAACAAAAACACATGCTTTCTTTAAAAAAAAACTGAAACCTTAATGTTTATTTTACTAAAATCCTACTAAAATGTTACATAATAATTTGTAGAACACAATGTAAATACAACCTCTTTTAATAATAATTTGGAACACAATTAAATATTGTGGAGGATTGAAGGATTGATTGAGGAAAACACAAAATTGGTATTTCAAGCATAAAATATTTCTTTGTAATTAACTATTCTATCTATTTATTTTTGATGAATGATACTTTGAATTGCCAATAAAAACCTGACAATTTTTAAATGATTCCAAATTTGTTAATGTATTGTAAAGGCACATTTGAAATCTGATCTCTGCTCTATAGAGATTACACACACTGTATTGCCAAAAGTAATGGTAATAAGAGACCATTTAATAAAGACACAACAAACTTTATAATAAGGCAATGCATATCAGAGATCCACAATAAAGCCAGATTAACAATTTTTTCATTAAAGATTTCTTTTTTTTTTCTAAAGAATTTAAGATAATTCTGAATTTATTGCAAATTGTTTTTTGACAGCTCTGTTTTATATCCCTTTTTGTTACATTTCTTCCATAGCAACCAATTCAAAAACAATGAACAGCAAGAACAAACACTTCAGTCCAAGAAAAAAAAAATATCCAGAACCCACCTATTAAAAAATCAGATAAAAAACAAACAAACAATTTATTACCAATTTTCCTACCAAATAAACAGATTTTAAAAAAATACTGAAAGACTTAGGGGAAAACCTATTTTCGCTTTGGCTTCAATTTATGAGGTTATGAGGATTATAGATCCCTGTTGCATAAATGGTTATAATATGTAAACATAAATGTATTTACTTTTGGCAAGTACATCTGGTTACTCACAGCACTTATCAGCTTTGGTGTTAGGTTAGGTCAATATAATTTCACACATATCTAAGGAAAATATGTATTGTTTTATAGTCTCCACTTTTGCAGCTTATAAAATAAGTAATAAATCATCCTTTTAAATAAATCATAATAATAAATCACTCTACTTCTAGAGACTACCAGCACTACTTGTCTTTTGAGTTATTGTTAGTTATACATCTTCCAGCGACTTTGCATCATTTTCCAATTAATTTTATTTCGATGTGTGAACCGCCACAACCTGACCTGCAAGATGTCCTACATTACACATTTGTCACACAATTGGCTAATTGTATAATTGCACGTGTACATGTGTTCCTAATAAAGTTAATAGTGATCATTCAAACGTAAACAGCATGATGGATGATAGAATTAGTCTGCGACATAAGGAATATATAACAATAGTTTAAATAAAATATATTGTAAAAACAACCAGAATAAGAAAAAAAGGCTGATTTTACAGTCCATTGAAATACCTTTTTATGTGACAGCAATGTTTATTAGAAATGATTAAAAGTTTAGAAATAGTCATAGTCTTGTTTATTAATTAAAATATTAATAGACAGAAATCCATTCTTAATTTTGTAAATGACCATTAGCGCTCGAAACTGCAGATTGTTAATGGAATGTCGGCAAGGGCAAACAACGGCCCATTTTCAGTTACCTTCCATCACTCTTGTGCACCAGTGGCACATTGTTATTTAATCAGAACAGGCAATTATACTAGCATGGCTGAATGTTGAGTGTAGCAATACAAATGGGCCTACTTTGGGCAACTCCAGTATCTGGTTTGTTTGATTAGGTTCTCAAAATATCCAGAAAGAAAGAGGTGAAACTTCGAGGAAAGTTTTTAGAAACATTTTTAGAACAGCAGAAACTGGTGTTGAAAAAAGTTTCGAGGTCAGTTTTTCTTTTTCAAAATAGTCAGTATGTTTAAACATTTTATTTTATCTCCAACAATTATATTACAATGTGGATGTTATTACATGTAAAATAACTGACAATGTAAACTGCTTTATTGATATTTTGGATCAAACACAAAATATGCTGTTCCAAATAATTATGTAGAATGCAATTGGTGAACTCAAAACTTCCAATCTGTCATATACGGTGCTTGGACAAAACATTTTTCATACAAATAACACAATTTAAAACATTATTCACAATTCAAGTTACATTTTTTGAGACGATTTTAACAACTCTTTTCAAGTAGGTTTCCTTATTAAACTAAAATCACCTGGCAAATTAACTAACAAATCTGTCTAAGCTTGATACCCGTTATTTCAACATATATGAGAAAAAAACAAAAACAAATGCTTTCTTTGAAAAACTGAAACCTTAATGTTTATTTTACTGAAATCCTATTAAAATGTTACTTACATAATAATTTGGAGAACACAATGTAAATACAACCTCTTATCTTTCATTTTAGAGATCCTCAGCTAGCAGCTTTAATCAACTGTTCCTCAAAAATTTAAGCCTGATCTTCAGTAATGAGGAAGATGTTGGCTATCTAGGCAGTGTTTTAATAAAACAGCCATATATGCAGCTGGCCAATAAGTAGGAAAGTCAATCTCCAAATGTCCAAAATAAGAAAGACACTTGACAAAGAACTTGGAATATTGTGGAGGATTCATTGAGGAAAACACAAAATTGGTATTTCAAGCATAAAATATTTCTTTGTAAATAACTATTCTATCTATTTATTTTGATGAATGATACTTTGAATTGCCATTAAAAAATTTTTAGTGATTCCAAATTTTTTATGTACTGTAAAGGCACATTTTAAATCTGATATCTGCTCTACAGAGATTACACACACTATATTGCCAAAAGTATTGGGTCACCTGACCTTTCCTGGTATATGTGGTTCTCTGTTACCACAAAGCTGGAGGCTCTTTAGATGCCCTATATTAAAATTTTGCATTTACTTGAACTTGGAAACCCAAACCTGTTCCAACATGGCAATGCCTCTGTGTACAAAGTGAGCTCCTAAAGATCTGGTTTACATGCTTTGAAGAGGAAGATCTTGAGTGGCCTGCTATTGAGCTCTGATCTCATCCCTACTGAACACCTTTGGGATGAATTGGAACGCTGAGTGCACCCCAGACCTGATCACCTACATAAGTACCTGCCTTTCGTAACACCTTTGTGGCTGATGAACACAAATATCCAAAATCACACTCCAAAATTTAGTGAAACATCTTCCCAGAAGAGTGGAGGGAATTATAAGAGCAAATTGGGACTAATATTAAGAAATGCAATGCTCACATACTGTACTTATGACCAGGTGACCCAATACTTTTGGCAATATAGTGTAGTTAAAGTAACATAGTTAGATAAACCATGGTTCACCATATTTTCAACAAGATCGTATAACCATGATTAATTTTTTTCTTGTTGCATTTTCTCTCTGTATGCACGCATGCATGCTTTTTTTCCCCTTTGTCCATCCCTTTGTTTCCCTAAAGATTCAGGATTTCTGAGAAAGGAGTGGGCACAAATCCCAAATGGACCCCTTTCATTTGCCTTTCATTACTAGTAAGATACAGAATACGCCTCTCTATAGTATGTTCAAACAAAACAGCAAGATAAAAATGTCCAGGAATTTTTAAGCTCTACACACAAATGAACATTTTCTGTGAGATAGGGTTTAGTAAATTATACCTAAAAGTACAATTGAATAAAGAAAAAGAAATAAAAAAAAACATATCTAAATCGATATTGCTATTCAGGCTTTCATTACAGTAGTAGACATTTTTGTAAGGCAACAAGTGGCGTTACATTCATTTTGTAGTAATATTGACCTTTACAGTAATAATCGACCTTCATAAATTCAGATCTAAAACAACTCTCAGAAAATTTGCGATAAGTAGCATAAAATAATCTTCAGTGTATTTCATATTTATCATTGCATTTTGTACAATGTTACTCTAAAAAGTACAGTCACTCTTCATACCGTATTGCATGTATATAGTAGGTCTCTTTCAGTCTAAGGAATTCAGACAGATTTCTTTTATGAAGTTAGAACTGTTCCAATCCTGCTGCGGCAAGGATAGCACTGGAATTGGAATTCAGACATCTTGAGAAAATAAATTAGCCAAACGATTTCATTATTCATTAAATAATATATTTTTTGTGTCCCACAGAAGAAGATCCAAACTAGAAAAATTTTAAGCATCTAAAAACCCTTAAACGTATAAATAATCCATTAAAAAAACTATTTCTAAACTTCAGAAATTTACCTTTCGAAGTTTATGAGACAACTGAAGCATAGACTATTTTGGGAAGTTCACATAAGTTTATTTTGTGCACTCCCCTAGGTGCAGATGGATCACACCTTTGTTATGGAGATTCAACAAAGCCTCGAACTCAGCTGGCATGGTGTGCACTCTGTTGTTTGCAGGTCGGTTATCATAATAGTGATTAGTGAGCTGCTGGTCAGTGTACGGGTGTGTTCCAAAGGGCCAAAAGCCATACAGATGGACGTTGTTGCAGAGCTCCAGTGCCAAGCTGGCCATCATGATACCAGTGCTGAGTCGAAACGAGTGAATTCCCTGGCCTCGCCAAAAGGCTGCCAAGTTGCTCAGGTACTCCGGGTTTGCGAAGACGGGTCGCGGGCCAGGAGTTCTAAAATCCTCTAGTGAGTAGAGCGCACGCAGGGACACAGCTGTGTTCTGCCGATATGAAAAGGCAGGCAGCATGAGCAGAGCATCCTCATAGATCTGAACATCTTCCACAAATTTCCGCCGTTTTTCATTCAGTGCACGGTACCTAGAGAGCATCAGAGAGATAAATAAGTTCAATAATTCAGTAATGCCAATGAGCTGAGAGCGTTTGGGTGTGATGGAGTTGAGCAGGTAGAAAAGAAAAAAAAAGAAATGTAAAGAAAATAAACGTGTGTAACATCTAAAAGTATACATTTAGTTATAATTTTTGCCATGCCTAACTCTAAGAACCAGTCTTTACAGTGTAACACCTATTTTGTTTACAGTCAAATGCCAGCCTTGCTTTGGCAAACAATCTGGCATGCTTTAATGAGAATGTCCACCTGTCTCACAAACGAAAAAAGAGGCTCTGATGAAAGAAGCATTTCTCTTAAGACATTCTGGTGAAAGGTCTTCTCTCACCCTGCCCATGGACTGTTTGCTCTTCTGCCCTCTGGAAGGTGCTAAAGGACCCTATGGAACAGCTTTTTCCTGACAGCTGTTCCTGTTTCCCCATAGCCTTCTTTTTTTGCACTCTCTATATCATTTTGCACATGTATATATATATATATATATATATATATATATATATATATATATATATATATATATATATATATATATACAGGGCGAGGCCGGGGGAGACAAGCGGTAAGAATCAAACACCTGTTGGGAATGTATCTAATCAGTGTTTTGCAGTGAGTAGGGGGAAAAGATAAGAGGAGTGAAAGAAGAATGCTGAAAGAGAGAGACACAGCTAGATGTGTGTGTGTGCGCAATGCAAGAGAAAGTTAAAGTAACTAATAAAGAAACCTGGTTCTGACAAAACTGTCCTTCCGTCCCCTGAACTGTTCACAACCTTTTCATAAACACTATACAATATCTCCTTTATTGTACTTATTTGTGTATAACATCTTCAGGTTACATATCTGTGTGGCACGTATGTGTGTGGCATGGAGACGCAGCGTCTCGTTCCCTCGGGGAACCATGGTTTCATACATAACCTGGAGATGTTCCCCTTCAGGAACTGGGCACAGCTAGGTCGAAAGACAGAGGGGCCAGGAGTGGCACTAAGGTCAATGCTATAAAACCTGACAAAGGTCAGCAGGGTGTACAAGTCTGCAACATTGCAGATGTCTTGAAGTGAAACTCTAGAGGACAAAGACTTAGAGGCTGCCACACACCGAGTTAAGTGAGCTCTGAACCCGTAAGGAGCAGGGAGACCAGGGGACTCATAAGGGGATAAAATACCATCCACAATACATCAGCTGAGTGTCTGCTTGTTCACAGGGAGACCTCTCTTCAGAGGGCAATAGCAGATGAACAGCTGCTTCGACTTCCTCCATAGCTCCGTTCTGTGTCCAGTGCTAGATCGTACTGAAGGGCGGGGTGGGCACTGTATACTGAGGTGCACAGTACCCCTTCCCAGCGGATTTTCCAGATAGTCCTATATCAGGACTGCGCCACAGCGACAGCGGGGACAGAACCGCAAGGGGCGGGAGCACCCTACTAGAAGAGTGCTCTCGAAGAGCAGAGCGTTCGCATTGAAATGCGAAAGCAATCTGCGCAGTCGGCTTACTCTGCTCCACTCCCTAACAAATGACACATAGGCTGTGCGTATCCCCCCCATAATATAGCAGGGGCAAGGAGGAACACACAGCCGAAACGAGTGCTTCGCTTTCTTTGTCGCTTTCATTTTCTTATTTTTTCTCACTTTTCAAAGAGGATGCTGGGATTGGCTGTGACAAGGTTCGTTTTACTTCCCGTATCTCCCTCATGGCCATTTCTCAGTGGTGGAAGATTACACCTGGAAAACAACAGAAAGAAGAAGTAAGTTAGAAGGGATTTTTTTTTAAGTGTATTGTTTGTCATTGTGTGTTTAGATTATTATTTAGATGATTCTCTTTCATGGCTTAAACTGTTCTGTGTAAATCAGCATCACACCTGATGACATAGGAAGCAGAGTCGATTTGTTTTCCACAGCTGCTGTTGGCTAAGATGCCTCCATTGCCAACTACAGAACACGTGTCCCATGGTGCATTTTGAAAGGGGCTATCCTAAACACGGGTACACACCGTACAGGGAGTATTAGCATTATTAATTTATTGTAATCATACAGTATTCCATGTGCATATTTCTGTTACATCATACCTTTGGAAATAAACCGAATAGGTCGGGGTTCACCTTCATTATCTTTTTTTTATCTGCATCATAAGTAATATTTGCCCCCAAAGGTGAGTTGACCTGTGTGACCACTGCATTGGAAATGGCATTGCAACTTTTAAAAAGCAGTGACCTAAAACAAAAAAAAAATGCACAAACAAAAAAGAAAAAAACGTCCTTATCTTCTTTATGTACATTGTTCAACAGGTGTGTGTGAAGATTCTCAGTCATCCAGGTGCTTTTATCTGGAAGTTGACTCAGAGGTTTATCAGACTAGACTATCTGGTTAGCTCGAAACAGTTCACATTATCTGCTTAGAGTGAAGCGTTTTAATAAAAGCAGATAGAAGTCGAGTTGACATAACAGGTAAAAATATTTGCGGAATTGTTCTTAAACCTGAGGGTTATTGAAAGGCCTCTAATCCTGCTATTGTACTACATATAAATTGCAAGAGCACTATTTGTTTGGTCCCCATTTCTTAGAAAGCATGAACACGCTAATGTTTTAGACTATCATCAATTCCAGTAGCTAACAAAGTTGGATGGGGAGCAGGCAAATAATATTTAATGGTAAATTTAGTTAAGGATATTCAATTTTTTCTTTTTAGGACTTTTCCACTCTGTTTATCAGATAGCACAAAAGCATTCGAAATATTATCGTAGAGAATAAACCCATGCTGACTGCACTGTCATATGTTGGGACCTGTGTGTTTGTTACCTATAGGTTTGGATGTTCTTTTCTTGTTTTATCCAGCTGGTCGAGTAACGCGTTAGCAGTTTGTCAATAATTACATCTTTCCTGGAATATAAACCCATAAATCGACAATAATAAAAAAAAAGCAGTGATAAGGGACAGTATGATGAAACAAAAATCATAAATCATATTTTTATAGTAATGTATTTGACATGACTATACAAGTTTCTATACATTTTTGCTTCAAGTTTCCATTCTCACTTTTTGTTTGCAGGCTTTTGTTTAACATTCTGTAGATCACTGGCAGCTGCATCACTGTGAACAGACCGACAGACAAAGAATCATTTAGAAGCAAGAGCAAAAATACTCATATTTTGTGTGTACAACAAATACATAGTGTAAGAGTGCCCAATTAGAGTGATTACAATTTTCACATTTAGGATTAAATTGGATCCAGATTCTACCAGGTAGAAAATATTTTTTTAATATACATTTAAAAAAATGTATATACAGTCAACCCCCGATAATTCGCGGTTCGGGACTCACGGCTCTGAAAATTTGCCGGTTCTCATTTGGAACCTAACTAACAACAAGTAATGAATTAATTAACATTTGTGGGAATTTTTTTTATTAATTCATTACTTGTTGTTAGTTAGGTTCCAAATGAGAACCGGCAAAAAAATAATTTTTTGTGGGAATCCGTCCCTTACGAGGGAAATATCAAGGTCCGTGACGTTGGAGTGACGTGGGGCCGCCTTCCCGTGGGCTCACCACCTGCAGGAGGGACCGTAAGGGACGGTGCTATGAGGATTGGGCAGCAGTCGGAGGCGGGGGCCTGCTTAGACTGCTGCCCCCGCGACCCGAATTATGGATAAGCGGGAGAAAATGAATGAATGAATGAATGTGGGAATCCGCAGCAGGACCAAATGTTCAGGAACGTTAGGAATAACATTTAATAACATCAAGAGATCATTAGGCCCCACCTTTTACTTACGCAAGAAACTGTTAATGGAAACGAAATAATAATACTGATGATAATAATAATTACAATATTATAATTATAATTATTACATTATTGCAATTATCATTATTTCTGTTTTGCCAGGCAGAAATCAGATTCCATGTGCCCTTAAAATAGGGTGAATTCCATAAGTTTTTATTGCATAAACCCAAACAGAGAAGTGTTTATTATTAAAAAAAATAATTTAAAGAAAACAACTAAAATAGGTTTTTAATCATTTTTTGTGTAACAATGATTGGTGCAATGTGCTGTGTATGCAAATTGTCTGGCATTTTCATTTGCTTTTTGCAGGATTATGTTTCATGTCATGTGGAATGTTGAGAGCTGCATTAAGCGAATTATGAAATTCAGTATAAAAAGGTGAAACAAAGTGAGTGTGTTTCAACAAGTAAAGATCTATATATCTTACATTCTGTTAAGCTGCTCTAAGTAAATATCTTTTGTTAAAAGCGCTATACAAATACATTTTTGAATTAAATAAATTATTTTTTGAAGCATGAACAATATTAGCATTAGAAACCTCAGTTTCTTTTGTTGAATCATAATACAATCACTATTGTTGAAACACTCACTTAGTTTAACCTTTTAATAACACAAAAAAGACAGCATTCCACTAGAGCTTTGTGTGTTGCATGGAATATATGAGTAATGCTTTCCTAACAGGAATAGCAGGTATCGTGCCATTAAGGTGAGGCACGTCACTATTTGAAACATTTCAACAGCTACTGATGTTAGCTCTTATAACTATATAGTACAAAGCTATCTAGGTAGTAATTAAAAATGTTGCAATAATAAAAGATTTTTAAAGATAAAATAAAATAATTTTTTTTGCAAAGGTTTTACAATATGTTTACAATATTCTTCTTCTCATTATTATTAGAACGCGACTGTGTTGTCCATGCTCTGAGTAATGAGTCTAATCAGTCAAAATTAAAGACAGACTGTCACAGGTGGGGTGACGTCACGACCAGGGAGTATAATGTGCACCTTTATAGAAGATGGCTTCAGCTTCTTTTTGTTCATAAAGCGCTCTGTGTGTGTTTGTTCCCTTGTGGTAAATGTCTATAAAGCAATCGATGCTTGGGTCGCTTGCTTGGGAGCGGAGCACACTAGATCGGTTCCCAAGGAATCCACGCATGCTGTGCGCATTCGGCATGCGCCACACGCTTTGTGTTCACAGGTCTATACGATCGCTTCGCTCCTGCTCATCGCAGTTTGCAAATATACCTCGCAGAGGTTTATTAGACGGCCTTGCCCCTTTCTCTTGCCTCACCTGCTCGGTTCAGCTCCCGTTCACAGGCGCCGGAAGCGGTAAAGTGGTCTCTCTGTCAGACAGAGAGTCTGGGTTCTACAGCCGGGGGGTTCTCTCGGAAGGGCAATCCCCTCCGCACAATCAAGGTCACACGGCGATGCCTACGTGCCTTAGATGCATGAAGAGATCCGGGTTCCTATTCCAAGGTCCGGTGTTGGAGTTCCTGGTCGTCGCATTGTGCTTACAACGTATGCGTTTCTCACGGGATGGGAAGCGGTCATGAGTGGCCGCTCTGCACAAGGTCTATGGGAGGTCTAGTGTCCATCTGAGGTGGCACATTAATGGCCTACAAATGTCTCGTATGTCAACCACCAGGGAGTTCTGCGTTCGTGCGCCCTGTACAGGCTGGCGTGCCAGATCCTCCTGTGGGCCCAGGGGATGCTCCTCTCCTTCAGAGTAGCCTATAACCCAGGCCCGCTTGAACGAAGCGCGATCCAAGCCCAGGGAAATTCGGCACAGCCCAGGTAGACCTGTTCGCATCTTTAGAGACGTCGCACTGTCCCCTATAGTTCTCCAAATATCCACCAGCCCTGTTTGGACTGGATGCTATGGCGCAATCGTGGCCGAGGCTGCGTCTTTTTGCCTTCCCCTCGTCATGCTGCTCACGGGAGTTATGGAGAGAATTCGCCATCTCCTCCTGGTCCATCTCCTCCTGGTAGCCCCGTGGTGGCCCCAGACCAGGAGAGGTTGAACCAGCTGTGCCCGGTCTGAGCACTGGACTGTTATGTCTACCATACGAGTCCCTGGAGAAGTCAGAACAACTGTTCATCTGCTACGGCCCTCCGAGGAGGCAGCTTCTAAGGCTTAATCCTCTAAAGTGTCCCTCCGAGACCTCTGCGACGCTGCAGGGGGGTCCACTCCGCTCACCTTTGCCAGGTTTTACAACCTTGACCTCTGTGCCACACCTCTGTCCTTTGACTCAGTTGTGCTCATTCACACTAGTCAGGGACTGGTCAGTGTGGTGTTATTGGATTCTCGTTCCCAAAGTATCCGATGCACCTCGAGTTCCTAGAAGGGAACATCTTTTTGTTCCCTGAGGGAATGAGACGCTGCGTCTCTAGCCACACCTCCGGCACACCTTTAGCACTTCCTTTACGGTTACAGAAGCTGAAGCCGTTTTCTCTCCAGGTGCGCTTTATACTCCCTGGTCGTGACGTCACCCCGCCGGTGACAGCCTGTCTTAAATGTTGACTGATTAGACTCATTAATGGACAACACAGTCACATTCCCAAAGCGTTCTGATGAGGCGTCTCATTCCTTCAGGGAACTAGGGTTACATGCGTAACCTAGAGACGTTTTTCAACATTACATTTCTTAATTCATGAATTTTTTTTTTTTTTACAATCTATGTTTGTTTTTGTTTTTTTAATTGGTTATTGGTGTTTCCAATTGTAGTGAATAGTGGGTCAAGAATGTTTTATATAACATTAATTGGTGCACTGTGCAGAATATGTGAACTGTGCTGCATTCTCACTTGCTCTTTGCAGGATTTTGGTTAATGCTAGGTGGGATGTGGAGAGCTGCATCACTGTGGGAAGACAGAGAAAATCACGTATGGCAATAATGAAATACTGTATAAATCAACATCAATACAGCATAAATCAACATTCATGTTTATAAAAAAGCCTGGTTATTTTTATTTATTTATTTTTATTTAATTAGGAATCAAGATTGGATATTGCTTGTACAAGCCAATTGTCATTTCACAAATATATATGCATTTATCAACAAATAATGGATTTACTGCCTACTTGATTAGGTCTTGTTATTTTAGAGTTCAATTCCACAGAATCATTTAAATATATGTATATATAAATTAAAATATATATATATATAGTCAGTCCAGTCTAAAATATGCATTGTAAATTGTAATAATTATATAATTTAATTATAAATTGTCAGAACTGATCAAAATTAGTGAAAGCTGTTAATCCTATACTAAAAGAAAGAAGTCAGACAGAAAAAGCCTTCTTTAAAATGTTTTAAACAAAAACACACGTAAAACACAAAAAAACTAAACCAGAATAAAACCTTGCTTTTCTTACTGCTTTTCTTTCACCCAACGGAGAAAATAAATGTGAAATAGTAGAAATAGTAAAAAATTGAATACTGTATTCAATTAATGTTGTTTTTACCACTTAGGTTAAAATCTTTCTTGCAAATTCACACCAGATTTATCAAGCGGTCTTAACATATTTGCAAACACATGGTTTTATTCAAAAAAATGTTATACATATTTTATTACTGAACTTAAAAACTATTTTTGTATGGGGGAAATATTTAATGACATTATTCAATAAAATATAAGCTTTTTCTTTTCATACTTTGCAACCATTCACATTCAAATCAGGTGTGGTACTGGTGTGAAAAGAAATCATCATCATCTTGCATGCAGTAAAATCAAAAACCTAGTTTAAATATTTGACTTGTCGTTAAATAATGAAAAATAATCAGTAAATGAGGCAACCATAATAAGTAGAAAAGTATAAACATCCAACAGTAAAATAACAAATAATAATAATGGATAATCACAACTGCACATAACAATCTAATATTATTGTTCAACAAGATTGTATTCAGACTGTATGCAATAATAATAAATGTGAAACCAGTCAAAGTGGATATATTATGAAAATCCGCAAGAATTTGCATTGACATATTAAAATAATAAAAAATCTCCAGTTGACCATATCATTAAATACCATGTATGCCCTCAATAATATTATTTGTAAATGCGAAAAGATTTCGTCCTCAATGTTATGAGTTGATTGTTCAGGAGACAATTAGCATTTGATGTGCTTTGATGTACTTTTTAAAAAGATTGAATACCACTAAAAGACCCATATAAATACATCAATAAGGGCAGGTCACCAAGTGGTCGAGTGGTTTACTGTTAAAAACAAAAAAAAAGGTTTGTTTTTTCCTCCAGAAAATAACAACAGGTTGAGTTTGAACTTAAACTAAAAAAAAAATGGATGCAGCCACTCTCTGTGACTTTAAAACACTTCAAACCTCTAGAATCCAGGTTTGTCAGTGTAGCTTTAATATTGTTTTTACAGGTTCCGAGACTTTGCTTTAGCACGTAACACACCCTAGATTGCACCACACCCACTCCGGTCCCCTAGCACTGCTTTCAGTATACAAAGAAAAGGCATGCCCACAAGGTAGTGCAAGGAAAATGTGTCCGAACAGCTTAATGACTCCCTAGATGTCCGAACAGCTGAGTTTTTTAAAGTTTAGGGTGTATTAATAATAATACTAATACCGCCTCAACAATGTTTTTAAGAATGGTATTCTTAGACAGTGACCTAGTAAAAAAGTATCAGGATGAACTTTCTGATCTTCACAGCAATTCTATTAGTCACTATGAGTAAGGAGATCAGTCAGATGATCACATCAGTCCACTTAGGCGTTAAAGTGACACTCAGATAAAGCTTTCGCCAAGGCAGGACAGGTCAGACATTCCACCAAGTTGAATCTGCAAGGTGTTTTCTGTTGTTTTCAGTACATACTCTATGGTGCAGCTCAAATTAAAATCTTTCAGTGAGAAAAGACTTAAAGGGGTCTCTAGTTAAAACAGAGATTGTTCCACTCTGGGTTTTCTTCTTGCCTTCAACTGGCTAGTTTGAAAGGCATCTTCAAACTTTAAATTACTCTATTACTCTACTCTATACAATGCATAACTCACTACTGTGGGTCATTTCATAATAATCCTAGAGTTTCCATTTAAGAAACCCATACTTATATGGTAACCCATACATAAGTATTATTTCTGCCATAGGAATAGCTATTAGTTCGTGTTATAATACAATTGGATCGTTCAGAGTTCAATCAGTGTACAAACCCATGACCAGCAAGATCTGAGTTAGATAGCTATGCACTCAAAATGTGTGTTGTTTTTTTGTGCGTGTCTCTGCACTGGTTAATTGTCTCATCTGTTTTTCGGCTGGTGGAAAGCAGCCATGGAATTTTCCCATTCATATGCAGAGTTTACTTCAGAGCAGGAGCAGGTTTTGTCCCCACTGACACTACAGGCGTGGCTGACCGGGTTTTTGTCAAAAGCTATTTCAATGTGATTATATAGACTATAACATGTTCAAATAATTTAAACGTGTCTGTCAAGTTAACTGAAAGTAAACTAAATATTTAGACAGTTTGATTGCATAAAAGTAGAATCCTAATTACAAACAGTTAAACACCTGGCTCTGAGCCAAAAACACACTACAAATATAACTAGCCTAACAACGGCACCCCTCATTCAGGACTCTTTGTGCCTTTGCCTATTCACTGCTCCTTGGCTGCTAGAGACACCGTGTTTGTCATGTTCATTTGTCAAAGTCGGTTTTTCCTACAGCTTAGTTGAATGTTGGATACAGTCTGAAAGTTTTACAGAACGATATCCACAGTTTCATTATCAACTTAAAGCAGTAATGTTTACAGTGGCATGGAGATATAAAATTGTCTGTCATGCTACAAAAAAAACATACAATTCATACAAATATGCTATTACAGAAAAATAAGTAAAATGTAACTTCACTGTCAGGTAATCAAAACTTATCACATAATCACATTGTGTTTGAACTAAAATACTGTAAAGAATTAGACACCTAGTGCTCTAGTAAATCAAACTTAACAAAAAGCCGATTGAAGAAAAAAACTGTGTAGTCATAGACATAGACATAGACATATACTGTAGACATAACCTGAAAGGGACATTGGTGTCGTGACAAGAAGTATGCAACTAGAATTATCAAAGGCAAACAGCTTTATAGTACATACAATGGTATACATAGGCTTAGACTACAACAATATAATATGTAGTGGGTAACAAAAGGCTGTTTTTTGTTTTAGGGCTTTGATGTATGTATCTTTGTTGTACAACCCACAATACTCTTTTTTCTGTTCAAACTTGTGATACTAGTTTGGTCCTCAATGTGTACAAGCACTCATGGACAGATTGGCTGACCTTTGATGCTTCATCAAATGATACTTGGAATACATACATTTTTAAGGTCTATTTTGAACAATGTAACACGTTATATAAAAAAAATATATCAGAAGATCCACAGCAAAGCTGGATGATTTTACAATATCCAAGGCATCATAGATTTTATATAGAAAACATCACCTTTCGAATATTTTCTATTTATGCTAACCTGGATTGTACAAATTTAGCTTGTGTTTTTCATTGTGTTAATACATTATTTGAGCAGCATGAATTTTATTATTTTCATTTTATCCTCAAAGCAAAAGCCCTAAAGTTCAGATTTTAGAACATTTAGGTTAGCAGTATTTTTAGGTGGATTTTCTCATATCGGGTCAAAACCTGATATACCATTATGTTGGTCCTACCACTTAGAACTGCGTTTTCCATCGTACTGCTTTGTTCCTACTGATACATCCTGTATTATGCTAGGGTATTACATAGCTTAAGGTAAGTTTTATTTTATGTCTCAGTGCTCCTACGGTTTATTCCTCATGTTTGTCCTTTGCTCTCTTGTTTGCTCTTGCGCACTAGGGATTTAAAGCTACATTTATATTTCTGTAGATCTACTTTGTGACAATCTACAGTATATTGTTAAAGAGCATTTGAAATAAAATTGATTAACAGTGGAGAAGAGTGGAGTATGTACAGTATGTGTTCTATAAGCAGGAGTCTCTCATTCCACTGGACAGGGAAGAGACTCAGAAAAGACTGAGAGATGAACAATAGAGCAAAGGTATGATGGGTATGAAAAGCATCAATAATAAGACATGTCACAAGTAAGACAGTCATATCTGTATTTGCAATTGCATGAATTGGCTCTTGGTAATATTTGTTAATACAGTTAAGATTTGCAAAGTCAGTAATCAAGACATACAACAACAGCAACAAGGAGGGGCAAAAGGCAGTTGCACCAGTCATGCAGGTTATTCTTTAGTTCTAATGCCAGCCATCAGACATGTATTGATTTTATTTGTATATATAAAAAGATTTTATCTGTACAAAAATTTGTAAATTGCATTATTGAATGTTGATTTTATTTTTACTTTATATGTATTAAACTTGCTGTGGTATAAAGTGTTTCATACAACAGCACTGGTGAAACATTAGAATCTGATTACTCAAGTGGTTCTAATTAACTTTCTATAACAGAACTTTTGTCAGTAGTTCCTAAATGAATTAAAATGACAATGTGCTCATTCTAAAATGTTATTATTTCTGTAGTAACAACAATTCACAGCCAATGCTTCATGTATAATCACACCTGAGAGTACTAAAAATTGGTTAAATAATGTGCCGTCATTGAGATGGTGGACCCTATTATTATTATTGATAGTGAGACATTTCCTGTTTTTAACCTGCATGAAGGAAAGGAGAAAGGAAGTGTTTTTTCAGTTTCTTATTTTAGTTTCTTTGCAACATGACAAACTTGGTTGTTTTTGTTTATATAAATTCTAGAAAAAGAGGAACTAATAAAGACTGTTTTTAGCTGTCATATTATGTGAAAAATACATGATTTGTTTTTCATTTCTTTTGTAAATTATTTAGCGAACTGTTTATTGGCAAAGTGAATACCATCAAAGAACCTAGACAATATGCTACACTACAAAGTTAGGCTTCATCTGCCAGTCTTATTCTTATAAACATGCTTAAGTATTAAGAACATATCAGAAGAATGTATTGATTACGACATTCTTGGGTATCTGGATTAAAGAAGTCTGAACCATGTTTAATGAGAAAATACATGATTATGCCTCAACAGAATCAGTCATTTAGCAAATCTAGCAAATATTTTTTTTTAAATCTTAGTTTACTGTAATATAGATTTGTGAATTTCTAATAGACAGGACACAAACAGTAAGGGTTTACAGTTAAGAATCCTATACTAGTATACTATACTAGTAGAAAAAAATGCATTAAGGTTTACAAGATTAGAAATATTGCAGGTGACTGAAGATATAGTTATATAGAGGTAAAAGTATATGGGGTATATTCATCCAGTTGTCTAACCTACAAAAAAGGTCACAGGGCAGACTCCCAGTGGACTCAATAGAGGGGACACACTGGATGGACTTGGAGAGGAAACCCAAGTGCCCAGAAATAAATTTGTCAATTGAGACTCAAAATGTAGATAAAGATGTAGTAATATTGCAAATATTCTAGACAGATAGGCAGTTTGTCCTCCTTAAACACACAAACATACCAAACCTAATATCACTAGTTGAAAAATTACTCATAATTAAGCTGAATTTGGCTAAATGAGTTTAATATAATGAGTTAAAATAATAATAATAATAATAATTTATTAAAGAAAAAACTATTGAACCAGCATGGCACAACATATATTACAGAATAAATTAAATTATAAAATAAAATAAATTAAATCATAAATAAAATTACAATTTAAAATGGTTTCATATAATCAAAACTAACAAAGTATAAAAAACAAACAAACAAAAGGATTTTATATAAAAAATAATTTAAGGTCACATTTCTTTTACATTATTGTGTTTAAATAATTTTAGAGCCTTTTTAAAAAAGGAGTTTGTGTTATGCCTCAATTTGTACGACAATAAAGGATCCTCTCATTAAAAATTTCATAGTTCTAAAGCTTTTGTGCGACTTTTAATGAATCTTTTATAAAGAAATCAGAATCAAGCACTTACCTGTTTGTAAAATAGTGCCAAAGCAGGCTGCTGAAGAGGAGGGCAATAAGGATGGACAGGAGCTTCAGCAGAAACCTCATCATATCTGTGATGTTTGTCTCCGTAGAAATATGTTGTTCACATACAGGTGTGTATGTTTGCTCATAATTATGCAAACACTCACACTGTTATAGATCTTCTTGCTTTTCTTCATTTTTTTTTTAACCCTTCTTCAAAACCCATCCCCCTTTTCTTCCGTTTTATACTACCTTTTTTGTCTTTCATGTCTGAAGCTTCTCTCTGTCACTCACACTTCCTCTGTGTTTTGTCGTTGTACATTCCTGTCCTACTCTCCACATTACACCTTCACTTTAAGGCATGCTCTTTTGTTTTAGCTTGGCAGTCTGATCTGTTCCTCTCTCTCTCTCTCTCTCTCTCTCTCTCTCTCTCTCTCTCTCACACTCTCACTCTGGTTCTTCCTCTATTCTCTGACAGTGTTTTTATTCTTTCTTATTTTCTAGCTTGACCAGCCTCACTATGTTGATCTATTCCTGTTGAAATTGTAAGCTGTTGCTCCCTCAACCCCATTTTAGCCTACTGGTCTATCTCTTAGTCCAGTAACACGAGTGCTGTAGACCGATTTAGCTCATGAAAGTCGCTTTTGGACTGGAAGGGGGTTGAGCATGTGTTTTGTTAGAGAACTATCTTCTGCCTAAAGTAACCAATAAGGGGCAGCAAGCAGCCTGGACTAGGAGCCTTAGCCAATCAATGTCAAGTCTGTTTTTAGGGGGGTCCTCACCACAAGGAGATTACAAGATAAATAGGTTCATAGTTAAAGAGGGAAGCTTTATTTTCCTACATTAGGCATCTCTGTAGTAAAGTAGCCATGTACATACTTTAAAATAAAAAAAAAATAAAAAACTCAAACCTTTGTGACAAAGGTCACAAAGCAGACCAATATAATGAATTATTTTTTTTATACTAAAACAAAGATTCTTTTGATCTTTCGTTTTACTCAATTTCTTAAGCTTAAATATATCGTGTATTAAAATGTAATCAGCCTGCCGTGACCAAGATTTAAACTCACACGCTTTTAATTAGAAGTTCAAACAAAATGACGTTTTGACATTTTTTATGTTTCAACCTTATTCCAAAACTGATTGAATTATTATTTTTTCCCCTCAAAATTCTATAAGCAATGCCCTATAATGACAGTACGAAAGAATGTGTTTGAAAATTTGAGCTCAGGTGCCTCCCCTGTTCACTGATCATCTGTGAGATGTTTCACAAACTTGATTGGAGTCCACCTGTGGTAAATTCAATTGATTTGACATCGTTTGAAACTGCACACACCTGTCTATATAAGGTCCCACAGTTTAACAGTGCATGTTAGAGAACAAACCAAGCCATGAAGTCCAAGGAATTGTCTGTAGACCTCTGAGACAGGATTGTAGCGATGCACAGACCTGGGGAAGGGTACAGAAAAATCTCTGCAGCATTAAAGGTTTAAATAAGCACAGTGGCCTCCATCATGCTTAAATAATTGGTGGTGAAGGGCTTTAGTCAGGGAGGTGACCAAGAGCCTGATGGTCACTCTAAAAGAGCTCCAGCATTTCTCTGTGGAGAAAGCAGAAACCTCCAGTAGAACAATCATCTCTGCAGCACTCCACCAATCAGGCCTGTATGGTAGAGTGGCGAGACGGAAGCCACTCCTCAGTAAAATGCATCATGCTATGGGGATGTTTATCAGCAGCAGGAACAGGAAAATTAAAACCTCCTATAAAGTGCCTCAGATTGGGTTCATCGTCCAACAGGACACAGCAGCCATGATAGCACACTGCCATGATAGCAAAGGAGTGGCTATGGAAAAGCTCTTTGAATACCCTCTAGTGGCCCAGCCAGAGCCCAGACTTGAACGGTATTAAACATCACTGGAGAGATCTAAAAACGGATGTGCATTAAGCTTGAGAGGTTCTGCAAAGAAGAATGGTAGAAACTGCCAAAAAAATAGGTGTGCCCAGCTTGTAGCATCATACTTGAAAATACTTGAGGCTGTAATTGGTGCCAAAACTGTTTCAACAAAGTATTGAGCAAAGGTTGTGAATACTTATGAACGTGTGTTTTTTTTTTTTTTTTTGTATAAATTTACAAAGATTAACAAACATTTCTTTCATGTTGTTCTTATGCAGTATTGTCAGTAAAATTTTGAGGAAGATCATGAATTTTATCCATTTTGGAATAAGGCTGTAACATAAATTGTGGAAAAAGTGAAGCGCTGTGAATATTTCCGGATGCACTGTATTGTTGACTGGGTCAAACAGAATGAAATAGTAACTCTGACACCTGCTGGCTGATGAGGTGAATTGTACTAAGCTCGTGTTACAGTGGGACCCTGAGAGAAACGTTCCATGAGGTTCTAGCTATGAGAATGTTCCCTGGGTGTGGGTTCCTGTTAAACAGTATTTTCCAGATAAAATAATAAGACGTCTGACAAGCCTTTTTTAACTAGTTTTGTTTTTTGTGCTGTAGTAAAAATATGACTTTTTTACTACACATAGCAGTACTACAGTGATTAAAACAAACGACTTTTGTACTTTTGGTGACATTGCATATTCTAAGTAAACACTACATTATTAGTACACTTTACTAATACCATATGTGACACATTACTATAGACGTTTTAGTACCTGTTTGGGGGATGTTTGCGTTATAGTACAAAAAGAAAAGTGTAAGTGGGATATTACTTTCATGTCTTGAAACTCTGAGCAGGTAAATGCTATTTGTATTGCTTGTATTAAGGTTTACATAATCGTTTCAGACAATCTATATTTATAAGTTTTACTGATAAGAGAAAGAGTACCAAAAGAGTAAAAAAATTAACAAGTAAAATTGCATTAAGTAGATAACTGTAGTTATCTGCACACATCAATACATCTGAGTTAGACTTCTTAATGCCCACAAAATGGTTGACGGGAGGACGAGAAATTAATTCGGTCTCGGACCTACTTAAAAATACATTTCCAAGAAAAGCTAGACATCGTGAGAAGGTCGGCCAACCCTGAAGCTAGCTAGCTTGTCTCAGCCCGGGAAAGGATTTGTTCACCACTTCCAGACCAGTACCCACGAGCGGTACCACTGGATTACAGCCTCTAAGGAGCGGTGCAAATTGAGTGTGCATCTCTGGTAAGTAGGTTGTATATACATTCTTTTTGTTTTTTCATGGTATTAGACAAATATTGATTCTGAACTGTTCCAGGTGATGTAGGTGCACAGTTGTGGTGGTAGTGTAGAGGTTTGGAGTCTTAACTGTGTTTCTTGCTTGAGTAAAATGGTATTCACCCTCAATATGTGAAATGCCTTCTCCCTGTAATGGCACGCGTTGTTGTATTGCATTTTTGTATAGTATTGATGGTTTCTATAATAGCGACATGATAGTAGTGGTATTAAGAGGTTCATTAAGTCGGGTAAGTCCTCGCTTTTTGTGTATTTGTCTTACACTGTCTTGTGTTGTCTTTGCACTGTTTGCACCAGGTTGCACACGTTGCACTTTATGTGGCGAGGACACTTACTAGTCCTTAGCCCTGTGTTTTCTGTGATGTAGCTCTATGTTGTTGTGTGTAGCACCAGGGTTCAGGAGGAACGTTGTTTCATTTTACTGTGTACTGCGTCAGCTATATATAGTTAAAATGACAATAAAAGCTTCTTGACTTGACTTGACTTGAAGTAACAAGGAAAGAAAATAAATACTGAAGGCAAATGCACGGCAAATGCACAGGCCGCCTGATTTCAAGTATACTGATTTCAAGTGTACGCAGTGCAGTTTTTGTTTCATGACTATGCTAAAAGTGCAGTACAGGCTCAATACTCCAACAGAAAGCGGAGGTGTTGTAGAATCTGGGTGAAAACCATAATTCATAATAGCAGTATTTTGCGCAGCATCCTTCCCTCTGAAACCCTTTCTAATGAGTCAGGATCCACACCAATGACAGTGCTGATAAGAATGTTCACTCTGTTTGCAGCAGCTTCCTTAATTCTGATTCTAAAGGACATAATAGCAACAAAACTGTAGATAAAATAGAACTGGCTGCTAGAGTGTGCAGAATCTGCAGATTCTCTTTGCAGTCAACTTTGGTCTTCTTATATCTAATTGTTTGTTTGTTTTACTGTCTAAAGAAACTTCCTGATAATTCCTGAAGCATCTTTACATTCACATTTTTTTTATAGAAACACTCTTTGGAGTGTGTTTCTCCTAAAACATGAAAAATTAAGACCTCTTTTCTAAGATAGTTGGTAAACTTGTTACCAGGAGGAAAAAAGAAACACACTACAATAAACCATGACTATGTCTAGGCTTTTTTTCTACCTGTAAACTCTGAGTTCTTTAAAGTGAAGATTTAAATTATTAATGTAAAAAAGATAAGATTCTACCAGAAAACAATACCTTGAAGAAACAATGAGGAAAAAACTATATATATATCCCTAAATCTTTTCATCTTGATAGGCCTTTATATGAAGTAGTACCTTTGTTGACATATAAATGTTCTATTCTTGCTCATTTGTGCATTCCCCTAGGTGCATGTGGATCACACCCATGTTATGGAGATTCTGCAAGACTTTAAACTCAGCTGGCATGGAGTGCATTCTCTTGTTTGCTGGTTTGTTATCATAATAGTGATTGTTGAGTTTCTGGTGGGTGTGTGGGTGTGTTCCAAAGGGCCAGAAGCCATATAGGTTGACATTGTTGCACAGTTCCAGTGCCAAGCTGACCATCATAATACCAGAGCTGAGGCGCACTGATCGAATTTCCTGGCCACGCCAAAAGCCTGACAGATTTCTCAGGTAACTCGGGTTAAAGAAAATGGCCCGTGGACCATTGTTACTAAAGTCTGAGAGTGAGTAGAAGGCACGCAGAGAAACAGCTGTATTCTGTTGAAATGAGAAGGCCGGCAGAAGGAGTAGAGAGTCCCCATACACCTGCATATCCGTCACAAATCGCCGCTGACGGGAATTTAATGCTTGGTACCTGTAGAGAGCATAAGTGAGAGAAATGAGTTACACATTCCACCCACACACACACATACACACTATGGAAACAGGATTCAGAAGGTTTAATAATCACATGAGTATCATCCTTTCATGGATCCATTGTGAATTAATGTACTAACTATCATCCAAACAGATCATGTGAATATTTGTTTAACTAGTAATTCCAAAAAACAATTCAATTTCTGTGTGAATGTGTAGGGGAAAAGACCCTGCTTACACAGGAAACACTATTTATTTTGTCTCTTTCTACAGAATGGGAAGTCTTTTCTCTTCACTGGATTCAGTTATGCTATATGATTTTTTTGTAGCTCCAGCCCTATTAATAAGCCCTCCAGTGGGAAGCATATACAGGGATTACCAGAATAGTCTCAGAGAAATGTGGTCCAAACTTATCGGGCCTGAACGTAATTCTTACTTGTCAATGACCTTGACCTTTACACATATGGAAAAAGTGTCTTCAGGGAAAGAATAAAATGAACATAATTTCTACTTTAACATTTCTTCTCCTTTTCTGCAGTAGAAACACAGATTTTCTTTACTACCCATGCGTCAGTTGGATCTCCAGTGCTTCTCTACATGCATAAAGTAGCAGTAGGATCTAGTTAGCTCTGGCTAAACAGTTTGTCAGGTTTAGAAATTCTAAGCTTTTAGGCTGAGCCTTATCATTGTAGAATAGAGATTCTTCTATAATCCAGTCTGCCTGTCTCGAGATGTTCCATTGTACTGCCAAGAACTCAAGCTAAGTTTTTAACTTAAACCTGTTGAATAGCATTTGGCCACTCAAGTCCAGCTTTTCCAGTCCTCTCCCAACTAAACCAAGTCCTCTAGTTATTTTAGATGACTTTTCCTGTGTTCATGCAAGAGCATACAAGCAGTCAGGTTATTTGTGACCAAGGTCCCCTTTTAGGAAAGCATGCTAATGGCATTTCCATTTTGACAACCTGGTGGATACATTAACCATCACACTCTCCATTAATTTTGCTTGTATTTCTTAGGAATAACCCTAGAAACCTCCATTCACTACTGTAATGCTCCTAGAAGCTGAGGCGATTCTAACCTGTTCCAGCTGTCCACGATAAATACTTGGCTTTTTGCCCAGTTCAAGTCTTTTTTTGGCAATGCTCTTTCACATGCTTCTAATCTTTCAAAAACAGTTAAAATGTCATTGTTAACATGACCGGTTTAAAATCTTTTGTACGTCTGACATGTACTACATTGCATGTTGGAGTCAAAGCATTTCTGTCTATCTCGTTTTTGTATTAAGCAACTTCATGTGGGGATGTTAAACACGCATACAGCAGCTATAAATCAGTTTTAACCAGACATATACAGCTCTCATAAAAGAGTTTAACCTTGAAGTATTCTTCTCCCAATTGGCACTAAGAATTGGCCCTTGTCTTGAGCATTGTGAAAACGTTTAAAAAAACTTACAAAATAAACGATTACTTTAAATACCTTTTCTTGATCAACTGAAAATGTGTTGGAATTATCAGAACGCTATTGTTCATTACCGTGTGGCCCAGTACACAAGACATTTGTTCTTTGCTAATGAATGAATGAGTTATTTCGGCTACACAAGTTAATATTATATTTTAGTCCAGAAGCATTAATGACGGCATAATTTTTTAATGTTCTATTATACATGACATATCAGGTCGTAAGTCGTGTATGTAAAAATATATATTAAAAACTGAGGCTCTATCTGTAGATGTATAGTACCTATGAGTGGCATACAATACAATTGTACAACTGTACAACCTAGACTCACTTTTGAAAGAGGATACTAGGGTTGGCTGTAACAAGGTTAGTTTTGTTTCCTGTATCTTTCTCATGTCCATTGCTCACTGGAGGAAGATTACACCTGAGAAGCAAAAGAGAGAAAAAGTACAATGAGATCCAAGGAAAGATCTGACGTGTAAAGTTTGTCAGTACATTCCTTTTAGGTTAGTCAGTCGATTTGTTTCGCTGACTTTATCTGTCTGGGTATCGCGTGCCATTGCATTGTTGAAGAACCATTTCTCCGTTTAAGATTCTGCACTGTCACAACTCAAAAGCCATGCAAAATTGGTAAAAAATTAATGGAGTAATTATAATACCAATATATAATGTACCTGGTTCCCTTGTGTCATAATGTATATAAAAGTGGGGGATGCAAACTTTGGTTTTAATAGACACTTTAAGGACAATCACAAACAAAATCACTTAAATTAGTACAGTCAATATCTGCCATACACATCCATCCCCATCTAGATTCATGTACATACATATATTTTTTATACTTTTTTATATTTTAACTTTATTTTTTTTATCCTTAAATTCTATTCCTTTTTATATGCTTAAATGTCAGACGGTCATAAGGAGCATTTAACTGCATGTCATACACTGTATGTATGTGTATGTGAAAAATAAAATTTTAATTTGAACTTGAACTGGCAAGCCAGTGCCAACCTTACAAGGAACCAGATTTCAATGGAAAGTGACTCTTATTTGGAAGGCACTAAATGCCCATTCGTTATAGATTTATTGCTTAGTTTGTATCGTTTGTGCATTCACTAATAAAAATGAACTTTTGCTCTGTACAGACCTGATGACAAATGAGGCAGAGTCGATTTGTTTTCCACAACCACTTTTGGCTAAGATGCCTCCATTGCCAACTACAGCACATGTATCCCATGGTGCTTTTTTAAAGGGGGTCTCCTAAATATGTGTACACACATTATTACTATTGCAAGATTACTATTGACAATTAAATGATTTATAAATGAGATTGATGAATAAAGGCTATATGGACAATAAGTTATGTATTGTATTTTCTTTGTGAATATTTGCATTACACTATACCTTGGGGAATATGTCAAAGAGGTTTGGTGTCACTCTTGCTTTTTTTTTAGCTGCATCAAAAGAAATATATGTTCCCACAGGTGAGTTATCCTGTGTAACCACTGCATTGGAAATTGCATTGCAACATCTGCTGAGAAGTGACCTGGGAAAAGAAAAAAGATTTTATTATATATATATATATATATATATATATATATATATATATATATATATATATATGCTGTATGCTGTAAATAAAAAAAATGCTGTAAATGACAAAAAAGAAAAAAAAAGTACAGCATTGTTTTCTGTAGATAACATTATTTGGAACAGTTAAATTCCTGTAAATAGCAGATGTGATAATTACATTTATGACCCCATGACTTTCTGACTAGAAGTCCAACACCTTAACGACAAAGCTACCACTTCCCCTTTAATAGAAGTAAATCAGTATGATATTAACTTAATTTTATCAGTTAAAAACATTTATGTCTTCCTTTAAAAATATTATTTTTACACATTACACATATATATATATATATATATATATATTTTTTTTTTTTTTACAGTTTTTTTTTTTTAACATTTAGTTGCATTATTTATACTTTCATATAGATTTATGACATTGACACATTTTTTTTGTAATCTTTTTACTCCACCAAAGACCTGGTGACAGAGCTACTGTTGGTATATGTAGAGGGACCTGTGTGTTTGTTACCTTAATGATTGAATGTTGTTCTCCTGTTTTTCCCATTTGAAAATGTCATTTCCTAACAGTTTGTAAGAACTTTCATTTTTCCTGCAACACAAACCCACACATGTACAATAAGAAAGTCACCCCACGCTGCTCAGAGATAAATACACATAATTCACTTTAATTCTTATGTTCTGTAAAGCTGCTGAAACAATGTCCATTGTGAAAAGCGTTATAGAAATCAAATGAAACTTAAACTTGAAGAAAGGAGGAAAGGATGCATTACTACATCTAGAAAAAAAAAATTTCAGACTGAAAATCAGATTGTATGATACATTAACATGAACACTAGCTTGTTTGTCTTTCATGATAGCTTTCTAAGATTTCTGTAAACAATTACTGATGTTACTTAAACTGGTGTGGCTTTCTCACTTGTTTTTTGCAGGATTTTCATTTGTAACGCTGTGTGGAGTGCTGGGAGCCGCATTCCTTTGAGAAGAAACATAGAAAAATCACTTATAGGAATGGCAAAGAATTAACAAAAAAAAATTTTCCCACATTAAAACCATAAAAGAACTTCAAATCAAACTTTTAATTGAAATACATTTATTCTTAAAAACAAAACAAAAATAGGAATTTTTATAAACTAAATGTAAAAAATGGTTCTTTTCCATTGTACATTTTTGTGCATGCTTAAGCAATAATTCATAACTTCCTGTTTCGCTGGTGTATAAATATGTGGTGACATAAGACAAATTTCCCTTCTTTCGTGTGTTAGAGAAAAAAAAAGAAAGAGAAGAAAATATTTATGCAATGAATAACTGTATTTATATATGTTCAGTTAATTGTGAAATTATTAAAATTATAATACTATTTAAATTGTAATTTTAAGGGGTAAAGAATCAGCACTTTTTTTATGCGTCCTGACAGACTGTCTCCTCTTTGCTAAATTCAAGGTAAAAAAAACATCCATTGTTTTTCTTACACCCTGACAAAACATCTCCTCTTTTCTGATACCATGGTCATGGATATTTGAACACCCTGATATTTTTCAAATTCTCCCACTTAGAAATCATGGAGGGGTCTGAAATTGTCATCGTAGGTGCATGTCCACTGTGAGAGACATAATGTAAAAAAAAAATCCAGAAATCACAATGTATGATTTTTTAACTATTTATTTGATACAGCTGCAAATAAGTATTCGAACACCTGTCTATTAGCTAGAATTCTGACCCTCAAAGACCTGTTAGTCTGCCTTTAAAATGTCCACCTCCACTACATTTATTATCCTAAATTAGATGCACCTGTTTGAGGTCGTTAGCTGCATAAAGACACCTGTCCACCCCATACAATCAGTAAGAATCCAACTACTAACATGGCCAAAGACACTAGAGACAAAATTGTACACTTTCACAAGGCTGGAAAGGGCTACGGGGAAATTGCCAAGCAGCTTGGTGAAAAAAGGTCCACTGTTGGAGCAATCATTAGAAAATGGAAGAAGCTAAACATGACTGTCTACCCCCTCTACCCCCTGACGTCCCAGTCTGTCGGGCCACAGATTTTCACACACTGCTTCCTGTGACGTAGCTTCCTGTGTTTGACTTGTTTGCCGCGAGTTACGTGTTTGTATCTCTCGGCGTCTTTCAAACAAACTTTGCTATCTATCTATCCGTTTTTCCTCTTTTAATAATCCTTAATTGTTTTTGTCTTCCTGACTTGTGCCTGTAGTTAGTTAACTCGACTATAACTAGTGTTGTTTATATTTATTTTCTCTCACTCACATCTCTGTATAATAAATCTGTTCGTGACGATAAGCACTATGCCGGTTGTTTGTCTGCATTCGAGCACAGGTGAGGACTCGTTCGAGTTGCAAACGGTGGCGTTGGAGATGGAGGCATTGGAGAAACAGATTCGCGAGCTGCATGTAAAGCATGACCGGCTGCGAGAGCGGAAAGCGGCGCTGGAAACATCCCGGGCGGACGCGCACTCATCCCAGGTAAACTCCCAGGTTGAACCTAACGCTCCCAGCACATCAACTCCGCGTGCTTCTATGCCCAGGCCCAGCGCACCTACAACTCCGGCACCGGTGCAACATGGACCCTGGATGCGACCGCGGCGGAAGAGACAAGCCAAGCCCCGATCGAGGACGTCTCCACCTCCACCACCGGCCTTCGAGATCTCGACCGAGAACCGCTTCGTCCCCCTCCGCGAGACGGAACGCGACACTGTTATTCTCGGAGATTCCATCGTCCGGCATGTCCGCGCTACCCGAGCTAAAGGTAAGGTGCACACTCGCTGTTTTCCTGGTGCTCGTGTTCTGGATGTCGCTGCGCAGGTACCCGCGATCCTGAACGAGAACTTCGGAGCGGTTGTTCTCCATGCCGGATCAAACGACACCAGGCTGCGGCAAACGGAGATCTTAAAGAGGGACTTCAGGATCCTGGTGGAGACGGTACGCAGCACATCACCCACAACGAGGATCATTGTGTCAGGACCTCTTCCCACTTACCAGCGAGGGGCTGAGAAGTTTAGTAGACTTTTAGCTCTAAATGAATGGTTACAGTCATGGTGTCGAGAACATAAACTTCTCTTTGTTAATAACTGGAACTGTTTCTGGGAGCGTCCTAGGTTCTTCCGCCCTGATGGCCTGCACCCCAGCAGAGTTGGAGCAGCAGTGCTATCAGATAACATCTCTAGGATACTACACACCATCTGACTGGTAAGACATCAAGAAATCTTCAACTATAAGAACACGCATACTACAGACCAAATAGTTACAAGTTCACACACAGCCCAGTTTATAGAAACCATATCTATTCCTCGGGTAGTAAAACCAAGAATTACATACACAAGATCCAGAAATAATCTTATTGCAGTTAAAACTGAAAAATGCCAGATAAACAAACACAACAAAGTTCTAAAGTTCGGTCTTTTAAACATTAGATCACTTGCACCCAAAGCACTGATTGTAAATGAGATGATCATAGAGAATAATCTCGATGCACTCTGTCTCACTGAGACCTGGATTAAACCAGGTGATTATATGGGTCTAAACGAGTCTACACCGTCAGGATATGTTTATAAGCATGAGCCCCGTCAGACTGGTCGTGGGGGGGGTGTAGGAACCATTTATAGTGCTTCTCTTAATGTTAGTCAGAGATTAGGATTCAGCTTTAAATCATTTGAAGTGCTCGTTCTTAAAATTGCACTTTCAGAGATGCATAGAAAACTCGCTCTGGTCACCGTGTACAGACCCCCAGGACCCTACGCTGATTTTCTTCATGAGTTTGCTTGTTTTCTCTCAGACCTCCTGATCAGCTTTGATAAAGTGCTGCTTGTAGGAGATTTTAATATTCATGTAGATGATGAAAACGATGCCCTAGGATTATCATTTGTCGATTTACTAAACTCTTTTGGAGTTAAACAAAACGTCACCAGACCAACCCACCGTTTTAACCACACACTAGACTTAATAATATCCCACGGAGCAGACGTCACTGATATAAATATTTTACCTCAGAATGATGACATCACAGACCATTATCTCCTACTGTACACACTACCGGTAGAGCAGATTAACCGTGTTTCACCACGGTATCGACTTGGTAGGACTATTATTCCAACCACTAAGGACAGATTCATAAATAACCTGCCTGATTTATCTCAGTTTCACATTAAACCCATAAATGCTGATCATCTTGATGAGATGGCGAACAACATAGACCTTATCCTCACTAGCACTTTAGACACTGTTGCCCCCATCCGGTTAAAAAAGGTTCGAGAACAAGCAACTGCACCTTGGTATAATAGTCATACGCATGCCCTAAAGAGAACAACACGTAATCTGGAGAGAAAATGGAGGAAAACTAAATTGGAGGTATTTAGAATTGCGTATAAAGACAGTATGCTTAGCTACAGACAGGCGCTAAAAGCTGCTAGAGCTAAACACCTGAGCAAACTCATAGAAAATAACAAAAACAATCCCAGGTTCCTTTTCAGTACAGTCGCTAAATTAACAACAAATCAGGGATCTGAAAAATGTGTTCCATCACAGTTTAGTAGTGAAGACTTTATGAATTTCTTCACTGAAAAAATAGATAACATTCGAAAAACAATTGTGGCAGTTCAACCTCTGACAGCATCTCCTGACACAATCGTACTTACAACCCCACAACTACACTGTTTTACATGTATAGGACAGGAAGAGCTGTATGATGCTATTATGAAAGCTAAATCAACAACATGTCAGTTAGATCCAATTCCCACTAAACTACTGAAGGAAGTGTTATATACAGCTGGTGAGCCTCTTTTAAATATTATTAACTCCTCACTATCGTTAGGTCATGTCCCTAAATCCCTCAAGTTAGCAGTTATTAAGCCCCTCAAAAAAAAACCTAATCTGGATCCAAACACGCTATCGAATTACAGACCAATTTCAAATCTCCCATTTATGTCTAAGATTTTAGAAAAGATTGTCGCTGCCCAGTTATGTAACCACTTGCAGGAGAACAATATCTTTGAAGAGTTTCAGTCAGGTTTTAGGCCCCATCATAGCACAGAAACTGCTCTAGTTAAAATCACTAACGACCTGTTTTTAGCTTCAGACCAAGGCTACATCTCCCTATTAGTTTTACTAGATCTTAGTGCTGCGTTCGACACTATAGATCATGATCTTCTCCTCGATCGCTTACAGAATTACATCGGTATTCAGGGACAGGCATTAAGCTGGTTTAAATCCTACCTGTCCAATCGTTACCATTTCGTAGATTTAAATGGAGAGCTATCCAGGATAATGCTAGTAAATTATGGCGTGCCACAAGGGTCAGTTCTGGGACCCCTGCTTTTTACAATATACATGCTTCCATTAGGAAATATTATTAGAAGGCATGGAATTAGCTTCCATTGTTATGCTGATGATACCCAGCTATATATTTCATCCAAACCAGGCGATACAGCTCAATTAGCTCGCATAACTGAGTGTGTTGAAGAAATAAGAGATTGGATGACCCATAACTTTCTGCTATTAAATCCTGATAAAACGGAGATTTTGCTCATCGGCCCAAAAAATAGTACACAGAAGCTCCAGCATCTCAGCCTGCATTTAGACGGTTGTTCTGTAACTACTAGTTCAACGGTAAAAGACCTGGGAGTTATTTTAGACAGCAACTTATCTTTTAAAAATCACATCAATCAAGTTACAAAAACAGCCTTCTTTCACCTTAGAAATATTTCTAAGCTAAGAAATATGTTATCTATATCTGATGCAGAGAAGCTCGTCCATGCGTTTATGACCTCTAGAATAGACTACTGTAATGCATTACTAGGTGGATGTCCTGCATCATTAATAAACAAGCTTCAGTTAGTTCAGAATGCCGCAGCAAGAGTTCTTACTAGGTCAAGAAAATACGATCATATAACCCCAATCTTATCGTCCCTACATTGGCTTCCTATTAAGTTTCGAATAGACTACAAACTACTGCTACTCACTTATAAAGCACTAAATGGTTTGGCTCCCATGTATCTATCCAGTCTCTTAACACGCTACAATCCGTCACGCTCCCTGAGATCTCAAAACTCTGGGCTTCTAGTAGTTCCTAGAATAGCAAAGTCCACTAAAGGCGGTAGAGCATTTTCACATTTAGCTCCTAAACTCTGGAATAGTCTTCCTGACAGTGTTCGGGGTTCAGATACACTCTCCCAGTTTAAGTGTAGATTAAAAACATATCTTTTTAGCAAAGCCTACACATAACACACATCACGCACATCACATCACAACCTTGTGCTCCAGAACATCTGATCACATGCACATTATCAACTTGTGCTGTTAATATCATGAACAGCAGCTACGCTAATTCCTCTCCACTGCTTCTCTTTCTCTCCCCATCCCGAGGCTTCCTGAGGTTTGGCCAGCTCCAGTCACGTCCCACCTCGTGAAGATTATGGACCTATGGATGATCATGGAGAAGTAGATGCCGAGTGTTTAAAGGCCCTGGCATGGAGAAGCTGATGCTGGATCTATGATGATCACAAATTGTTCTGTATTGTTGAAAGATTTATGACCAAACTTTTGATGTCACCCATATGAGGATGGGTTCCCCTTTGAGTCTGGTTCCTCTCAAGGTTTCTTCCTCATATCATCTAAGGGAGTTTTTCCTTGCCACTGTCGCCACGGCTGCTCATCAGGGACAAACGCACACCATTCACCTTCACTGTTGTTTTCTGTAAAGCTGCTTTGAGACAATGTCTGTTGTGAAAAGCGCTATACAAATAAACTTGACTTGACTTGACTTGACTGTCAATCTCCCTCGGACTGGGGCTCCATGCAAGATCTCACCTCGTGGGGTCTCAATGATCCTAAGGAAGGTGAGAAATTAGCCCAGAACTACACGGGAGGAGCTGGTCAATGACCTGAAAAGAGCTGGGACCACTGTTTCCAAGGTTACTGTTGGTAATACACTAAGACGTCATGGTTTGAAATCATACATGGCACGGAAGGTTCCCCTGCTTAAACCAGCACATGTCCAGGCACGTCTTAAGTTTGCCAATGACCATTTGGATAATCCAGAGGAGTCATGGGAGAAAGTCATGTGGTCAGATGAGACCAAAATAGAACTTTTGGGTCATAATTCCACTAAACGTGTTTGGAGGAAAAAGAATGATGAGTACCATCCAAGAACACCATCCCTACTGTGAAGCATGGGGGTGGAAGCATCATGCTTTGGGGGGTGTTTTTCTGCGCATGGGACAGGGCGACTGCACTGTATTAAGGAGAGGATGACCGGGGCCATGTATTGGGAGATTTTGGGGAACAACCTCCTTCCCTCAGTTAGAGCATTGAAGATGGGTCGAGGCTGGGTCTTCCAACATGACAATGACCCGAAGCACACAGCCAGGATAACCAAGGAGTGGCTCTGTAAGAAGCATATCAAGGTTCTGGCACACATCCATTACTTAAGTAGAAATACAGATACTCATGTTTTAAAATACTCGGGTAAAAGTTGAAGTACTGATTATACCTTTTTACTTAAGTGAAATTAAAGAAGTCTTGGTTTTGACATGTACTTAAGTAAAAAGTAGTTATTACTTCTACCTGTTTTAGCTGTTAACTGGACCTCAAATCATATTAATATTTGACAGACAGACGGACGGACGGAGACGGACAGCCAGCCAGCCAGCCAGCCAGCCAGACAGACAGACAGACAGACAGACAGACAGACAGACAGACAGACAGACAGACAGACAGACAGACAGACAGACAGACAGACAGACAGAACATAGATAGAACATAGATAGAACATAGATAGAACATAGATAGAACATAGATAGAACATAGATAGAACATAGATAGAACATAGATAGAGCATAGATAGAGCATAGATAGAGCATAGATAGAGCATAGTACAGGTACACAGCAATGAAATGCAGTTTGGCATCTACAAGAAGTGCAAAAAGTAGCAATCGTGCAAATAGTGCAGATAAATATGTATCATATTTACAGCATGTGATATTTATGTAAGCATATGTACAGTGATTAAATATAAAGGCTATAACAGTGCAGAGACGTGTGGACATCATTAAGAGCCTTTGCTATGTTTCCACACGGACAGCTAATGAGGTGATACCGGAGAAACTGCACCGCTTCAAGTCAAGAAGCTTTTATATATATAATCATAGACATTATACAGATTTGAATGATGTATTGTTTTTATCAGTACGATCAATAAAGACAGTACTTTATGTTCGTGTAGCCATTATGAGGGAAAAACCCACAAAACGCCACCTAGAGGGGTAATTGTGTAAACATGGCAGATTTGGTGTTTGATTTGAGACTGAAAAATAAAACAAAGGTTTACTGATTAAAATTATTTTTCGGTGGAGTTTATTTATTTATAGTATATCTAAGTAAAGAAGGGACGTCGTAAATAAGTGTTTTGCTGGAGCTTTTAATTTCGCCTCTTTTATATTTATTTATTTATTTATTTATTTATTTATTTATTTATTTATGTATTTATACTTTTTATAAAAATGGTAAAAACAGAAATGCGCGCTGAATTGATAGCGTGTTAATAACATCTAGTGCCGTTTACAATAATTTGAATTTTGACAGCCTAATATATATATATATATATATATATATATATATATATATATATATATATATATATATATATATATATATATATATATATATATATATATATATAAAACTAATTAAAAATGTTGTTACCTAATGAATGTATCCATGCTGAAGATCCACATATAGAACACAAGCAGAGAAAAGATGATGATGATCATGAATGTGTCTGTTCTCAGTCATGTTTACATCACTGACTCCCTCTGTCTCATCCACGTTAACCCCAAACTTCTTACTGCCTTCTGCCTGGTGATTCTTATCTTCGTAAAGAGTGAGAGTCAGGACTTTATACACCAGCGGATTGAAAAAAGACGCGCAAGTAACAGGAAATCGGTTGTTCGGCTGAAATCAGCGCGCAGTGAAAAGAAAATATATATATTTCACCAAATCAATGGATTAAAACTAAAGTAACGAGTCGGTTTTGAAAATGTAAAAAGTAAAAACTACAGATATTTGTGTAAAAATGTAATAAGTAAAAGTAAAAAGTTGTCTGAAAAATAAATAGTGGAGTAAAATACTGATACCAGAAAAATCTACTTTAGTACAGTAACGAAGTATTTGTACTCCTTTACTTCCCACCTCTGGTGGAGGAGTGGGCCAAAATCCCTCCTGCAGTGTGTGCAAACCTGGTGAAAAACTACAGGAAACGTTTGACCTCTGTAATTGCAAACAAAGGCTACTGTACCAAATATTAACATTGACTTTCTCAGGTGTTCAAATTGACTTATTTCACTTATTTGCAGCTGTATCATACAAATAAATAGTTAAAAAATCATACATTTTGATTTCTGGATTTTTTTTTTTAGATTATGTCTCTCACAGTGGACATGCACCTACGATGACAATTTCAGACCCCTCCATGATTTCTAAGTGGGAGAACTTGCAAAATAGCAGGGTGTTTAAATACTTATTTTCCTCACTGTATATATATATATATATATATATATATACAGTGGGTACGGAAAGTATTCAGACCCCCTTAAATTTTTCACTTTTTGTTATATTGCAGCCATTTGCTAAAATCATTTAAGTTCATTTCTTTTCCTCATGAATGTACACATAGCACCCCATACTGACAGAAAAACACAGAATTGTTGACCTTTTTGCAGATTTATTAAAAAAGAAAAACTGAAATATCACATGGTCCTAAGTATTCAGACCCTTTGCTGTGACACTCAAATATTTAACTCAGGTGCTCTCCATTTCTTCTGATCATCCTTGAGATGTTTCTACACCTTCATTTGAGTCCAGAAATTTTTGATTATACTGATTGGACTTGATTGGGAAAGCCACACACCTGTTTATATAAGACCTTACAGATCACAATGCATGTCAGAGCAAATGAGAATCATTAAGGTCAAAGGAACTGCCTGAAGAGCTCAGAGACAGAATTGTGGCAAGGCACAGATCTGGCCAAGGTTCCAAAAATTTTTTTGCTGCACTTAAGGTTCCTAAGAGCACAGTGGCCTCCATAATCCTCAAATGGAGGATGTTTGGGACGACCAGAACCATTCCTAGAGCTGGCCGTCCGGCCAAACTGAGCTATCGGGGGAGAAGAGCCTTGGTGAGAGAGGTAAAGAAGAACCCAAAGATCACTGTGGCTGAGCTCCAGAGATGCAGTCGGGAGATGGAAGAAAGTTGTAGAAAGTCAACCATCACTGCAGCCCTTCACCAGTGGGGCTTTATAGCAGAGTGGCCCGACGGAAGCCTCTCCTCAGTGCAGGACACATGAAAACCCGCATGGAGTTCTCCAAGATGGTGAGAAATAAGATTCTCTGGTCTGATGAGACCAAGATAGAACTTTTTTGCCTTAATTCTAAGCGGTATGTGTGGAGAAAACCAGGCACTGCTCATCACCTGTCCAGTATAGTCTCAACAATGAAGCATGGTGGTGGCAGCATCATGCTGTGGGGGTGTTTTTCAGCTGCAGGGACAGGACGACTGGTTGCAATCAAGGGAAAGATGAATGCGGCCAAGCACAGGGATATCCTGGACGAAAACCTTCTCCAGAGTGCTCTGGACCTCAGACTGGGCTGAAGGTTTACCTTCCAACAAGACAATGACCCTAAGCACACAGCTAAAATAACGATGGAGTGGCTTCACAACAACTCCGTGACTGTTCTTGAATGGCCCAGCCAGAGCCCTGACTTAAACCCAATTGAGCATCTCTGGAGAGACCTAAAAATAGCTGTCCACCAACGTTTACCGTCCAACCTGACAGAACTGGAGAGGATCTGCAAGGAGGAATGGCAGAGGATCCCTGAATCCAGGTGTGAAAAACTTGTTGCAGCCTTCCCAAAAAGACTCCTGGCTGTATTAGATCAAAAGGGGGCTTCTACTAAATACTGAGCAAAGGGTCTGAATACTTAGGACCATGTGATATTTCAGTTTTTCTTTTTTAATAAATCTGCAACAGTGTCAACAATTCTGTGTTTTTCTGTCAATATAGGGTGCTATGTGTACATTCATGAGGAAAAGAAATGAACTTAAATGATTTTAGCAAATGGCTGCAAAAT
This sequence comes from Silurus aristotelis, assembly GCF_946808225.1. Taxonomy (NCBI): domain Eukaryota; kingdom Metazoa; phylum Chordata; class Actinopteri; order Siluriformes; family Siluridae; genus Silurus; species Silurus aristotelis. The sequence goes on from NC_139590.1 coordinate 7,348,742, forward strand.
AAAAAAGAGTGAAAAATTTAAGGGGGTCTGAATACTTTCCGTACCCACTGTATATATATATATATATATATATATATATATATATATATATATATATATATATATATATATATATATATATATATATATATATATATATATATACTTTATATTTACACACTTTTTTGTTAATGTAGATATTTTAGCATTGGCAAGAACCTCCAGGCAATACAACTGTTTTTTGAGCTATTTTCCTATGGACACAATAATAGCGATAAGGATGAAGTGTCAGAACATTAAAACTGCCAATACCATTATACAGTGATTTCTGTCTTTCATGCAGTATTATACTCAATCATTTTTATTTATCATATCAGTAATCATTAATCATATATGCTGACTTTACTAGAGAAAAAATAAGCAAGGTACACTTTGATGACCATTAACCAGTATATTTAAGCAAGGTATTGCACACTACTGGTAGATTCAATACTTTTTGTTGACTGGCTCTTTGTTTCTTTAAAAAACAAAGAGCCAGTCCTGCATGACCCAGGGATTAAAATAGACTTGTAGCACATGTAAAAGACTAAAGTTCCTTAAACTTTACTTGTAGCACTTACAAATACTTACAAGTGCTTACAAGATACAAAAAGTCAAATCTGATTAAGTAAAAATTAAGGTATTCCTCCTAATAAGCATTCAATTAAGGGCAAACATTTTAAATAGAATTACTTAAAAAATAAAAATCTATTTCTATAAATGTCATAATTGTTAACTAAAGGCAAAAACACTAACTATACCCTATTCAGTATATGTGCTTTATTATGCTCAGTGTATTTGAATTCCACGGGCATACATTTCAAATTTACGTAGATCTTTTGTAAACAAATCTTTAAGCAGGATAAAATACTCACCTCTGACTATAGTAGTGCCAAAGCAGTGCAGTAAAGACAGATGACGAAAAAAAGATGTATAGCAGTCTTACAATGTAAATCTTCATCTCTGCATGTGTTCCGTCAGCCTCTCTAGCTTGTGGTTCTTACAAACATGTGTATGATCATAGATAATACAGTACACTTGTTAAGAAGTTTCCTCTCTAGCTCAAAGGACCATATAAGAATTCTCGCTATCTGGTTTGCGCTAATTAGGGGATTGTACTCGCCCCAGTGTGTCAGTAAAAACACGATACAGGACACTCTACTTTACTGGGTATAGAATTGATTGTATACGAGGTGATTCTTGCTGTCTTCTACTTGCTGCTGTTCAGTGGGTTGCGTTATACAGAATGCATGCCGCGGCTCCGTGTTCTGGCCTTTTATACTCTTGATGGAGGACGGTGCACTGTGATGTCATAGGTAGCTTGTCATTGCTTGGTAAACTGTATATCTGCCTCTAGTGGTGAAGCATGGAAATACAACTGAATAGGAATCCTTTCTTACACTGCCGCCCCCAAATATGCATAGCATATTTGCTCCTAATTCTTAGTTAAAAGTCTGTCGGTTTGATCTTGGTGTCATCCTCATCTGCTATCTCTGGTAGATTAATGAGACGGGTAACTGGCCGTGTGTATAATCGACCTTTAACGTTGACCTCTGCAGACCTAACTTGTCCATCTGCTCCAGGAAATGTCTTTGACACTCTCCCGATCAACCAAAGGGCTCGTGGTAACTGGGGATCAACAATCATGACGACAGACCCAACTGCAAGGGTTTTAGTCTCTGCATGCCATTTGTGGCGTAGTTGGAGATTGGGTAAGTAGTGTCTCATGAAGCTTGACCAAAAATTATCAGTGAGAACTTGACTTTGTCTCCATCTATGTCGTCCTATGTATTCATTGGCAGGGTATATCACTTGAGGTAAAGAGCTGCTGCCCCATGAGCAGAAGATTTGGGGTGATTGGGTCTAAATCTGCTACATTGGAGCCCATGAAAGCCCAAAAAGTTTGCCAAAAGGCACCTGAAGGACTCTTAGACTATGAGATACAAAAAACTCTTTGGCCTGAATGCCAAGCATTGTGTCTGGAGGAAACCAGGCACCGCCCATTGCCTGGCCAATACCATCCCTACAGTGAAGCATGGCGGTGGCAGCATCATGCTATGGGGATGTTTATCAGCAGCAGGAACAGAAAGATTAAAACCTGCTATAAAGTGCCTCAGACTGGGTTCATCGTCCAACAGGACACAACAGCCATGATAGCACACTGCCATGATAGCAAAGGAGTGGCTATGGAAAAGCTCTTTGAATATCCTCTAGTGGCCCAGCCAGAGCCCAGACTTGAACGGTATTGAACATCTCTAGAGAGATCTGGTAGCTTAGTGGTAGCTTAGTGATTTAAGGCATTGGACTTTGGATCCGAAGGTCATGAGTTCAAGTCCCAGCCATACCAAGCTACCACACCTGGGCCCCTGAGCAAGGTCCTTAACCCCATATCTGCTCACTTGTATGAATGGGATAAAATGTAAGTCGCTCTGGATAAGGGCGTCTGCCAAATGCTGTAACTGTAAGATCTAAAAACGGCTGTGCATTGAGCTTGAGAGGTTCTGCAAAGAAGAATGGTAGAAACTGCCAAAAAAAATAGGTGTGCCAAGCTTGTAGCATCATAATTGAAAATACTTGAGGCTGTAATTGGTGCCAAAAGTGCTTCAACAAAGTATTGAGCAAAGATTTACAAACACATTTCTTTCATGTTGTTCTTATGCACTATTGTTAGTAGAATTTTGAGGAAGATAATGAATTTTATCATCCAAGGCTGTAACATAAAATGTACAAAATTGTGAAGCTCTGTGAATATATAAGGATGCACTGTATTGTTGACTGGGTCAAATAGAATAAAATAGTAACTCTGACACCTGCTGGCTGATGAGGTAAATTGTACTAAGCTCGTGTTACAGTGGGACCCTGTGAGAAAATTTTCATGAGGTTCTAGCTATGAGAATGTTCTCTGGGTTTGGGTTCCTGTTAAACAGTAATTTCCAGATAAAATGATAAGACGTCTGACAAACCATTTTAACTAGTTTTGTTCATTGTGCTGTAGTTAAAATATGACTTAATAGAGTTTATTATTAATTCTTTTTCACAATCTCAAACCTCCAGGACACTTTTATAAACATATATGGTCGTTATGAGTCACACAGAATTAAAAAGTACTTACTTATCATTTGGCACAAACTTTGAGGTATAGTTTTACTCACTCTTGATTTGCCACATAGCTGTACTACAGTGATTAAAACAAACGACTTCCTAGAACTTTGGTCAGAACTTCACCAAATTTTTTAAGATCATTTTATGATAATGAAGTTCAAAAAGCATTCATATTTTTCATAACCCAAACTCTTTGTTTGCAATGTGTCAACAAATTATGACAGCTTCTACACTGAAATAAACATGGTTTTATCTTGCTTTTACAAACTTGCTGTGTCCTAAAGAAACCATGATCTGAGGGCAAATGAGCAGTTTCTGAAAAGCTCCAACTGCTTTTCATCAACTGATACTGTTCATGAGATCTCTTTTTACACATGCAATTCAACTTTGTACTTTTGGTGATATTGCATATTCTAAGTAAACACTACATTATTAGTACACTTTAATTTTTGTTTGCTAATAACAAAAAAAAAAAAAAAAGCATACCATATGTGACACATTACTATAGACGTTTTAGTACCTTTGGGGGATGTTTGCGTTATAGTACAAAAAGAAAAGTGTAAGTGGGATATTACTTTCATGTCTTGAAACTCTGAGCAGGTAAATGCTTTTTGTATTGCTTATATTAAGGTTTACAATAATCATTTCAGACAATCTATATTTATAAGTTTTACTGATAAGAGAAAGAGTATCAAAAGAGTAAAAAAAATTAACAAGTAAAATTGCATTAAGTAGATAACTGTAGTTATCTGCACACATCAATACATCTGAGTTAGACTTCTTAATGCCCACAAAATGGTTGACGGGAGGACGAGAAATTAATTCGGTCTTGGACCTACTTAAAAATACATTTCCAAGAAAAGCTAGACATCGTGAGAAGGTCGGCCAACCCTGAAGCTAGCTAGCTTGTCTCAGCCCGGGAAAGGATTTGTTCACCACTTCCAGACCAGTGCCCACGAGCGGTACCACTGGATTACAGCCTCTAAGGAGCGGTGCAAATTGAGTGTGCATCTCTGGTAAGTAGGTTGTATATACATTCTTTTTTTTGTTTTTTTATGTTATTAGACAAATATTGATTCTGAACTGTTCCAGGTGATGTAGGTGCACAGTTGTGGTGGTAGTGTAGAGGTTTGGAGTCTTAACTGTGTTTCTTGCTTGAGTAAAATGGTATTTACCCTCAATATGTGAAATGCCTTCTCCCTGTAATGGCACGCGTTGTTCTTTTGCATTTTTGTATAGTATTGATGGTTTCTATAATTGCGACATGATAGTAGTGGTATAAAGAGGTTCATTAAGTCGGGTAAGTCCCCACTTTTTGCGTTTTGTGTATTTGTCTTACACTGTCTTGTGTTGTCTTTGCACTGTTTGCACCAGGTTGCACACGTTGCACTTTATGTGGCGAGGACACTTACTAGTCCTTAGCCCTGTGTTTTCTGTGATGTAGCTCTATGTTGTTGTGTGTAGCACCAGGGTTCAGGAGGAACGTTGTTTCATTTTACTGTGTACTGCGTCAGCTATATATAGTTAAAATGACAATAAAAGCTTCTTGACTTGACTTGAACAAGGAAAGAAAATAAATACTGAAGGCAAATGCACGGCAAATGCACAGGCCGCCTGATTTCAAGTATACTGATTTCAAGTGTACGCAGTGCAGTTTCTGTTTCATAATGACTATGCTAAAAGTGCAGTACAGGCTCAAAACTCCAACAGAAAGCGGAGGTGTTGTAGAATCTGGGTGAAAACCATGATTCATAATAGCAGTAGTTTGCGCAGCATCCTTCCCTCTGAAACCCTTTCTAATGAGTCAGGATCCACACCAATGACAGTGCTGATAAGAATGTTCACTCTGTTTGCAGCAGCTTCCTTAATTCTGATTCTAAAGGACATAATAGCAACAAAACTGTAGATAAAATAGAACTGGCTGCTAGAGTGTGCAGAATCTGCAGATTCTCTTTGCCGTCAACTTTGGTCTTTTTATATCTAATTGTTTGTTTGTTTTACTGTCTAAAGAAACTTCCTGATAATCCCTAAAGCATCTTTACATTCACATTTTTTTTATAGAAACACTCTTTGGAGTGTGTTTCTCCTAAAACATAAAAAATTAAGACCTCTTTTCTAAGATAGTTGGTAAACTTGTTACCAGGAGGAAAAAAGAAACACACCACAATAAACCATGACTATGTCTAGGCTTTTTTTCTACCTGTAAACTATGAGTTCTTTAAAGTGAAGATTTAAATTATTAATGTAAAAAAGATAAGATTCTACCAGAAAACAATACCTTGAGGAAACAATGAGGACATATAAATGTTCTATTCTTGCTCATTTGTGCATTCCCCTAGGTGCATGTGGATCACACCCATGTTATGGAGATTCTGCAAGACTTTAAACTCAGCTGGCATGGAGTGCATTCTCTTGTTTGCTGGTTTGTTATCATAATAGTGATTGTTGAGTTTCTGGTGGGTGTGTGGGTGTGTTCCAAAGGGCCAGAAGCCATATAGGTTGACATTGTTGCACAGTTCCAGTGCCAAGCTGACCATCATAATACCAGAGCTGAGGCGCACTGATCGAATTCCCTGGCCACGCCAAAAGCCTGTCAGATTTCTTAGGTAACTCGGGTTAAAGAAAATGGCCTGTGGACCATTGTTACTAAAGTCTGAGAGTGAGTAGAAGGCACGCAGAGAAACAGCTGTATTCCGTTGAAATGAAAAGGCTGGCAGAAGGAGTAGAGAGTCCCCATACACCTGCATATCCGTCACAAATCGCCGCTGACGGGAATTTAATGCTTGGTACCTGTAGAGAGCATAAGTGAGAGAAATGAGTTACACATTCCACCCACACACACACACATACACACTATGGAAACAGGATTCAGAAGGTTTAATAATCACATGAGTATCATCCTTTCATGGATCCATTGTGAATTAATGTACTAACTATCATCCAAACAGATCATGTGAATTTGTTTAACTAGTAATTCCAAAAAAACAATTCAATTTCTGTGTGAATGTGTAGGGGAAAAGACCCTGCTTACACAGGAAGCACTATTTATTTTGTCTCCTTCTACGGAATGGGAAGTCTGTTCTCTTCACTGGATTCAGTTATGCTATATGATTTTTTTGTAGCTCCAGCCCTATTAATAAGCCCTCCAGTGGGAAGCATATACAGGGATTACCAGAATAGTCTCAGAGAAATGTGGTCCAAACTTATCGGGCCTGAACGTAATTCTTACTTGTCAATGACCTTGACCTTTACACATATGGAAAAAGTGTCTTCAGGGAAAGAACAAAATGAACATAATTTCTACTTTAACATTTCTTCTCCTTTTCTGCAGTAGAAACACAGATTTTCTTTACTACCCATGCGTCAGTTGGATCTCCAGTGCTTCTCTACATGCATAAAGTAGCAGTAGGATCTAGTTAGCTCTGGCTAAAAAGTTTGTCAGGTTCAGAAATTCTAAGCTTTTAGGCTGAGCCTTATCATTGTAGAATAGAGATTCTTCTATAATCCAGTCTGCCTGTCTCGAGATGTTCCATTGTACTGCCAAGAACTCAAGCTAAGTTTTTAACTTAAACCTGTTGAATAGCATTTGGCCACTCAAGTCCAGCTTTTCCAGTCCTCTCCCAACTAAACCAAGTCCTCTAGTTATTTTGGATGACTTTTCCTGTGTTCATGCAAGAGCATACAAGCAGTCAGGTTATTTGTGACCAAGGTCCCCTTTTAGAAAAGCATGCTAATGGCATTTCCATTTTGACAACCTGGTGGATACATTAACCATCACACTCTCCATTTATTTTGCTTGTATTTCTTAGGAATTCTTTTCGGCTTCTCCCGTTAGGGGTCGCCACAGCGGATCCTCCGCACGTTTGATTTGGCACATGTTTTATGCTGGATGCCCTTCCTAACGCAACCCTCCCCAATTTATCCGGGCTTGGGACCGGCACTAAGATTTCTTAGGAATATCACCTGAAAATGTGTTGGAATTATCAGAACGCTATTGTTCATTACCGTGTGGCCCAGTACACAAGACATTTGTTCTTTGCTAATGAATTAGAGTTATTTTAATAATAACTCAATATTAACTCAATAATAGCATTAATGACGGCATCATGTTTTAATGTTCTATTATACATGACATATCAGGTCGTAAGTCGTGTATGTAAAAATATATATTAAAAACTGAGGCTCTATCTGTAGATGTATAGTACCTATGAGTGGCATACAATACAATTGTACAACTGTACAACCTAGACTCACTTTTGAAAGAGGATACTAGGGTTGGCTGTAACAAGGTTAGTTTTGTTTCCTGTATCTCTCTCATGTCCATTGCTCACTGGAGGAAGATTACACCTGAGAAGCAAAAGAGAGAAAAAGTACAATGAGATCCAAGGAAAGATCTGACGTGTAAAGTTCGTCAGTACATTCCTTTTAGGTTAGTCAGTCAATTTGTTTCGCTGACTTTATCTGTCTGGGTATCGCGTGCCATTGCATTGTTGAAGAACCATTTCTCCGTTTAAGATTCTGCACTGTCACAACTCAAAAGCCATGCAAAATTGGTAAAAAATTAATGGAGTAATTATAATACCAATATATAATGTACCTGGTTCCCTTGTGTCATAATGTATATAAAAGTGGGGGATGCAAACTTTGGTTTTAATAGACACTTTAAGGACAATCACAAACAAAATCACTTAAATTAGTACAGTCAATATCTGCCATACACATCCATCCCCATCTAGATTCATGTACATACATATATTTTTTATACTTTTTTATATTTTAACTTTATTTTTTTCATCCTTAAATTCTATTCCTTTTTATATGCTTAAATGTCAGACGGTCATAAGGAGCATTTAACTGCATGTAATACTCTGTATGTATATGTGACAAATAAAATTTTAATTTGAACTTGAACTGGCAAGCCAGTGCCAACCTTACAAGGAACCAGATTTCAATGGAAAGTGACCCTTATTTGGAAGGCACTAAATGCCCATTCGTTATAGATTTATTGCTTAGTTTGTATCGTTTGTGCATTCACTAATAAAAATGACCTTTTGCTCTGTACAGACCTGATGACAAATGAGGCAGAGTCGATTTGTTTTCCACAACCACTTTTGGCTAAGATGCCTCCATTGCCAACTACAGCACATGTATCCCATGGTGCTTTTTTAAAGGGGCTCTCCTAAATATGTGTACACCCATTATTACTATTGCAAGATTACTATTGACAATTAAATGATTTATAAATGAAATTGATGAATAAGGGCTATATGGACAATGTCATATATTGTATTTTCTTTGTGAATAATTGCCTTACACTATACCTTTGGGAATATGTCAAAGAGGTTTGGTGTCACTCTTGCTTTTTTCTTAGCTGCATCATAAGAAATATTTGTTCCCACAGGTGAGTTCTCCTGTGTAACCACTGCATTGAAAATAGCATTGCAACTTCTGCTGAGAAGTGACCTGGGAAAAGAAAAAAGATTTAATTTTATATATAAAGAGAGAGAGAGAGAGAGAGAGAGAGAGAGAGCCAGAAAGAGAGAGAGCTGGAGAGAGGTAGCTCAGTGCTTAAGATATTGGTCTGAGCAAGGGCCTTAACCCAACTAAGTAGTATGAATGCGATGACTGTAAGCCACTCTGCATAAGGCTGTTTGCCAAATGCTGTAAATAAAATAAAAATGTTAAAAAAAAAAAAAAAAAAAAAAGTACAAACATTTGTTAGACTAGCATTGTTTTCTGTGGCTAACTTTAATTGGAACAAGTTAATACCTGTCAATGGCAGATGTAATTATTACGTTTATGACCTCATGACCTTCTGACTAGAAGTCCAACACCTTAACGACAAAGCTACCACTTCCCCTTTAATAGAAGTAAATCAGTATGATATTAACTTAATTTTATCAGTTAAAAACATTTATATCTTAATATTGGATTATTGTCAAAAGTTTTTACTTTTACTGGAGAGTAATTTTTGGCTTCCGTTTAAAAATATTTATTTTACACATTTAATAAAAAATTATATAATATATATATATATATATATACACACACACACACTAATAATTTCTTTTTTTTAACATTTAGATGCATTATTTATACTTTCATATACATTTATGACATTGTTGGAGTAAAAAGATTATAAAAAAAAAGTCAAAGACCTGGTGACAGAGCTACTGTTGGTATATGTAGAGGGACCTGTGTGTTTGTTACCTGAATGATTGAATGTTGTTCTCCTGTTTTTCCCATTTGAAAATGTCATTTCCTAACAGTTTGTCAGAACTTTCATTTTTCCTGGAACACAAACCCACACATGTACAATAAGAAAGTCACCCCACGCTGCTCAGAGATAAATACACATAATTCACTTTAATTCTTATGTTCTGTAAAGCTGCTTTAAAACAATGTCCATTGTGAAAATCTAGGGTCTAGGCACAGGCAATAGGGTAATACAGGGAAGCAAAACCAAAAAAAACAAAAAGTCCAAAAAAAAATTTAAATACCAGCAAACAGAGCAATACGGGGCAGAACAAAACACAAACCAAAAACAGTCCAAAGTCCAAACCAGTAAACTAGAGTGGCAGAGAAGAACAGGTGTCAGAGTCAGGGTACAGTGCAGGCAAGATGGCAAGACTGCTCTCAGGGACTAGGAAACCGGTAAAATAATCTGGCCAGGAGCTAAACTCTTGATTGCCCTTATATACCGGGAGGCGCGGGAAAAACAGCAAGATGGCCGCCGACCCGGAAGTGCGCGCCGCGAAACCGGAGGTGCATGCCGCGAAACCGGAAGTGCATGCCGCGAAACCGGAAGTGCTCACAGTGTGCCCTGGAGATCCTGACATTGTATGATACATTAACATGAACACTAGCTTGTTTGGTCTTTCATGATAGCTTTCAAAGATTTCTGTAAACAATAATTGAGGTTACTTAAACTGGTGTGGCTTTCTTACTTGTTTTTTGCAGGATTTTCATTTGTAACGCTGTGTGGAGTGCTGGGAGCCGCATCCCTTTGAGAAGAAACATAGAAAAATCACTTGTAGGAATGGCAAATAATTGACAAAGTTTTTTTTCCCACATTAAAAACATAAAAGACAAAAATAGGAATTTTTATAAACTAAATGTAAAAAATGCTTCTATTTCCATTGTAAATTTTTGTGCATGCTTAAGCATTAATTCATAACTTCCTTTTTCGCTGGTGTATAAATATGTGGTGACATAAGACAAATTTTCCTTCTTTTGTGTGTTAGAGAAAAAAAAAAGAAAGAGGAGAAAATATTTATGCAATGAATAACCTTTGTTTACAATTACAGGGGTCAGACGTTTTCTTTAGTTCTTAACCAGGTTTGCACACACTGCAGCAAAGATTTTGGACCACTCCTTCATACAGGTCTTCTCCAGATCATTCAGGTTTTGGGACTGTTCCTGGCCATAGATTTTCTATTAGGTTCAGGTCTGGAGACTGGCTAGGCCACTCCAGGACCTTAAAATGTTTCTTATGGAGCCACTCCTTTGTTGCCCTGGCTGTGTATTTCAAATCAAAATCAAATCAAATTTTATTCATCACATACACACATACAGGGTACGACATGTAGTGAAATGTTTTGTATGATGGTCCGGCATGAGGGAATAGGATGGGGGAAAGAAAAGGAGGCAGATAAATAACTATAAGGTATAAGAAAAACTATTAAAATAAAATAAAATAAATAAATAAAATAAAGTAAAAGAATATAAGGTATAAAGATATATAGATATATAGATATATAAAAGGATAATGTATGAGCAAATATACATATAAACAGTAAACAATGTGTAGTGAAAAATGTAAACAAAATAAAAATGTAAACAATATGTAAACAATAGGCAATTTGTGGTGGGTTGTCCATAAAGTGTCCGTGTGCGGTATGGTGTGGTGTAAAGGTCCGTAAAGTGTCCATGTGCAATATGGTGCAATATAGTCCATGTGGTATGAATAAAATAAAAAGCGCACTGTGCTGTGCAAGTCCAGAGTTTAAAGTGTCGTGGTGCGAACGGTGAGATATGTTTAAAGTGACGTGGTGCGAAGGTGAATATATGTACAGAGAAGTGTGATGATGATGGTGGAGAGAGTGGGCCAGTTCTAGATCCTGGGTGTTTCCTGGTTTAAACACCGGATGGCCTGCGGGAAGAAGCTCCTCCTCATTCTCTCTGTGTTCGCTTTCAGGGAGCGAAAGCGTTTTCCTGAACGCAACAGAGAAAAGAGTCCATTGTTGGGATGGCTGAGGTCCTTCATAATCTGTCTGGCTCTGGTCCTGCACCGCGTGCTATAGATGTCCTGCAGGTTAGGGAGCTCAGTGTGGATGGTACGTTCAGCTGAACGCACCACCCTCTGGAGGGCTCGTCTGTCCTGCATCGTGCTGTTCCCGAACCAGGAAGTGATGCTGCCCGTCAGGACGCTCTCAATGGTGCAAGTGTAGAAAGTCTTAAGCACCTGAGAGGGTAGTTTAAAGTCCCTTAAGCGTCTCAGATGGTACAGACGCTGCCGGGCCTTCTTCACCAGGGTGTTGGTGTGATCACCAGGGTGTTGGTGTGGACGACTATTTGGGGTCATTGTCCTGCAGGAAGACCCAGCCATGACCTATTTCCAATGCTCTTACTGAGGGAAGGAGGTTGTTGCCAGAATCTCGCGATACATGGCCCCATCTATCCTCCCCTCAATAAGGTGCAGTCGTCCTGTCCCCTTTGCAGAAAAGCACCTCCAAAGCATGATGTTTCCACCCCCATGTTTTACCGTTGTGATGGTGTTCTTGGGATTATACTCATCCTTCTTCTTCCTCCAAACACGGCGAGTGGAGTTTATACCAAAAAGATATATTTTATTATATCTTCTATGCCTTCTCTGGATCATCCAGATGGTCTTTGGCAAACTTCTGACAGGCCTTGACATGTGCTGGCTTGAGGATTTTAATCCATGACAGTGTAATGTGTTACTAATGGTAACCGTTGATACTGCGGTCCCAGCTCTCTTTAGGTAATTTACCAGGTCCTTCCGTGTAGTTCTGGCTAATCCCTTACCTTTCTCAGGATCATTGCTACTCCACAAGGCGAGATCTTGCATGGAGCCCCAGTCCGAGGGATATTGATATATTCTTTCATTTTCTAATAATTATGCCAACAGTTGTTGCCTTCTCACCAAGCTGTTTGCCTATTGTCCTGTAGCCCATCCCAGCCTTGTGTAGGTCTACAATTGTGACCCTAGTGTCCTTATCAAATACTTATTTGCCCCCACTATATATATATATATATATATATATATATATATATATATATATATATATATATATATATATATATATATATATATATATATAATTAAGTGGTAAAGTGTCAGCACGTTTTTTATGCATCCTGACAAACTGTCTCCTCTTTGCTAAATCCAAGGGTAAAAAACATCCATTGTTTTTCTTACACCCTGACAAAACATCTCCTCTTGTCTGATACCATACCCAGTTTAAAAACATTTCTGGCCTTCGACGTCTAGGTGCTACTTTTTTACACCACTTATTTTATGTTTTTTATACTACTTCTACTACAGATTTATTTACTTTGATTATATATAGTTTAATGTTCTCATACTTCTTGGTGCAAAATTAAAGTTTATATTCTGTCATATATGTTTTTATGCTTATTGCCATACATTAAGCTTGATTATATTTCATAACTGTCTCTACATAATAGACTGTTAGACTACCAATACTGAGATTAATAATGCTGAAATCAAGTCCGAATACTAAGATATTGATATTGGTGTATGTGTGTGTGTGTGTGTGTGTATATATATATATATATATATATATATATATATATATATATATATAAATTGTCTACTAATTTCCTACTTTTTTGTGTTTGACATTGAAGACTTCATTTATGCAATAAAAAATAAGTCATGGGTAATTTACATGAGTATATGTATGTATGTATGTATGTATGTATGTATGTGTGTGTGTGTGTGTGTGTGTGTGTGTGTGCACTGATGTTAACTGTCAGTGATATATTTATATATATACAGATAATAGCGGTGATGGCAACACCGTCAAAATATCGGAAAATATGTATTTCTGAAAACGTGTCAAAACCTTTTCAAAGCATACATTATTATTGATACTATTATTGAAAGTTAATACATTATTTTATTAAACACAAGGCACATTAAAGGCCAGGAAAAATATATTTTTGTTAATGTAGCTATTTTAGCATTGGGCAAGAACCTCCAGGCAATACAACTGTTTTTTGAGCTATTTTCCTAGCATTTTCCTAGCATATTTCCTAGCATTATTCATATCATTAATCATTAATCATATATGCTGACGTTACTAGAGAAAAAATAAGCAAGTAAGCAAGGTACACTTTGATGACCATGAACCAGTATATTTAAGCATGGTATTGCACACTACTGGTAGATTCAATACTTTTTGTTGACTGGCTTTTGTTTCTTTAAAAAAACAAAGAGCCAGTCCTGCATGACCCAGGGATTAAAATAGACTTGTAGCACATGTAAAAGACTAAAGTTCCTTAAACTTTACTTGTAGCACTTACAAATACTTACAAGTGCTTACAAAATAAGCATTCAATTAAGGGCAAACATTTTAAATAGAATTACTTAAAAAAAAAGAAAGAAATGTATTTCTATAAATGTCATAATTGTTAACTAAAGGCAAAAACACTAACTATTCCCTATTCAGTATATGTGCTTTATTATCCACGGGCATACATTTCAAAGTTACGTAGGTCTTTTGTAAACAAATCTTCAAGCAGGATAAAATACTCACCTCTGACTATAGTAGTGCCAAAGCAGTGCAATAAAGAAAGATGACCAAAAAAAGATGTATAGCAGTCTTACAATGTGAATCTTCATCTTTGCATGTGTTTCGTCAGCCTCTCTAGCTTGTGGTTCTTACAAACGTGTATGATCATAGATAATACAGTACACTCACTCGGTCAAAGTCTGTCTTGTTTTTCTTCATTCCTGGCATTTGATCCTTCCCCCTTTTTTTTTTTCTTCATGCTAAATGTTGATCAATGAATGAAGCTTCTTTCCTTTTGTCTGACTTTCTCCCCCTGCTCTCACCCCTACCTCACACCCACACTCTCTTTTTACTTTTTGTAGAATTCCTGTGCTTCTTCACTGTGCTTATTATATTTAAATCATGCTTTTTATTCCACTTAATGCCCTGATCCTATGTTGCTATTTTTTCTTTCTAAATCAAAAGTAAGTTTGTGGTTATAACGTTTTTGAATATAAGGTTATTCTGAGAGCCAGTGTTACAGCTAAAAAAAAAAAAGTTTATATATACTAGTTTATATTAAAAGTTTAATATAGTGACTAAAAAAAGCAGTCCAGATTACAAAAAAAAATGCCTTATGATAAAAGTAAATGCCCTTCAGTGTATTAACAACAGTAACACCCAGAATGCAATAAACTGGGTCACATTTAAATGTTTAATTACGATTTCATTTGTTCTTTTAACTACATAATGGACATTGTCACAAAGCAGCCTTATGTAAATCAGGACAGTTTGTGCTCCGTAATTAGCAAGCCATAAGCTTCAGGGGTAAGAAATATTTCCCTGCGGCAACACAAAGAAGATATCTTATGAAAAGCAAGTAATTTTCTTTTGTGTGTTTCAGATTAGGTGATTATGAGTTATTGCTCTTTTACAAGCTATTCCAGCCATTAGGGTTGCACAAGCCAATGCACTCTTAGTGCCGGTCCCAAGCCCGGACAAATTGGGAAGCTTGTATGTACCTGTACATTTTAGATTTAGATGGAACTTTGCTGTTAAATTTGATCATTAACAGGTTAAACAGGTTTCAGTTAAACTACTATCTCATAAACCACACAGAGGCCAGACATATTATCTCAGCCATGCTCAACCTACCTCTCAGATTTGTTTCACTTGCAGTCCAGATGTAAGAGATTTCTACATTCTCTTTTTTCTTTCTCCCAATTTTTGCAATTTATATTACAATTAATATAGTAATGTGCATCATAGACCCACTGTTTTACATACAAATGACATGTAATTATATGAAAATGCTTTCTTATTAAACAAGTTTAAAAACAAATTCAATCTGGCAACCATATAATTAACTGTCTTGTCTAAAGATTTGTAAAAAATAAATACATTAAATTAAATTAAATTAATGTTGTGGTCTTCCTCCTGCTGTGATCTTCATTATTAAGCGTTGGCACCATTTGATAGAAGCAGGCATGGTCATAATCATAATAGACCAAAAGGTCTGACAAATACTTTGATTTGAGACTACTAAAATATATATTTTTAGGACATTTTATAGTTTTTGAATCAATGAAAACTTCACTGGGAGACAATGAGGTTTGTAGAAGACAGGGATGGCATGATGAAATCATTTTTATTGTAGTAAGGAGTCTAGCTGCTGCATTCTGTATTAACTAGAGTTATTCTTTTCTGGACTCATTAAATCATCAAGAAAGCCATTGCATTAAAATAATCATACCCAACTGTAATGAAATAATGGACTATACTTTTTTGTTCAAGCATTAATTAACACAAGCAAGGAGACACAGTCCTGACTGCAGGTTTAGGTTGAGTCTAAATGCTGTGCTACAACCTTTTCTATGTTCTTGGAGAAAAAGAGTAGTATGATATCTGCCCATAATTAGACAGGGCAAGGGTAAGGTCATATTTTTTAACAAGTGTTTAGCGGCTGCTAGGTTAAAGAGTTTAGCGACATAGCTTGTGCTTATTTTTTATAAGGGTTTTGTTTGTTCCTTGTAGTATTCAAGTAGTAGACATTTGACATTTGTTTGGGCTGTTGAACTGAAATAAAAAAAGATATCTTATTTCTTTTCTAATGTTTTCAAAAACATTAACATAATTGATAACACTGAAATCTGCCTTTTTTACTGAATGTATTGAATCTATTTTTGTTGTTTTTAAATAAATAGAGAGATCTATAGATCTAGCAGCATTAAGGGACCTTGTATAGTTTAAATGCACTTCTTTCATGCATTTAAAAATACCATGGTATACCATCAGTATTGAGGCTACCTTATCCATAGTGTAGAAAAACGGTTGACAGTAAACATTCAGCCCTCGGAAGGAGGTTGAATGTAAAAACTCAGTCACCTCAGTAAGTTATGCACGGTCAAACATCACTCAGTCAGATTCAAAGAAATCTGGAAAATCTTGAATAAAACTATGTATAGTGGTAGAAACGACTGGATGGTTGATAAAGTAGTGTGGGAAAGTACAAATATTATGACTAAGATAAAAATTTCACACAGTAAGGTAGTAATCTGATTTAATTGCAGGCACTATTAGAACAATTATATATCTAGATTGACTAATGCAACCTTTGGAATGGCTTTATTACTTTTTGAATGCTTCTGTACCATAAGCAGTGGTATACTGGATCGTTAATAATTGTCAATTGCCTCAAGTATTATTTATGGATATGGAACACATTGTTAGTTTGTATCATAAAACATATAATATATATATATTTTTTTATTTCTTAGCCCTTACACAACAGACCATACAAAAACCTTTAGTAGGTCAGCAACAAAAAACTAAAGAAAAAGCAAAAATGTGGAAAATAAACATCAAAATTAATACTAAAATAAGAGGGTAATCGCTCAGGTCTTTATATAGTGTTTCAGATTCATAACAATAACAAAAATAACACTCACACAAACCATTATGCTTTTGAAGTAAATTTTCAGTCACACTAAATTATTTGTTAGCAGATCTTTAAAAAAAAAAAAAACTGAAATCATTCACTGAAAACCCCTCCAGACTTGTACTTGGTAAAACAGCCTTTTGCTGCAGCTGTTTGTTAGCTTTATACCACCATTGTGCACTTTTTGCACTTTTTTTATTTTTTATTTATACTTATGCAAAACATTTTTTTTGTTTGTCATAATTTTTTCAAATCCAAATCATAAAATACAAAATGTGTTTTTAAGGGCATCACTATGTGCAGGTCATTTGTTTCAGTCAGCAATTTGTCAATTCAAAAAATAGAGTTGTATCTATTTTTATCAAATTTACTGTATCTATTTTTTTTTCTTCCTAAAGAAAATTTCAGTGTGAACATAAAGACTCTCTGTATTGTATCATTACAACTGCTATCCAAAGATTATATTGTTGTGATTAAACGACATTAACAGATTTTGTATTGTACAATTAAGCATTGTTAATCCACATTACAAGCAGTTCTGGCTTTGGATCAAAACCACACCCCAACACTAAGCAGCAAGCAGCAGCAGTCTTTATATACAGATCTCATCTACCCACTATATATACAGTGCATTCATTCAATACATTCTATACATTACATTTAGATGAAGTTCACTATATATATATATATATATATATATATATATATATATATATATATATATATATATATATATATATATATATATATATATATTTTAAGGCAGGGGATTTATTTTTTAAACTATGAATTTAGCACAACTTCTTCAAATGATGTAAAGAAAAAAAATTAAAGGTGTTACATATATCTGGTCTTTAAGATACTTATCATGTTAAGTTAAGATATGTTGATGGATTGCTGAGATACAGCCTCAAAATTTCTGAAAATTCCTTTCAACACTTTTTTCAGGCAGGTGTCAAGATGATGAGAGCAGTTAGATATAAGCATTTTTAGCATGGTGTTATAACCTTTAACAAATATACAGTGTTGACAGGTTATGTTCTTGAAAAAGCCTGCCAAATCATTGCTGAGATACAGCCTCACTTGCTGTTTGGCAGCTTTGCTCTCAATTCACTAACCCATTGTTGAGTATCAAAGTTTGATAAGCTTTGTGAAGCTTACTCTGAAATTTGAGGAATAGCAAAGTAGTGTTTTTTGATAAAAATCCAAGATGGCATGAAATCTAATTAGGCAGAAATGTATATCATGCTGTGCATTAAACTCCTCTTCCAGAAAATCTAGGGCTGACTGGAGGTTAGATTTTGAACACACCTTTTAAGAGCATTGGCAGCACTTGGTCCAACATTTTGAATGATGCTTTGAATGATCCAAATTTTTATTTGGAAGTTGAAGGAGTGGTTATAAATGTCATCAGGGGCTCGGTGGTGGTGAAGAGGTGCTGGATGATTGGGCAACTACTCTCTAGACAGCTAGAAAGGTACTTGGCAGAGTGATGAGAAAAGTAGGCAGAAGTACAAAAAGATGCAGCAGCAGGTGAAGAGGGATGTGGCAAAAGCAAAAGAAAAGGCATATGAGGATCTGTATGTGTAATTTGACACTAAGGAGGGAGAAAATGATTTGTACTGATTGGCCAGGCAGAGGGGCCGAGCTGGGAAGGATGTGCTGCAAATTAGAGCAATAAAGGATGGAGATGGAAATGTGTTGACTAGTGAGGAGAGTGTGTTGAGAAGATGGAGGGAGTATTTTAAGCAGCTGATGAACAAGGAAAATGTGAGAGAGAGAGAGAGAAAGAGAAAGAGAGAGAGAGAGAGAGAGAGAGAGAGAGAGAGAGAGAGAGAGAGAGAGAGAAGGTTGGATGATGTGGAGTTGGTAAAGCAGGAAGTGGATAGGATTAGTAAGGAGGAAGTGAGAGCAGCAATTAAGAGGCTAAAGAGTGGAAAGTCTTTAGGACCAGATGACATACCAGTAGAAGCGTGGAGATGTTTAGGAGAGATGGCATTGGAGTTTTTAGCCAGATTGTTTAACAAGGTTTGCGGTTGCAGGGAGAAGAGGTGGTGAAGGTGGAGGAGTTCAGGTAACTGAGGTCATCGGTGCAAAGTAATGGAGAGTGTGTTAGAGAAGTGAAGAAAAGAGTGAAGGCAGGGTGGAGTGAGTGGAGAAGAGTGATAGCAGGAGTGATTTGTGATAGTAGGGTATCTGCAAGAGTGAAAAGGAAAGTTTATAGGACTGTGGTGAGACCTGCGATGTTGTATGGTTTAGACACAGTGGCAAAAGTTGAGTAAAAGACAGGAGGTGGAGCTGGAGGTAGCAGAGCTGAAGATGTTGAGGTTTTCATTGGGAGTGACGAGGATGGATAAGATTAGAAACAAGTTTATTAGAGGGATCAGCATGTGGGACGTTTTTGGGGCAAAGCGAGAGAGGCCTGATTGAGATGGTTTGGACATGTGCAGAGGAGGGACATGGGGTATATCGGTAGGAGAATGCTGAGGATGCAGCCACCAGAAAGGAGGAAAAGAGGAATTACAAGGAGGAGGTTCATGGATGTGGTAAGGGAAGACATGCAGGTAGCTTGTTGGAAAGAGGCAGATGTAGAAGGCAGATTAGTATGGAGACCGATGATCCGCATTAGCGACACCTAAGGGGAGCAGCCGAAAGAAGAAGAAGAAGAAGACCTATTCTTACAGCTAGATGGCAGAAAAAGCACAATAACAGTTTATTTGCTTGTAAATCAGCATGATGAAGATTCAGTGGCCAGAGTGCAAAAATAGACTCTATAGTGTTTCTTTTTTTAAAACATATACTTATATATTTAGGGCCCGAGCACCAAAGGTGCGTAGGACCTTATTGTTTTTGTGTCGTTTCTTTATTATTATTGTTATTTTTTGCACTTTTTTTGCTCGAAAACTCACGAAACTTTGCGTACACAGCGAACAGTCTAAAGATTAGGTACGCCATGTTCCTCGAAAGTGGATGTGGCAGAACCGGCTCAGTAGCGCCACCTATACACGTTCAACGGTGTGTGGCTCAAGCCATGTTTTACGTACATGTCTGGAAATCGGTACACACATGTAACACAGTAAGACCTACAAAAAAGTCTCTTTTTTGCACGCATAATCTAAAGGCCTTTGTTAAATTGCGAAGATCTAGAGTTTTCGTCAGAGGGCGTGTCCTTGGTGGTCTGACAAATTTCGACGATTCGCCATGAAAACGGATGTTGCTATAACTCGGACAAACAATGTCCAATCAGCCCCAAACTCCACATGATTGATAAGACTCCAGATCTGAACAGATGTACATTTCCATATTTAGTAATAGTCATAGCGCCACCTGCTGGCAACAGGAAGTGTCATTTTTTTTACTGTGCAATTAACTACTCCTGGAAATTTAATGCCATCCTCTTTTCTATTTGGTCAGTCTTATCTTAAGGCCTTTGCGCTAGTGATTTGTGAATATCTTGAGCGTTCGTTAAAGGGCGTGTCCATGGCGCCGCAACAAGTTTCAATGTCTCGCCATGGGAATAACAGTTGAGATTTGTTCAGATCAACACCAAATTTGGTAGGCATAATCTAAAGGCCTTTGCAATGTTACATTGCAAAGATCTAGAGTTTTCGTCGAAGGGCGTGTCCATGGTGGTCTGACAAAATTCGAGGATTCGCCATGAAAAAGGGAAGTTGCTATAACTTGGACATACAATGTCCAATCTGCCCCAAACTTCACATGATTGATGAGACTCCTGATCTGAACAGATCTACATTTGCATATTTAGTTATAGTCATAGCGCCACCTGTTGGCAACAACAAGTTCACCGTTTTCCTCAGGCCACCGGGTGGCGGTGAGCCCGGGTGCGAGGGCCCGCACATCGCTGCTTGCAGCTTTAATTATTTTTGATATGTAAATAACGTGAGGCAGTGTTTTACCAGAAAGTACCACATTTGTTATGCTGAGTAGGATAACAAATTTTAAAGACTAACTGCTATTTAATTGGCAAAATATTTATTTTCTATAATATTTATATATATATATATATATATATATATATATATATATATATATATATATATATATATATATATATATATATATATATATATATATATATAATTTTATTCTTTAACAAATTTTGTAAAAGAAATGGCCATTATTATATATAGATATAATATTTAGTAAACTTTTTTTATTAATTCTACCTTTTGTATTACTTTGCTCTAAGCAGAAGTATAATGCCTCTCTTGATGTACAGAACAGATTCTGTATCTGAAGGTACTGTAATGGTCAATGTATTCAAACTTCAATGCAGATCTTTATTCTATCATAAGTGTAAATTTTTTTCAGTTGTCGTTGTCATGGGTAAAGTATGATCATGGTCCAGCAGAACAGCATGCTAAATGTGGATTATTTTACATTTTAAATTGAGCATGACGTTGAACTAGTAATCAGGTTGCGTGCATGAAGATCATCTTAGATCTCTTTTTCTTCTAAAATATATAATGAGTAACGTGTGCCCGTGGATAGCATGTACACTGGAATTACTCAAGCACTCACTAATCCTGTTTAACAAGTTGTTTCTGAATTTGCACACTTTTTAGGACAAAGGTTTACTTCAAGGCTAAAGGCTAGGCTAAAGGCATTGGGCATTCCTATATAGTAATATACATTTTCTTTTCAGAAAGTCTTGAAGGGCATGACATCAGAGGTCATATTTTAGTAGGTCACTTTTGTCTATACACCAAAGTAATGGTTCTTTAAAACTTAAAATAATTTTTTTAATAAAATAACACTTTTAAACATTAACCTTTTTTTACAAATGAACTTTATAGAATACATACTTTTTGCCGATCACTTTTACAGGTATAAATGTTACAAAAAACCTCACTGATATAAATCTTTAAACAGCCAAGAAGTTCTCAAAAAAATATATATAACTTGGATTGTGATATTAAAAAGCTGCTAATTGACCAACTGTCGTTACTGTAGAGGTTAATTAGGAGTGCACCGGTGGCTGTATTTAAGGGGCTCACCTTTAAAGTTGGTTTTGAACTGCACAAGTCTGGTACATCCAAAGGAGCAATGTTCCAAAAAAACCAGCCACATGAATCTGTCCAAAAATTGTATGCAGACCTATGATAAATCTTGTGACCACACAAACACAGGATCTGAACGTATTAATAAACAAGTTGATAACAATAAAGAAAATGATGAAAAAATTGTCGGCATCATATATGGAGGCTAAGTATGTACATCCACCATAAATAGAGTAATACATCACCATGGCCTTAACCGCTGTCTCTCCAAGACTGTCGAGAATGGATTTGAAACAAAATGTATCACTATATGTTAACTGTAGCTAACAATTTCATATATCCTTAGTATTGAATAAATATAGCCTATTTTAAAGTCATTTATTGAACATGTCAAACTTATATAATAAAGCATTATTAATGTGCTGTAATTAATTTTTCAACAGTGCTGTAAAAGCTTTTTATTTCTGATTTTTTTTCCGTAATGGATCTGTTTGAAATTATACATTTAAACACCAAAGTTCGAAGCTAAGAATGCGGCTGTAACCTTTTTTATATATACAAGACATTTCTGTTAAACAGCCCTAGCTAACCCCAAACTATTTACTCCATTATGGCAGGCTGAGCTTTAAAAAGCTGCACTGTGTACTACAGGTTAAACCAGTTGCACCTATAAAGTCACTTCACTCATCAATGTCCTTTGTGTTCTCAGCCTATTGTTGAGGTATTGTCAGGTATCTTGTCACGGAATACGTTGGCATTCATATCCGGGGTGCATTCATTGTACTCATGACTCATGGCTTTTCTAGTGACTCAAGACTCAGGAGTTTCCTAGCATGCCTTATTGATAATAGTTAAATAATGCATTTAAAAAATAAACAATTATAAGGACCCAGTATACTGTAGCTTTTATAGGATTGTAATATTGTGCTCTTTTGGTAATGTTATAGGTCATGGTATCATGAACTAACTGAAACTTTGTAGTGTTACTATTCTATAGTTTTTGTACTAAAATGTTGAGTTACATGCAGGCATTTTTAGTATTAACACTTTTATCTGTTATGTGGGTCCAAGGGTCCCTGGTGGTCTAGTGGTTAGGATGCAGCGCTCTCACTGCTGCGGCCCGGGTTCGAGCCCCGATCAGGGAACCAACCCTAGCCACTCTTAGTGCCGGTCTCAAGCCCGAATAAATGGTAAGGGTTGGGTTAGGAAGGGCATCCAGCATAAAAACATGTGCCAAATCAAACATGAGGATGATCCGCTGTGGCGACCCCTAATGGGAGAAGCCGAAAGAAAGTTTTTTTTTTTTTTATCAACTGTTATGTAACCTATTTATTTAATCTATGCCGTCAAAGCTTTGTCTTAGCAGTTACAATTAAAAAGTAAAAAACTTGATCTGAAGCTGATCAAAATTCTAGCGTTTATTATTCATAGTGCAAATATGACCACTAACACATGCAGAACCTTAAAATAGATGGTTAAAATAAATATGAGTAAAGATGAAATTTATTTCCATGACATTAATATTTTCCATAGAGGAATAAGAGATTTCAAATATTTATAGATTTAAAACTGCTTATTTCGTTTGTGCTGTATTTAAAGTATTAATAAATGATGTTGTACTGTTAAGCAGTAAACCTTGCAGTTTATGTTGTAAGACCTGTTTTTGTAACATCATCCTTACAGAAACAGCAGCCTATTTTTTGTTCTTGCTTAATGTCAAGAAGACAAAAAATGCTGCTTATCATGCTAGAAAAAAACAATCTGCATTGTCTTAAATACACACTTACGTACATGAGGTATTATGTTTTTTGTTTTATTCAAAGTTTGTTATTAATCATAGACTATGTGAATTGTCTGGCTGTGCTTATATTATTTGTGTTTATTTATTAATATAACATATAAAAATAATGATATAAATATGGGGTTTGCCTTTTTTTGCTTTCGTTTTAATCAAAAGCTTGGCAGAAATATTCATAGGGCACTGAGTTCACAATAAAGGTAAATGAGGATTCTTTATAATACAGGTCACATAATTGGGAGGCTTTTACTTTCATTTGGATTCAAACATTATTCTTTCATTATTAATAACTAAGAAGGTGTTATTAAAGATGCCCTTATGCAGAGCGTCGTGTAAAAGTGCTTTGAAATCTCTATCAGTAAATAAATCAACACTGGTTCACTAGGTTGTAAACTTAGGATACCATCGGCTGTTCGGAAATCAAGGGAAAGTTCATTCCACCACCTCAGTGAACAGAAAAGTGTCTTGATGTATACCTAACTCTTACCCTGAGAGATGGTGGGACCAGTCGAGCAATACTAGAAGATCTGAGGGTGTGTGGTGCAGTGAGAGGAGTGACAAGAGCTTTACACTCTATTATTTTTTGGATTACACTCTTGGGCAAAGAAATGTTTTAATTGCAAAACTCAAAATGGTCAAGAAGCAAGAATTATTATATATTTTTTATTTTATTTTGATTTGTGACATCTGGGGGAGTTTTTCCATGGCTGCTCATTAGGGATAGACACACATCATTCATCTTAACTGTTGAATTCTCTGGAGCTGCTTAGAGACAATGTCTGTTGTGAAAAGTGCTATAGAAATAAACTTGACTTTACTTTTACAGTCAAAATTGCACTCAACATTATTGTCATTGTGTAAAGAACAAGTATAGAGAAACCTTTTTGATTGTGGGTAGCAAGCCTTTCTGTAATATTTTCCTGTATTCCAACGCATTAAATGATTTTTCCTAGTAAAGCAGCTCACCAGTGCCAGCGCTAAAAAGACTCCCCAGATCATGAATCGCTTTTTTTTTATTCATGCTCAATTTCTGACAAACAATTAGTCGTTAAGAAAATAAAAAGCTTAATATTAATGATTATTAATTATTCCTTTATTATAGTATAATTATGCCATTAAATTAAAATAAAAAATTCAGTAATTTATTAACATGGACTTCGAATTATTTAGAAAATTCTAATTTTATTTGAGAAACAGACACTTAATGTATGAAACAAAGTACACATGTGTGCATTTCAAAACCGCTTGTGTCCAAATGTATGGTTGCAAAATAAATACCATTGACTTCAGTAGCTATACAACAGATTAGGTTAATCCTGCTGTCATGCGGACAATGAAACTATCCTTTAAGCTTCAGGGTAAAACTCTAGAGGTTTATAAAAAGATCAGCTTCGAAACTTTCTAAGAACTCTGTAAAATCCATTGTAAAGTAAAAAAAATATGGCACACCCCAGACACTACCAAGATCAAACCCAAATTGAGTCAAGTCAAGTCAAGTCAAGTTTATTTCTATAGCGCTTTTCAAAACAGACATTGTTTAAAAGCAGCTGTACAGAAGTCAAGGTGAATGCTGTGTATTTATCCCTGTTGAGCAGCCATGGCATCTGTGGCAAGGAAAAACTTGCTTAGATGTTATGAGGAAGAAACCTTGAGAGGAACCAGACTCAAAAGGGGAACCCATCCTCATCTGGGTGACATCAAGAGTGTGATCATAAATCTTTTAACAGTACAGAACACTGGAGAGTGAGAACTAACATGAGCACTGAAGTGTGTGATTATAAGTAATGTTCTTTCTACAGTCTTATACAGTCATAATTGTTATAAAACTAGGACCTACTGAGCAACTCATAAAATAGCTCAACATTTGTGATCATCACAGATTCAACACCAGCTTCTCCATGCCAGAGCCTTTAAACACTCAAGGAGGTCCAGTGTCAAAACTTCACACATGAAGTGGGATCCAATTGGCACTGGTACGTCTCTGGGTGGTACGGAATGTATGGCATCTACTTCTTTAAAGGTCCATAATCTTCATGAGGTGGGAGGTGACTGGAGCTGGCTCAGGAAGCCTCGGGATGGGGAGAGAAAGAGAAGCAGTGGAGAGAAATTAGCGTAGCTGATGTTCATGATATTAACAGCACAACTTGATAATGCGCATGTGATCAGTTGTTCTGCACAAGGTTATGATGTGAGACGTATGTTATGTGTAGGCTTTGCTTAAAAGATACGTTTTTTATCTGCACTTAAACTGGGAGAGTGTGTCTGAGCCCCGAACACTGTCAGGAAGACTAATCCACAGTTTAGGAGCTAAATGTGAGAATGATCTACCGCCTTTAGTGGACTTTGCTATTCTAGGAACTACTAGAAGAGTTTTGAGATCTCAGGGAGCATGACGGATAAAAAACTGAGAATAAAAATTGAGAATAAAAGCAATTATGACAATAGTCAGAGAAGTTTCCACTAGTCCCACTATGACACTGAAAGATTTTCAAAGCTCATTGCAAATAAATAGGTGAATCTTTGCAAACAGCAAGAATATAATCAGCTCTTCACAGATCAGGCTGATTAAAGAGTGTTCGGAATGAACCAACTTCTGAGAGCCTTTTGAAAAATGTCTAATAAAAAGTACTATAAAGTAGTAAAATTAAAGTGGTGTCCATACCAATAAAAGTGGGGGTCCATACCAATGTTTTAATACATAAAGGAGACACAATTTCACTAAGGGATAAATTTTTTTAATCTTTTACATTTTATCTAGCTTGTTTTGTCAGTTTGTATTGTATCACTGTGATCAAATATCATTTTGTGTATGACAAGAATACAAGAATGTAAATTATTCATTAGCTGTACTAATTCTAAGAAATTTAAATGCCAAATAAAAATGACAATATTCAGATATGTTGTTGGAACAATTATATGACATGCTTATTAAATGACAAATGACAGTTAAATGTTAAAGACATATCTAGCATTGTTTGCTAGCAGCCAAACACGTGGGAAGACTTTAGGAGTGCTAATGTCTAGCTGATTATGCTTCTGGTGTGTTTTTGGTACTGAGCCAGGTGCCTGACTAATTGTGATTAACAGTCATTAATTATGGAATTAAAACATTAGCATATTTAAATTTTATTTCCGGAGTGGCTTTCCACAAGGTCAAAAGAGATTAAAAATACATTAAATAAAACATTAGCTATGCACATTTTAAGTGCATAGCTATCCTGATTTACATTTGATGTTGGAGAAAAAGTTAGGAGAAAATGTTTAGTTAAACGGTATGCCATTCTAGAACTAGAACCCTAAGACTAAAATGACTAAAATGGTATGCTATGAAGAATTCAGAATATGAAGATGCATTTTTAATGTAGATTGAGCAATTAAGCAAGAGTGTTACATCTTACTAAAAGAGCAAATTGATCAACATGATTTATGATTGGTGTAAAGAAACCTGCTGCAGTGGTATAATATAGTCCAAATTATGGTAAAAAAAAAAAGGTGAACCTTGTAACCTTTACTTGTATTTACTCACACCTTGTCTGGGTTGTCACCCTTATTTTCAGATATACAAGTAAGTGTATTACACAGAAATTTGTTTCTTTGCATAACCAACTGGTTATAAGGCTGGTGGTCAGAGTGCAGGGTCTGAGGGTGCTAGGCCATTTTGTTGTCTAATGATTGAGACCAGCGCTGACATGTGATACCCAGGTTTCAAGAATAAGGCCTGGATAACCTATACATTAGTATGTCAGTAACTTAACTAATCTAGGACTCCCTGTAAAAGACTTTACAAATGAACCATAGAAAACCTGGAGAAATGGTGCTGCTGACATACAATAGCTGCTTTTCAACCTACAAAGAGAATCACCTTTAAGTGATTCCTGTGACTCCTCATAGAGTGGCATGTCACAATAGTGGCCAAATAACCAGCCTATTTACAGGTCAAAGTAATGACATCAATCAGATCTCTGTTTAAAGTTTGTCATTAGAAAAACAATTAGTCTAACTTGCAACATATATCATGCACTGGGTACAAATGTGCCACTTCAGTTTCATTGAACATTTTCCACATGCAGCTTTCATAACTGATGTATCTGATTGTTTAAGAAGACGATGATGCACATTTGATGATGCACATATATGATGAATCAGTAAAACAGGCAGTGAGAGAATATTCATTGGTGACTATGTCTCAAGTACACCTCTGTCTCTCCCAAGTGACTCTCTGTGTCTAGAACTTGGACAAAGTCAGTATTGCTTTTCAGAGTATTGAAATGCTGGATCAGTTGTTGTGACCTAAACATACCATGTTGTCTGTCTAGGGATTCTTTCATTGCAGAGCACCCAAGATACAGAGGATCAATTTCTACCAGCTTCTAATGCATGTCAAGCAAAGACCGCCTGATCTAATAACACTTGGCTGCTAATAAACAATGGTTAATGAATTATAGATGTGTGTCAGAATCAATGCACTCATTAATCACTCATTTCTTACTAGTCGGTCAACCTTAAATTTGCATTCAAAGCTCAGAAAGAACATATCAAAGTTCAAAGCTCAGGGTGAGGAAAGCAGTGGGGAGCATGTGGCCCATAAGTATTCTAAAGTGCCACCAAGTACAGTTCAGATATCAGACTAATTATCTCTAATAAACTCTAATAAACTAGAGCTAAGTGTCAAGGGACTTTGGGATTGCTGTACTTTGCTCCATTTAACTTTCCCTCAAACGTGACGAGTTTCCAAGTTCCTGCTGCAATAAAATACCCGCACAGCATTATCCTTCTGAAACTTTGCCAATCTCTGCACAGGATCTCTGGAACTCAGTCAGAGTGACCATTCTGGTTCTTGGTCACCTCTCTTACTTGGCCTTTCAAACCGTGATTACTCAGTTCAGCCAGGTGACCAGCTCTTCCAAGAGTCATGGTTTTTCCACACTTCTTCTTTTTGAGAATTTTGGAGGCCACTGTGCTCTTGGGAATGTTCAGTGGAATTTAGTGGAATGTACTGAATGTGTAGTTACAAGAATGAGGAAATAAGGTCTGAACAATCCTAATGGTTACTGGAAGTTTGAACTGTTACAATGTTTAAATATTTGTCATCACTGTTGAACATTCCAGACAGAGCCAAACTCCACTAAAACAAAGCATTAATTATAGAAAAATTAACAGCTGAACACACTCGTGCCATTATTTCTACAATCGAAATCAAATACTGTTTGGAAAAATTTCCCTTAGACTTTTGCAGAAGTTCCCAAAAATGTGTTGAACTTGTAGTTTGCTTTGCTTTCAGTCTTCTGTTCAGTGTATCCCAAACCAGATCAATGGAGTTTGGAAAATGTTCTGGCCATTCCATGATTTGAAGCCTACCAACCTGTTCTTTTTTTAATGTAGTTGTGACACACCCTGGATGTAGGTTTTGGGTCATTACTGTGCTGTAGGCTAAACCCATGACCATCTAGATACTGTATATACCAGAGAGTTTTGCATGGTGCTGCAAAATGCTGTGGTAGTGGTTTTGGTTCAGAGTTCCACTCTGTTGAAGCCACCAACACTAGATACAGCAATAGTCCCAAACCATAACACGTCCGACTCCCTGTTTGACAGTTGGTGTCACACAACGAGAAATCACCCTTTTGCCTTCTGGATGAAAACAGTATGATGAAGATTTTAGTTTTTGATTAATCAATCCATAATACCTTTTTCCAGCCTTCAGTAGTCTACACAAGCAGCTGATTTGCAGAACCTTGTCTTCAGATTGTGGTTTTGGATGTCAGACCTTGTCTTGTTAGAATTTCCTCCAGTTTCCAAGTGCCCTTTGATCATGTAGGAAAGTGTACTCACTAAAACCTTTGCTTTCTTTGCAATTTCTTTAAAGGAAAGACCTAGATCGGCTGGAATGGTCTGTCAGTTCCCCTTTGTTTATTGCCTTTTTCTCACCATTATGAGAGCAACATACTATGTTCTGTATTACAATACTGTCCAAATATTGCTTAAAAAGGTGTCACAGTCTGCACCGACACTTTCATACAGACAAGGTAAGTACTAAAAAGGTTGGGATAACTGTATGAATTGTTAGCATCAACTTAATTTGCTTTCATTACTGCAGAAGAACTGTAAGTTGTTAACCCATTACTTTTTCCCTGAAAAAGCCTTTTTTTATAACTCAAATATTTACATTATTTTTCAGTGTTTGGTAACAGAAGCTTTTTGTTTCACCCCTGAAAATTTGCTACTTAGGTTTGTACCATTTAAGGTTGTTCACTTGACTTAAACTGCTTAAATAAAAAAAATTTGAAAAAATGTATTTTTCATTATACATTAGATAGACCTTACCATTCTGTGTGAGTATTTTGATTTGCTATGTGTCTACAGTTTATGCTGTCATTTGCTGCTTATTTACATATATTATATATATATATATATATATATATATATATATATATATATATATATATATATATATATATATATATATATATATATATATATATTACAATTTTCCATCTCCCTAAAATTTGTACATATCAACATTAAATACAATTATAGGCTAAATGTTATACTATACTTTATAAACAGTGGATGAGTTCTTTTGAGTTATTTCAGATATAATTTATGATTTACTTATGATAATCCTACAAATGAAAAGTCCATTTACTTTTTCAATTCATTTAATGTTTAGAAAATCATATAACCTAAGTAATGTTAAACAAATCTGGTTGCTTTTGTCTATATAAATACTTTTTTCATGAAATGGTTGGTTAGGCTGTTTTGCGAACATTGTAGATAGATTTGCATGTACAAGCATGTGAAATGAGGTATGCCACTTTATTATAGAAAGTTAATTTATTAATAGAAAAATACTGTTCCTGGTTCAACTATAAATCTGCATAAATTAAATGTATTTCTTAAACAAAAGAATTAAATTTGATTGGCTGAGCCTCCTATCCGAAGCTATTTGCTGACCATGTTACTTTATGCTCTTTTATGCTCACCCTTTCAGTTGAGTGACTTTTATGACTTTATTTAGTTTCATTGTTACTGAACTAAAAGGAGGAGTGGTAGGCTAATAAAGGGGATGAGAAAGTTCAGAATTGAAAAGGAGCAACAGGTATAGACCAAAAAAGTAAAGCAGACCAAGCCATAAAAGAGATGCTGTCAAACTGAAAAAGGGATGTATGAAAGCCAGGGCAAAACAGGAAATAGATTTGGCTGGTAAGCTGATAAAAAAAAGCATGTGGAGGTGCACTAGGACAGGAATATAAAAAGAAGTAACTCTGTGCATGGAAAGAAGGGAAGGAAGGAGAAGGAGGGTAAGAGTGAAAAAGAGAGAGGGATAAAGAGACGTGCCTTAAACAGGGAAGACATGACAGGTACTCTAACAATAAAAGGGTGATGGGTGTTGCTCAAAGAAAATAAGGAATGAAGAAAAGCAAGGTGGATTTCAATGGTGTCAGTGACTGCAGATTTTTAAGCGAGACTCCAAAGAGAGTTACAGAGAGTTAACAAGGACCTGTTTGAACTATGAAGGCTTTTATTCTAAGGGTGCTATTTGTTCTCTTTTTAACCTCATTTGGCACCATGTTGTTTTGGCACTACTTTGCTCACAGGTGAGTGTTTAATCCTGCTTCTGTATTTGCATTTTCTTCTTCTTTTTTTTTTTTTTTTTACAAAATTGGAATAGTTTAAAATAGATTTCAGTAAACATCAATAATCACCAAAGCTCCTGTCTTATTCAACATCGATTTTTTTTTTTAGTAAATGTTAACTTATTTAATCCAAAAATATATAAAATTTCTATTAAGGCTGCTGCTGAATGATGCTGAACAGTATTGTCGATTTAATGTCTTTTTTCATGATTATACATTTTAATTCTGGATTTTTTACAGTTATCAAACTTCATGTTAAATACATTTATCTGAGAATAAGAAAATTCTTATATAGTAATTACAGATATATTTGTAATTGTTGCTTATATGCATGGGCGTAAATTTCATTTAACAGTAGGAGGGACAATAAATATAACATTTCTCATGAGCAGTTTTTGAAGGGGACACAAATAATACAGTCAAATCTGCATCAGCTACATTAAAGAGAATCGCTTTATTCAAAGTGAATAAAATACCCTAGTTAATGGAGTTAAACATTAATTGAGCCGCAGTCACACACCTGACTCGTGTGTGTAGAGTAGGTGAGATGAACTGGGAATGCAGGCGGTGGGTCAAACCACTGTGAGTAAGGGGAGGGGGAACTCAACTGTTTCTAAATGCATTGTTTGCGTTTTTTTTGTACTTACACAATTATTTAGGTATGCATACATATATTTTTTACAATACAGAGTGCGATATTTTTTTTGACATGTCCCCTCCGTCCCCCCGGGATTTACGCCCATGCTTATATGTACATTCAATATATAAAACAGAACAAAGCTTTGCTGTGCTGTGTGTGTGTGTGTGTGTGTGTGTGTGTGTGTGTGTGTGTGTGTGTGTGTGTGTGTGTGTGTGTGTGTGTGTGTGTGTGTGTGTGTGAGACAGGTCAAACATAAAGACAAATGTCAACAATCTCTGTAATTATTATTAGGTGAACTTTATTCAGGATTATCACAATGTTTCATTGTCTGTTATAACAAAGGGATGAAATAATGAAAAAGATTGTGACTTTTCTAAAAACTGTACTATAGGCTAAGCTGTATAGATCAACCATTAAGACCTACTTAAAAAAATACATGTGATAGTCTCTTAAATAGGGTAATAAATCTTGAATAGGAAATGTTACTAGGCAGAGGTACTCTATACTACTTTATAATAGCATTGATGCTGTGAAACTCTCAGAAGAAGGTGATATTAGCCTTGGAGTTTAATAAATCAGTGCTCAAGAATGCATTATAAAAAAGTTAGTAATAAGTAGTATGCTATCCAGTATATATCAGTCAGTTTTTTATGTTCTATCGTTTTCATTTAAACTCCCAAATTTCTCAGAATCAGGAAAACACATTCCATAAAAAAATTTTGACGTCATTAAGTAGTAACTGAATCTCTGAGTGAATCTCTATAAGGCTGTCAGACAATGCAAAGTAATGTTAACTGGTAGGGTAACTTGAGAATTCTTAAAAAACAAATAACATAAGGGCAGTTTCTCTTTAAAATCTGCATGCATGTACCATATGCACAGTGTGTATATATAGATTTCCTGGTAAAGTTGACTTTTTTGACTAGTCTCTCTCTCTCTCTCTCTCTCTCTCTCTCTCTCTCTCTCTCTCTCTCTCTCTCTCTCTCTCTCTCTCTCTCAAATTTTACCTCCTGTCTCAATTGCTCTCTAATTTTTTTTAATCACAAGCAAGCAGATATTTAAACAAAATTGTATTGGTATACTTTAATAGGAAATTAATTTTTGGTAAATAGGTAGAAATAGACAAAGTTCACATTTCCAGAAAAATCCACCAACAACCATGAAACGATTGTAGCACATGGTAAGTCAGCCTTTTCAGGTTTGAGCACATTCACTAGAAATCAAAAATTCTGGCTGAAAAAAAAAGTTGGGTTTCTACTGTGGCTGCTTGGGTTCATTGCCCAAAAAGAAATCAAGCAGTTGTTTATCTCTTGTTGAACTAAAATTAAACAACTAACACTGGAATTTTGATTTTAAATAAGGAAATGGGAAAAGCAACCTAATATCTGTCCTGGTAAAATGATAAGAAAGCTCACTGAGCTCACAGGAGTGTTGTGATTGGACAGGACAGGACAGGAGTTGGTAGAAGTAATCTACCTTGAATTTTTGTTGATTATCATGTGGTAATGACATTTGACATTTGTGGTAGTTAATGGTTACAAATGCGAATGCATATATAGTGCAAATGTTTGTAAATTACAAGTCTTTCTTTTTCATTGACATATGCTGACTCAATTGAGGAATGGACTGTTGTTCTGCATTCTTTTTGTTTTTACTATTATTATTGTTAACAGTGGGTTTTTTTTTTTCAACTGTGTTACAATTTATATCTCCTTGTCTCTCTCTCATTTTTGCTTTCTCTCTATTTTCACTCCAAAAATTGAAACCCCTAACCACCTCCACACAAACAGCGATGCAGCTGTTCGTGGGCCACGCAATGCAAAAGAAATGGCAAAAAGGTAAAACGTGCAAAATGCAAATGAATATCATGTAGCTTAATTCTGTAGGAATGATAAAGATTTCTTAATGAAACCAGTCGTCATTATGTTTTATGGGCACCGAATGTGTTTAAAAACTATGATAAGATCTGATTAAAATCTGAACATTCATGCCTGAAAAATCCGACTTGGCTATTTAATTTTTAAATATGTAATTTTTCTAAAGTTTTATCAATAAAACAAATTCGCATCAAGCTTCAGAAATGTGTTCTGAATTTTAGAACTAACCTCTCTCTTTATCTCTGGCATAGTCGTGCAGATTTTGCTCCCGAAAATTCTAAGAACAGGTAAATATCCCTTTCATGTCATACAAGTAGAAACAGCTAAGTAACACTATTCATCTTAATTCTTCCAACATGAGGAGATTGAACAAAAAATGTGCTGGCCTTTAGGTTTTTTTTTTTTTTTTTTCCTTTATTTTTACACTATAATGCCTTTAACACTTTTACTACGAAAGGTTGTCTGTCAACTATATATATATATATATATATATATATATATATATATATATATATATATATATATATATATATATATATATATACAGTGAGGAAAATAAGTATTTGAACACTCTGCTATTTTGCAAGTTCTCCCACTTAGAAATCATGGAGGGGTCTGAAATTGTAATCGTAGGTGCATGTCCACTGTGAGAGACATAATCTAAAAAAAAAAATCCAGAAATTACAATATATGATTTTTTAACTATTTATTTGTATGATACAGCTGCAAATAAGTATTTGAACACCTGTCTATCAGCTAGAATTCTGACCCTCAAAGACCTGTTAGTCTGCCTTTAAAATGTCCACCTACACTACATTTATTATCCTAAATTAGATGCACCTGTTTGAGGTCGTTAGCTGCATAAAGGCACCTGTCCACCCCATACAATCAGTAAGAATCCAACTACTAACATGGCCAAGACCAAAGAGCTGTCCAAAGACACTAGAGACAAAATTGTACACCTCCACAAGGCTGGAAAGGGCTACGGGGAAATTGCCAAGCAGCTTGGTGAAAAAAGGTCCACTGTTGGAGCAATCATTAGAAAATGGAAGAAGCTAAACATGACTGTCAATCTCCCTCGGACTGGGGCTCCATGCAAGATCTCACCTCGTGGGGTCTCAATGATCCTAAGGAGGACCTGGTCAATGACCTGAAAAGAGCTGGGACCACCGTTTCCAAGGTTACTGTTGGTAATACACTAAGACGTCATGGTTTGAAATCATGCATGGCACGGAAGGTTCCCCTGCTTAAACCAGCACATGTCCAGGCACGTCTTAAGTTTGCCAATGACCATTTGGATGATCCAGAGGAGTCATGGGAGAAAGTCATGTGGTCAGATGAGACCAAAATAGAACTTTTGGGTCATAATTCCACTAAACGTGTTTTGAGGAAGAAGAATGATGAGTACCATCCCAAGAACACCATCCCTACTGTGAAGCATGGGGGTGGTAGTATCATGCTTTAGGGGTGTTTTTCTGCACATGGGACAGGACGACTGCACTGTATTAAGGAGAGGATGACCAGGGCCATGTATTGAGAGATTTTGGGGAACAACCTCCTTCCCTCAGTTAGAGCATTGAAGATGGGTCGAGGCTGGGTCTTCCAACATGACAATGACCCGAAGCAGACAGCCAGGATAACCAAGGAGTGGCTCTGTAAGAAGCATATCAAGGTTCTGGCGTGGCCTAGCCAGTCTCCAGACCTAAACCCAATAGAGAATCTTTGGAGGGAGCTCAAACTCCGTGTTTCTCAGCGACAGGCCAGAAACCTGACTGATCTAGAGAAGATCTGTGTGGAGGAGTGGGCCAAAATCCCTCCTGCAGTGTGTGCAAACCTGGTGAAAAACTACAGGAAACGTTTGACCTCTGTAATTGCAAACAAAGGCTCCTGTACCAAATATTACCATTGACTTTCTCAGGTGTTCAAATACTTATTTGCAGCTGTATCATACAAATAAATAGTTTAAAAATCATACATTGTGATTTCTGGATTTTTTTTTTTAGATTATGTCTCTCACAGTGGACATGCACCTACAATGACAATTTCAGACCCCTCCATGATTTCTAAGTGGGAGAACTTGCAAAATAGCAGGGTGTTCAAATACTTATTTTCTTCACTGTATACATATATATATATATATATATATATATATATATATATATATATATATATATATATATATATATATATATACTAGCTGAAAGTACCCTTCGCTACGGAAGGCAGAACGCTAAGCAATATGGCAATAAGCAGTAAGCACTGAGCAGGACTGGATGATCAGAGATCAGAACGTAATGTCAACAAATAACGTACTACCCCTTTGTAGTACCGATACAGGCAAACTACTTTGAAATTTTTTTTTATTGTGCATCTAACATCTAATAAGAAACAATGTATTAAGTTTCATTAGGATCCGTAATGTTATTTCGAAGAATTTACAATGCGTGAGAAATCGGGTTTTTCGCGAGTTAGCCGCGATCCAGGGCGAATTTTTCAAAACCCTTTTTTAGTGAGCACCTAAGACCCAAGAGGAAGGTATGTTACAAATTTCATTGCAATCCGTTCAGTGGTTTTTGAGATTTCGTGATGAGTGAGTGAGTCAGTCAGTGGTATTTGAGCTTTATATATATATATATATATATATATATATATATATATATATATATATATATATATATATATATATATATATATATATATATATATATATATAATTGTACAAATACAATTTTTCTTATAAATCTACACTCAGTACCCAATAATGACTATAATTCTAGAAATGTCTGTAAATTTTTTACATAAAAAAAAAAAACGATGTGAAATATCACATGTACATAAGTATTCAGACTCATTAGTCAGTACATAGCTGAAACACCTTTGGCAACAATTACACCATTGAGTCCTTTTGGGGATGACGCAACAAGCTTTGCACAACTAGATTGGGAGATATTCTGCCATTCTTCATGGCGTAGTCAGAGTGACCCTCCAACACAGTCTCACAGCATTTCGTAACACAGTCTTGAACTTTAATCTATTGATTATTGTTCATGAACAAGCATTTCCCTTTTTTTAATTTCGTGTCACTCAGCACGACTGCCTCCGTCTGGCTCCGTGTCTATAGCAACGGAGGCAGAGGATCATGGGTAATGCTGACAGAAATGCCAAAGGTAATCTTTTTTCCCCAATTTTTATCAGAAAATAAGGCAGAAAATATACGGTTAGGTTTAGGGTAAGGGTTATATTGTAATAAATGAGTGTGTCTCTGGCCACTGTGCTTCAGCGATCCTTTAGTGCAGCACATTTCTTTTTTTGTTTGTTTTTTCTCTGAGTTCTGCAGTGCCTTTCCACATCATGTCCAACCAATTTACTTTTCCACAGGTGGACTCTAATCAAGGTGTATAAACATATCAGTAATAAGAAAGAGAATTAGGAGGCACCTGAGCTATTTTTCAAGTGCTGTTGCAAAGGGTCTCAATACTTATGTTCATGTGATATTTAAAGTTTTTCTTTTTTGTTGTTAAAAATAAAAAAATAAAAAAATAAATACAAAAATAAATAAATAAATAAATAAATAAATAAATAAATAAATAAATAAATAAATAAATAAATATACGTATATACGTATATATGTTATGTTGCACCCTGTTACTACAATTGTTTAAATAATTAATTTAATAATTTTTTTATTTGTATATATATATATATATATATATATATATATATATATATATATATATATATATATATATATATATATATATATATATATATATATATATATCATTAGATAAAATGCCCAAAACACTGTTTTTGTTTTATATCTGATTATTAGAGAGCCTTTACCCTTGATTTTATTTTCTGCTTTCTTCTAGGAATGCAGCTCCCAGAGTTCGGCGCATTGTTAAAAAAATATATATAATAAGAAAAAAGTAAGTATTAGAACAATCTAACAATCTCAATATATTTGTATCACTCTAACTGTAACACACTTTATTTTTATACTTTACAGTTAACACTAAATCTGTGTGTAAGTCTTTATTTAAAGTCTTGGCACACCAAGTGATTCTCTATCTGTCTCCTAATAGCAAGGCAGCTGCCAGCAATCAACTTAACGTTCAACAAAATCCTGCAAAGAAGTGAGAATGCAATACAGTTCCAGATAAATCATAAGAATATATACTTCATCTTTATTTAATCTTTTAAAATTTGAAAACTGAATAATTAAAAAAATATTATCTGAACTGAGAAATTGTTATTAATTGTTAATTGAATTAATTGAAAATGTTTTAAATGACTATTTTCTGCTACAATGTAAATGTGACCTAATTCTAAAAGATCAAAATTTTGATCTCTCTAAAAGAGCCATGTAACATACCACAAAGTTATGTTTTATAGTTAACTTTGTCTGGGAGTCTTTTATCTATAATCCTGGCACCTTTAAGTTATTCTCTAACTGTTTCCTCGCAGAGATGCAGCTGCTATCAATCCACGTGATGTTCAACAAAAGGCCTTAGCAAGCAAGTATGAATGCACATTTTCAGACAAATCATAACAACTGCTTGTTGCAAAAAAAAAAGATTAATTATTATTAAATTATTATTAAGCTTGTTTAAGTGACCTTTAATTAAATTTTTTAATTCTCCAAAATGTTACAATTAAAGTAATTAATGATTACACTAAATAATTATAAATTAGAATTATTATAAGGATATTATAATATTATAATAATCATCATACTTTACTCTTATTTGGCACATGTAAAACACTACATACTTATGTTGTACTGTTTTTTTTTATATATATCTTTGCACACCTTCATTCTCTATCCGTCTCTTAACAGTAATGCAGCTGCCAACAATCCAAATAATGTTCAACGAAATGGCCCAGTGAACAAGTATGAATGCAACACGTTTCCAGACAAATCAGAACAATTGCTTGTTGCACAAAACAGCCATTCAAAAAAATACACTTTTTTATTAATTATAATTTTAAATTCTCCAAAACTGAATAATTAAACTAAGCAATAATTATAAAATAAACAAGAAAATGTTCAAATATTTATCACTCTAATTTAACACTTTAAAACACTACATATTTATGCTGTACAGTACACAAACTAATACTAATACTTTTATCTATAGTCCTAGAAAACCTTCATGCTATTCTCTATTTTTCTCATCACAGTAATGCAGCTCCCAGCAATCCACGTAATGTTAACCTGAATCCCGCAAACAGCAAGTAAGAAAGCGACACAGTTCCAAACTAACCATATAGTGCTATTGTAAGAAAGAAAAAAAAAAACATTAGCATTTATTGTTTAGATCATCTAAAAAAAAATTATGCAATTAAGCAAAAATTATACCTTGAACTGAAAAATGGTTAATTATTAAATGTTTAGTGAATTCATAAATGTCAGAAATGACCATTTCTGCCACAATCTAAATCCAATCTAATCCTAAAAGATCAATTAGACACATGACACACTACATAGTTATGCTTTACAGTTTATCTATAGTATTGAAAGACCTTCAAGTGATCGATTTCTGTCTCTTTACAGAGATGCAGCTGCCCAAAATCCACGTAACGTTCAACAAAATCCAAGAAAGTAAGATTGCAACACAATTACATACTAATCATAACAATTGCAAAACAAAGTGATCACAGTAATGGTTGTTGTTGAATGATTAGTGAATTAGAACAATCTGGAGTAAATATATCTTTATGATGTCACCCATATGAGGATGGGTTCCCCTTTGAGTCTGGTTCCTCTCAAGGTTTCTTCCTCATATCATCTAAGGGAGTTTTTCCTTGCCACTGTCGCCACGGCTGCTCATCAGGGACAAACGCACACCATTCACCTTCACTGTTGTTTTCTGTAAAGCTGCTTTGAGACAATGTCTGTTGTGAAAAGCGCTATACAAATAAACTTGACTTGACTTGACTTGACTTTATTACTAATATTAGGCAAAAGTAACACACCACATAGCTTTACAGTTAAATTGAACACTGTCTATAGGTCTTTTATTAATAGTCTTTACATGCTTTCAATTGATTATTTATCTGTTATCTGTCTTTATCCTCACAGTAATGCAGCTGCCAGCAATCCACGTAATGTTAAACCGAATCCTGCAAACATCAAGTAAGTTACTGTTATTGCAAAAACAAACTGTATTTCTTGAAATCATCAGAAATTTCAAACCAAGGACTAATTATAACTTGAACTAAAAAATCTTTATCACTTTAATTAGGCACAGGTATCACAGCACACAGCTATAGTTTATAGTTTTTCTATATTCTTGACATATTTCTCAATGATTCTCTGTCTCCTAACAGAGATGCAGCTGCTAACAATCCTCGCAATGTGCAACAAAAACCTGCATCAAGCAAGTATGAATGCAACTCACTTCCAGACAAATC
The DNA here is from genome assembly GCF_946808225.1 of Silurus aristotelis. Taxonomy (NCBI): domain Eukaryota; kingdom Metazoa; phylum Chordata; class Actinopteri; order Siluriformes; family Siluridae; genus Silurus; species Silurus aristotelis. Next base: position 7,388,950 of record NC_139590.1, read on the forward strand.
ATACCAATTACCTGTTGGACAAAATCGCCATTTTTTTTCGGCATTTTTTGTCTGAGACCCCCAGCCTATTAGTGGTGGTGGTGCTTTATACAGTACTTGTCACATGCACTTTACAGCACAGTGAAATTACAACACAGTGAAGCTGGGGTCAGAGAACAGGATTGACCATGACACAACACCCTTGGAGATCTGAGAGTTTAGGGCCTTTCACAGGGGCCCCAAGAGGAGCAGTTTGGCAATAAGGGGCTTGAACCACAACCTTCTAAACAATAACCCAGAGCCTTCACCACTGAGCTACCACCTCCCCCTATTGTGACTACAATTCCAAAGTTTTTATAGCTTGTTTAACTGATTGAAATGGTGTTTTCCTGATATAGACACTCAAATTGGCCACAATTCTCATTGTAGACATTACGATACAATTACAATCAACATTTGGATTGGAGCTCCTAAAACTTTCACCAAAATCACTAGTGACCTGTAACACACTTTCACTTCATCTCTTTCAGTGCCACACAATATTCATGGATCTCACTATCAATCAATATATATCATTCTTTAACTCCATCTGACTTTCTGCTTGTACTGTATCACTCTGTCAGCTACTGTATTTTTCTACCGGTATCTGTCTGTTTATTGATCTGTCTGTCACCCTTTCTTTCTGTTTTTTAATTTCAAAATATCAAGCTTATGAAGCATTTTCAAGCTTATCTGTGGTCTTGACACACTTTTAAGTGATTCTCTATTTGTCTCCTTACAGTAATGCAGCTGGTAGCAATCCTCAAAATGTCAAACTGAATCCTGCGAACATCAAGTAAAAAAGCAACACAGTTCTAGACAAATAATATCTATTGCTGTTCCACAAAACCTCCACTAATTCGATAATTTTTTACAATCCTTAAAATTCTAAACACTTATCCAAGGAATCAGTATAACTTGAACTGAAAACTGTTACAATTAAATGTTAAGCTTATACTAAAAGATCTAAATCTCTATCACTCTAATTAGTAACATGTAACTCATCACACAGTTATGCTTCATAATTAATTCTAAATCTCTCTATAAGTCTTTTAACTATAGACTTGGCATGCATTTAATTGTCTCTATCTGTCTTCTCACAGAGATGGAGCTGCAAGCGATTCACGTAACATTCAACAAAAACCCCCAGCAAACAAGTATGAACCTAAAACTGTTTCAGACAAATCATAACAATTGCTTTTTCCTATAATCTTGGCAGTGATTCCCTATCTGTTTCCACACAGTAATGATGCTGCCAGCGACAATTCATAACAATTCAGACAATTCATAACAATTGTTGTTGGACAAAACATCAATTCTCAATCATATAGTATAACTTGACCTAAGAAATTGATTGTTATTGAATGTTCATCTAAGCCTAAAAGATTTAAATCTTTATCACACAACACATACAGTATTTATGCTTCATAGTAAATTATAACTCAGTCTATAAGTTTTTCATGTATAGTCTTGGCATGCCTTCAAGTGTCTCTGTCTGTTTCCTCACAGAGATGCAGCCGCCAGCAATCCACGCAACGTTAAACAAAAACCCCCAGCAAGCAAGTATGAACGCAACATATTTCCAGTTAAATCATAACAATTGCTTTTGTATAGAACAACAATTGTAAATCAGAAATTTACTAAATTGAACTAGGATAAAGTCATCATTTGAACAAAACTTGTGCAACCTGGATCAATTCACCTCCTAATACCATCATTATGAGACCCTGGCTATAAAAAGCATCAATATTATACAGAAATGCAGTATAACAAAGCTGCATCACAGACAGGTATCTCATGCAGTGAGAATGAATGCCATTAATAAAACAAGATTCCCAATTAACACAATTTAACATGTCTCCTTTCACTGCAGCCACAACTGCACTGCCCACATGCATGATCTCTATCAAAAGCACTAATATTAACTTTATAACATGATGCCAGATTCTCTGTGCATTCTGGTTTTCCTGGGGATTTGAAATTGTGTGTTTATGTGCAAATTCTATGGGAAAGAAAATGCCAAAGTATAAATGGTTCTTAAAAAGATTAACAACTGTTTTGAACTGTTTTGGCTGACCTTTCCTCACAACTTCCAGATTTCTTGAAAATGTCCTTATTTTTCCTAAACTATTATTTCTGTGACCAAATAAATTTGTTATTTTATGTCAGCTTTTGTGAAATGAAAAAAAAAACTATTAAATCCACATAAAATAAAATCCACAAAAATTATATTTGAGCTTGTACAGTTTGCTATAGATGCGATTTCAATCAATCAAAGAAGGTAAAAATGGTGATATTTTTGTATGCATGCTAGATGGCCCCAGTTTTGCTTATTTATTGCATCCACACTGTTGATACTAAAGACCTCAGGACAGATTTTGACCATGGCAACACAAGATAGCTGAAATATAAATGGACATAAACTCTAACATAAGCATACACTACTGGAAGCAGCCTAACTGATAGAAAAGCTATAAAATAAAGAGAGAAAAGCTATAAAATAAAGAGAGAAAAGCTATAAAATAAAGAGAATATTGGGAATAATTTAATACACATTCATGAAAAAATATATCAAAACGTAAGTCAGTGATCCCGATGGCTCGTCACTGTTGAATGTTCATCTAATCCTAAAAGATCTAAATTTTTATCATTCTAATTAGGCACATGTAACAGAACACACAGTTATGCTATTTAGTTAATATTATATCTGTCTATAAGTCTTTTATCTATAGTCTTGGCAGAATTTTAAGTGTCTCTATCTGTCTCCTCACAGAGATGCAGCTGCAAGCAATGTTCAACAAAAACCTGCAGCTAACAAGTATGAATGCAGCACAGTTCCAAACAAATTATGACAGTTTTGTCTTGAACAAAATCAGTCGTTTTTTTAATGACTATTTACATTTGATTTATAGACTTGAAGCACTATTGAATCATTATTGAACCAATATAATGTAACAAAACCAACATTCCACTGTGCTGTTGAGGCCTATTATTATTTCTCTGAGACCCAAATTGTCAAAAATGCTACTCCTAGAGCTTTTTATCTACATGCTCTAAACTCAACACTGACTTTTAGTCTATTCTGACTAAATTTTCCAACTCAAATTAACCAAAATTCACATTGACTTCCATAGCAATCTTTGATAAACCTTTCAAGCTACATTCACCAAACTCACCAAAGACCTGTAACACACTCTCACTCTATATCTCACTCTATCTATCTATCTATCTATCTATCTATCTATCTATCTATCTATCTATCTATCTATCTATCTATCTATCTATCTATCTATCTATCTATCTATCTATCTATCTACACAATTAGCCTATATATCACTCTCTTACTCCATCTGACTTTCTACTTTGTACTATGCTACTGTATCTCTCTACCAGTAACTATTTGTCTGTTGTTCTGTCTGTCTATCTATCACCTTTTCTTTCTGTCTTTCAACTTCAAACTATCTTCAAGCCTAAAAAGCATATTCAAGCTTTCAACTGGCTTTGTGCTAAAACCATCAGACTTTGATGTGCATAGATTTATGTATCTGGATATATGTTAACTGAATTGTGATATCTTAGAAATTACTAATGTTATGCAATCTATATATAATGTGATTCAAAAAGGTCAAAATCCTCACCTAATTTGGCACATGTAACACACCACAAGTTGTTTTTTAAGCATTTTATCTATAGTCCTGGCATGCCTTCATGTGATTCTCTGTCTGTATCTTTTTACAGTAATGCAGCTGCCATCATTCAGCATAATGTTAAACTGAATCCTGCAGACAGCAAGTAAGAAAGCAACACACTTTCAGACAAATCATACATAAAATTAGCTTTTTGTGTTTAAATCCTCTAAGGTTTTAATTGAACCAAGCATAAACGATAACTCGAACTGAGAAATGGTTCTTATTAATGTTCAATGAATTAAGAAATCATAGAAATGAACATTTTTGACACAACTAAATCTAATCTAATTAAAAAAGCTCAAAATCTATCTCACTTAAATTAGACACGTACCATAATGCAGTTGTCCTCTACACTTTATCTAGTGTTGAGAGACTGTCAAGTGATTTTTATCTGTCTGTTCACAGAGATGCAGCTGCAAGCAATCCACGTAACATTCAGCAAAATCCTGCAAACATCAAGTGAGAATGAATTATCATATTTATGCAGGAACTTTAGAAGGCCATTGTGAACATCCACAGAATCTATCATATCACATCTGTCATATATTCTGATATTTGCATAATTAAAACCCACAGCAAGCAGCTATTAATTCAATACACTTCCAGACAAATCAGAACAATTGTTTGTCGCACAAAATGTAAACATAATACATATTTATTCTGTACAGTTTATACTAATATTGTCTTTAAGTCTTTCATCTTTAGTCTTTGCATACTTCTTCTGATTCTCTATCTGTCCCATCACAGTAATGCAGCAGCCAGCAATGCACGTAATGTTAATCTGAATCCTGCAGACAGCAAGTAAGAAAGCAACACAGAATCATATATAAAGAATGCACCATAATAACCATGTTAGTGTTTTTGTTTAAATCCTTTAGAATTTCTAAATTGAAAATAGAAATAAGTTTAACTAGAACTGAAACTTAAAATGACATCTTTTAGCCACAATCTAAATCTAATCTAATCTTTCTTTAGGCTCATTGAACACATTTACCTTTAATCTTGAAAGACGTTCAAGTGATTCTCTAACTGTCTCCTAACAGAAATGCAGCTGCCAACGATCCACGTAACATTCAACAAAAACCTGCAGCAGAAAAGTATGATTTCAACACAGTTTTGCCTTTATCAAACTTTACAGAAGAACAGAAATTAAATGTTTGTTTCTAAAAACATTCAACTGAAATAGTTTGCGTGGCTTCTTCTAAAACTTGCCGAAGGTGTTTTTTGGTAGTTGTATGTTTATTTCTGACCCTCTGATTTATTTGTGATCCAGTTTGTCTTTGCTTATCTAAATAAATGCTAATTGAATTCGGAAATGTAATAAATGCTACTTTTAATTTTTTGCTACAATCTGAATCTAATGTACAGTAATTCCAGAAGGTTTTATTTTTACTAACACTGTCTATAAGTCTTTCATCTTCAAGTGCGAACTTTAAGTTATTCTCCATCTGTCTCCTTACAGTAACGCAGCTGAAAGGACATGTTGAAGGACATGTTATGTCCATATGAACATATTATTATAATGACATAACATTAGCATGATCTTTTTAGTTTAGTACCACTATTGTCCTGGAGTCTTGTATTTGTCAAAGAACGCCTTTAAGTGAATCTCTTGAATCTGTCTTATCACAGAAATCCAGTTGACAGTAATCCAAAGAATGTTGAAGAACATGAAAACATCAAGTGAGAATTTATATTTACCATAGAAACGTTAGAAGGCACAGTGAACATTCACAGAATCTAATATTAGTGTTTTATAATTTGATTACTTTTTTTAGATATACAAAAGCAATATTGCACGTATTTTCTCCTTCTGTCACTAATTTTCTCTGTGCATGTGTGGATTTTTGTGTTTCAGTGAAGATGAGCTTATTAACCTTTTGCTAGTAAATTACACCTCCAAATGGAAAAAGCATGAGAAGAACAGTAAAACTTTCACGTAAAAACAACACACACGTCAAAAACGCATTACAACATAACAGCAGCTCATACTTTCTGAGGTTTTTTTTCAGGAGGATAATAATGGAAAATCATGTGTGCTAATATCTAAAGAAAAAGATTTGGTTGAATTCCCAAATTTGGAAGTGCTTTGTAGCCATTAAAATCAGCTCAGAAAAGTTTTAAGTCTTTCCAAGGGGCTGATAAACTGCATTTTTTGTAGTTTTTGTCTGGTTTTATTTTGTTCTTTTGAAAGAAAGGCTGGCTGATGAATAAATCTAACAATGTGATAAGCAAAATCACACACACTGTTCAAGCTGTTCAACTTGTGCCACATAACCAAACTCCTATGCATTATATTAGTTTGTAGTGTGTTATTCTTTACATAAACCATTTAGGTTTATTTAAAAGAGTAAATACAGAGCAAAAGTTAACATGGAGGCTTTTTTTTACCAGGTCATATCTAAGCAGCACTTGCAGTGCCATTACCAACGCAACAGTTACACAAGGCAACTCACCTGTGGGGACAAAATTTACTTATGATGGAGATAATAAAAGATCAATGACAGTGACACCAGAGCTGTTCAAAGTGTTTCCAAAGGTATTGTTGCCCAATGCATATAAATTACTAGATGTGATTGATTTTAAAATGTCAGTACTAGTGCTTATTCTCTCTCTACTCTGTATGTACACTTGTTTAGGAAAACCCCTTTCAAACAGCACCATGGGACACGTGTGCTGTGGTTGGCAATGGAGGCATCTTAGCCAACAGCAGCTGTGGGAAAGAAATCGACGCTGCTTCATTTGTTATCAGGTCTGATGCTTTTCATTTCTTTAAATGAATGAAGGGGAAAAAGTTGTAATGTATGACTAAACATATACAATGTTAATACAGACTGTAGAATAAAGAGGAAAACCAGCAAAGCTTCATTCTAACACCAAAAAACCTGTTGAATAGAGTAAAATAGTCAGCAGTCTGTAAGAGTATGGAAAATAATAAATGTCTTGATGCATTGCCTCTGGAGCATACGGATTCTTTGTGAAGATCAAATTGCATTTTAAAAGCCATCTCAAGATGCCAAAACTGCAGAAGAAATTACATGTAAATCTAAACACATGGCAAAACAGTGAGATTAATTCATTATCTCATGGTACTCCCCCCCCCCTTATTTCTCAGATGTAATCTTCCACCACTAAACAATGGACACGAAAATGATACCGGACGGAAAACCAGCCTTGTCACAGCCAACCCAAGCATCTTTGTTGAAAAGTGAGTCTTGATTGTAAATGCGGTTGTATTTGAGAATGAGTTTAATGAAGTTACTAAAAAACAGGCATATTCTTTGAATATTTCTTCTTTTACAATCACCATTTATGTGTGAATATAAATGTTTAATAGGCATTTTATGCAATGTTTGTTAAGAGCTAAATGGATGATTAAATTGGCTAATGTTAAAAGCATCAATACAATTATACCCAATATCTCTTGGGTATATGCCCTGATACAACATTTATAATCTATTGATGAAGATTGCTTTTGAGCATTGGGTGCTTATGCTTGGTGCAACATGGTGCAGCCTTAATATTTTGTACAAAACAGTTCCTTAGTGATTTAAAAAATTTAGATTTTTTGGGAACAATTTTAAAGAAGTATATGGCTCACCGAAATTAGAAATTAGTTTATTAGAGGGACAGCCCATGTAGGATGTTTTGGTGACAAGGGGAGGGAGGTGAGATTGAGATGGTTTGGACATGTACAAAGGAGGGACATGAATTATATTGGTAGAAAAATGCTGAGGATGGAGCCACCAGGTAGGAGGAAAAGAGGAAGGCCAAGGAGGAGGTTCATGGATGTGGTGAGGGAAGACATGCAGGTAGTTGGTGTGAAAGAGGGAGATGTAGAGGACAGGGGGGTATGGAGACAGATGATCTGCTGTGGCGTCCCCTAATGGGAGCAGCCGAAAGAAGAAGAAAAAGATATGGCTCACCGAAACTTTAGGACATTTGAGTCGGACTAGAGCTATAGCTCGCAAATCATCATTAGCTTATAAGCTCATCTTTGTTTCATTGCAGTGGCTGATATTGCAACATAATTGAAGAATATGTAACTGATGCCAACCTGTACTTTCTGTACATTTGTATCTCCACCATTAGTACATGTAACTATGTATCTATTGAACAGCATTCAGAATCCTCGTTGTGGATTCATAAAAGGCAACAATGTTTTGCCTTCACAGAGAGTTAAAATGTTTAGATTTTATGGTTGGTGGTAAACAAAGTAAATGGTAAATAATAAGATATTCACACATGAAAAGGTTGATAATGGGTTTTAAGATTCCGGAAGTGTTGCACCCTGTTATTTAGTGTCTTCCATGCTCATAACACAAAAATACCCAGATAATATCAGCTCATCAACAAGCACCTCATGACAATGCTTAAAACATATTTATTCTTTCTTAGGTACAGTGCACTAAATGAGTATCGGCGCCCTTTTTTGGAGGATATGCAGTTGTATGGGGACGCCCTGGTCTTGCTACCTGCCTTCTCATTTCGGCGAAACACAGCTGTGTGCCTGCGTGCCCTCTACTCACTGGAGGACTACAGCAATAATGGCCCACGGCCAATCATCTTCAACCCGACTTACTTGAACAGCCTGGCGCAGTTTTGGCGTGAACAGGGAATACAGTCGTTGCGCCTCAGCACTGGTATTATGATGGCCAGCTTGGCACTGGAACTTTGCAAAAACGTCCATCTGTATGGGTATTGGCCCTTTGGAAAACACCCGATCACACACCAGCAACTCACCAATCACTATTATGATAACCGGCCAGTAAACAAGAGAATGCATGCCATGCCAGATGAGATTAAAGCCTTGATGAATCTCCATAACAAGGGTGTGATTCGTCTACACCTAGAAAATTGTGCAAATTGAAACCGATTTGTGCCCGTTCTTAAACTGTGTGTGCCTCATTCACCTTTTAGATTCACTCTAGAGAGCATGAACCAAAGAAAACCTAAATGAATGCATAAAGTGGGTCAATATGCCCTGCACTTGACTCAAGAGTACAACAGTGTCCTGTTCATTAAATTTATTTGTTAATAATTTTTTCTGAGCTAATTCTGAACACAGTTTGGAGTACTGTAACAAATAATGTGGTCAGAATGTCCAGATAAAGTGAGCATGATCTTGACAGACAGGAAAATAATATCTCACACAAAAAGTGTGCACCCTCCTGTCAATTATGTAATGTTTTAAATAGGAGGTGTATTACTTCAACACAAATTGGTATGGTTTACCCAAGTAGACAAGACATGTTTTCCTGTGGACCCATGATCTGTCATACTGGAGTAATACCGTACTATTTTAAAGTTCATGATCTCCGTACAACCTGGAATGTAGTCTGGACACTTTAAATCTGGTTTAAGTGCCATTGTAGTATGTCTGTTCAATCATTCCCAATGCTTCCTGTGCAAAACATATTTAACATGCGATGACTTTATATTCTTTGTTACATGATGTATGACAAATTTGTTATGACTGTTGCTATCACTGATGTCATATGATAGCTTTCGTGTAAAGCAAATTCCCAGCACAGAGACAAAATTATTTACATTTTTTTAAGTAAAATAAAAAGTAAAAGAACATTAATGAAAACAACATTGAAAATTGTCAGGAACAAGATGCTTCTAATTTTTCAGTGATCAAGTGATTTAAAAATCAGTCTGTGCAAGAATATAAAACTCCTTTCATTTGAAAACTACTGAGCATTTCCAGTAGTATGCAGCGTGATTGTGTTTATTCAGTGTGATTGTGTTGGTCAAACTCCTGCACTCTTGGATTGAGATTTTCAGTTGCTTATTTGAATTGTTAAAAGAGTTCAACTTTAAAACTCTTTCTGAGAGAAAGACAATCTATTGTAGGGCTTTTACACAGAACCTTTAACAGTTTCTCCAGAGAGATAACCAGATATCTCTATTAGATTACATTTAAAGGGCTAGGAATTTCCAAGAATGGCACAGCTTGCAAAGAAGCATTAGATATTCTGGGATATTACATGCTCATACACTTATACAGTGTGCGGTTAATGAAGAGATGTGTACTGCTGTAATGCTGTACATGTAGCAAGACCTAATGAAGAATTGTTTTAATAACTCACTAAACATTTATCAGATATTTTTTTGCCCAATTATTATTTCCCCATTGCCCATTAATCATTAAGGGTGTTTGAAGATCATGATTCAGCAGTGAGTAGTGTTTTCTTGCCTTGACTGTGCTTAATGTGTTAAATACTGTGAAAAACACCGAAAATGATTGTATGTGGCCGCACTTTATTACAGATGGCCTCAGTTGTTTTGAGGCTCTGCATTTATAGTAAATGCACAGTTCTTCAAATTAATTTTATATAGACACAAATGCATTACTGTTTAAGTTGCATATTTTGAAGAAAGGTGTGTTTTTGACTGTTTTAATAAATCATTTACATTTTAAGTAGTGATTTTTTTTTCACATTTTTCTACTTCAGAAATCCTCATAAAATAAATTGTACAAATGTTAAAATTAGTTTTACAATCGTTGGGTTGCACTACCTATACATTTATAAACATTTCCTTTAGCGACGCACACACACACACACACACACACACACACACACACACACACACACACACACACACACACACACACACACACTAGACCACCTGCAAACACCTCCCTCCCAATGCAGACCCATGCTAAATCCTGTGACCTCTTGGTAGACCATTAACATTTACCCCAGATTTTTTTGAGACCAAAGACTGTCATTCAAATTATGTACTGTGTACAAGGTTTAGGCAACTGTAAAAAAAAAAAAAAAAAGGCTGTAAATTAAAAATGCTGACTCAATGACGTTCAGATTAGGACTCTCTGAGTGCCAAACTATTACTTATAGGACTTTTTGTTCTCTACACTGAAGAGTGTTCTTAATGACATTGGCTGGATGTTGGGGTTGTTGTCCTGCTGCAGAATAATTTTGGAGCACAGTTGAGTCGCTTAGCCTTATCTCCATGTTTAGTCGCTTAACCGTATCTCCATGTTGAAGGTATGGCTTTTATTTGGTCAGAAGATCACTTCTGACCAAATTTCTGCAGACAGTAAATGGGTGTACATGAGTTTCACTGGTTTCTGCAAGTTCGTTGTTAAAGTAAGCTTGATGTGTCCTGCATTAAGTTTCTTCGGATGAAGAATGTGTCTACGGTACTCAGCATTGCCTGTTTATCTTGTGATTCTTCAAGATAGTGTAACCAGCAAATATTGAAACTCCAATATGCTTTAAAATTCTTCCATGGGAGTGACCTTGCTGGTGCAGTCTAACTACTTTTTGTGTTGTTGCGATGGTGTATGACATGGTTGTAATGCATATATAATCGTCAGGAGATCTTGTTAAGGCAACAAGAAATACTGATGGCAGATTCCGTGTTACTGTATTTCCTGTGAGCTTGCTAGAAGAGTTTTTGAGATGTGGGTCATTAGCCAAACAAGAGGCAGTATATTAATCAAAGCAAACACCAAATGCTTCTATTAAACTTTTCTATTGAAATCAGCATTTTTTATTTCATTTAACTGCTGTTTTATGGACCACGAAAAGAAAAGAGTTGTATCAAAACCATGGTAACAATCAGGAGGGGGAAAATAATTATCCTTTTTGTTTTTTTTTTTTTTTTTTTTATTACAGAAAATAAATTGTGTTCATGGTGTTTAATGTACCATGGAACACCATGAACACCATCATTACCAAATGGAAAAAAAATGGGGCACTACAGTGACATTAAACAGAACAGGACATCCTCCTAAAATAGAAGCATGTTCTTCCAAGATGACAGGACAAAATGAAAATCTCTTAGAGAGGCCATAAAGAGACCTACAATTATAATAATAGTATTAGTCACTCCCTGCATTGAACAATCGCTCATATGGATTAAATCTCTGGTCTACATTAAACTAAATCAATCCAAACCATGTGGTACAATATGTGGTCTTGATGAGACAGTTATGGTCCACATCTGTGATTATTGTGTTTGGGTGTTTATTCTCTCTGTGTATTGTGTATGTGCTGTTTGGTCCATTTCCAGTTCCTCAGGTTCAGACCAGTCCTGTGTTCCTGACCCTTATTCAGAGCTTTCCCTCTGACCTAGCTGTTATTATTTGTTTTTATGACTCTAGGCTTGTTTGTGTATTTTGAGATATGGCTGTGACTTTTTTGTTGTGAAAACAGATTATATATACACTCAAAATGCATAATCTTATATGTTTTTACATAAACAAAAAAAAACTCAAGCCTACTGAGACATGTAACGGTTTAAGTGGAGGTTAATTCAGGGTCATTAAAGGTCTCAAGGGGGTTTTACACCATTGTTTAAAAAAATTCTTAAAAAAAAGCTCTTTAAAAGCTTTGTGCTTTGTGGAGAACATAGCTTAATTTGATATGTGGTCCTTTCTTATTTTACCAATTTTTTTTGAGGCCTGAAGGAAAGTTAATCTGTTACAGATTGCAGATTATTATTGCATACCACATGGTTTAACATGTTTAAAAAGAAAATCAAACTAATAGTTTTGATAAGATGAGAGGAAAAGTCCTCAAGTCAAGTGGGTGAGTCTGGAAAGGATTTAGAAACAGTTACAGATGGAGAGATGGTGTTTAGAAAGAGAGACTACTTACCTGCAAAATAGAGTTGGAGGCAAGGAAAGAGATGTGTTTCCAGATTCTGGATTGATCTGGATTCATCTGGATTGGAATCCTAGGCAGTGATGAGTGTGCAACTTCTTTCTCTGTCCCCTCCTCTTGAATTTTAAGATCCTTAGGTTAGACCTAATGTAGGTTCAAGCCCTATACCAGTGGGCGTACACAATAATCATAACTCATTACTGTATTTTTATCTTACATGTATAGCCAGAACCAGCGTTTCGTTTTAAGTGGTCCTATATCATGCTACTACTTATATATAGCTTTCTAAAAAAAATATATAGTGGCTGACACAATTTTGTCTGTCTAATAGGTAAGACTTACCTAAGCATCCGCAGTCAGGTATTTTTTTTTTTTTTTTGGATGGACATTGTACATGCATGGAGCATTATTATGCTAACATTGTGCTTGCTGCTTTGTATTGCTTGCATGCTTGCACTGTTTTTCTGCAGCTGAGTCTCTCTTATCATTACCGCTGAGCCAATCAATCATGGTAATAATGTCATGTCATAATGGGAGGAACCCTATTTGAATGCACATATGGCACTGACAGTGAGCAAGCCCTTTGTCTCTATACACATTTATACACATGCTGCTTTCTAACAGTACAGTAGAGTGTTTGCGTTTTCTCAGTTTGCGTGTGCTTTGCTTTGCTCAGCATCCCTGACTTTCATTGCACTACTGTGATAATTGTTTCTGCTGTTTTGTCCTGTTTGCATTGGTGGTGTTAATGTTTGCCTTTTTTGAGTGTTGTCTGCTCCATTGCTGCACATCATCGATGATGAGATGATGAATGTACATACATAACTTTCATGTAAAAGATTTCGCTTTCTAGATACACTTTAACTGTCGGATACCACCCATTCTATTACAAAATCTGATTTCATACCATGCTTACATCCCTATTCCCCAAGCCCAGAGCCCAAGTCTAGTAGGGCCATATTAAACATATATATCCTATTGTCTAAACGTTGTATTGTTTGAAACTTTTGTGTGCGTTTTACCCAAGTCACGGTTTCAGCTGCTTTTTATGGGTGTGGACACTGTGTCTGTAGTAGTTTGAGAGAAAGCAAAAGCTAAATGTCATTTCTTTGACAGCTTTTTTGAATAGGAACAACAGAACCAGTTTGAAAGATTCTGTGTGTTTGTTTGTTATTTTGGCCTGAGTTACCCTGGTAAATATTCGCTACAAATTATTATATGCAAAGATTTTCTATATATGAAATAAGTAAAAAAAAAATTAAACTAAAAAGATGAAAGATACTTTGTATAATCAGCTCCAAATTAGGACATAACAGAGATAAAGTTAGAAATATTTGGGTATCATTTTAATAAAATTATGGGGCATAAATAAGACAAGCTTACTACTAAAAGAAAACTATTAACAATATGAAGCAAAGTGGTGGCAGCATCATATTATAGAGCTGTTTCTTTTTATTTGGAACTAGGGGTCTGGTCAGGATAAAAGGAATCATAAATTGCATCAAATTCTGATCTGTTTTGGCACAAAAGCTGCCACTTTTTTGAAGAAGTTGTTTACAATTTTAAAATGGTTCTTTTAGAGTACAGATCTAAATACTATAAATAAAAAACCTGTAGCTTTACTTTATTGCTATTTAAAGATCCACTCACATTTTGAAAGATCCAGAGTATTTCTGCAAGGAACAATGAGATAAAATTGCAAAGTTAGGGTGTGCTATTACCCCAAAAGACTGAGAGCTTTTTTTTTTTAAGTATTAGTTAAGGTGTATGGGGATTTTATATTAAGGTGTATGAAGACTTTTTTCTTTACATAATTTTAACAGGCAGTGTGGAGTTTTTATCTATGTAGTGGCTGTGGATGTTATTTTAGAAGCCCTGTTTTCTCAGATGTGCATATACCTTTACAATAAGGGGCTTTTGGTTCCAGTGTTATAAATCACAGGCTTTTATACAACACAATACGATTTCAATTCATAAGGCAAAAATTCATTATTTGCCAATTTCACTGAGAATGCTCAAATATGATACAATTCAGTACTTCCTCAGATTGATATGTGACCACCTTTGTTCAAGTTCCAAGACAGACCTACTATTAAATTAAAACATGATGTTGTAGAGAAGGACTGTTTTTAGTGTCACGGTTATGGCCAGATCACCCTGCAAGCCAGTTAACATGTCTCACCTGTATTTACATTCTCAGTCACCTGAAGATCAGCTGCTGTTTCCATACACACCTTTAATATTGAAAGTAAAAGAAAACTGAAAAACCAGGAGAAAAACCCACATGAACCCAGCGAGTTTATGCAGGACTTTCACAGTAAACCACACTCAGAATTGAACCTAGGACCTAGGAGGCAATAAAATACAATAGTGCCGCAGACAGAGGAGCAAATCTGAGCATAGATACAACACTGTGGAAAAATCTTGACCAAACCAGCTACCAAGTCACAGACCAAACTGGTCAGGGTTGTAAAACATGTTTTATCCTTGGTAAACTCAACAATATATTTTAGCAAATTTTCAGAAAAACATTGCTTCATACCAGCATTTACCATCTGGCTAAAGTTGGTTTACCAGTCTGACCAGCTCATGTTGTGATTTTGGTTAAGCTGGACTTTATCCCAGGAAGTTAAAATTAGAGTTTGTTAAGCATATCATATTTCACAATGTACAATGCTCTGGAAATTAAAGAATTTAACATTTAACTTCTTCTTAGTGAGTTCAAATCCCAGCACTGGATAAGCGTGCTGAACAAATGTGTATAAACTAAAATCTTTTGCTTTGCAATTGAGTAGTCAATGAACAACATTGAAATGAAAGGAATGCAAGTAAAACAAGTCAACGAGACATTACACCAAAATATTCCCACTGTCAGGGAGCACCCTGCACTCCCGCCCGCACATGCCCCGCCAACACGGAGCTTCTCGCCTGATTACTAACTCGGCGCACCTGACATCTATCAGACTCCCTCCCATATAAGCAGCTTCGCTTCCCACCAACACCGTCCGTTATTGCCCTTATGGACTCAAGCTATCAGCTCTACGATTCCCTTTTTGCGGCCAGTTTTGCTTGCTATTTCTACACGCTACTTACGATACAGCCCTTTTGCTTTCTGTTCTGGGTTTCTGTTCTGGTTGTGTGAGTGCTCATTGGACTTTACATCATCTGTCATTAAAACCCTGGTTTTGCACAGCTCCGCTTTCCGCCTCGTCCGTGCGTAACACCCACACTTGCTTGGAACACATGCAAGCATTTGTTGGCTAGCTTACACAACAGATTTTTGTAACATTTACATTTTCACATTTATGGCATTTGGCAGTGGCTTTAAGCCACATTGACTTACAATAATCTCATTTATACAACTAACCAGTTGCAAGTTAAGAGACTTGCTTAAGGGCACAGCAGTGGAAACTTGTTGATGCCGGGACTCCCAACCTTCTATTAAGAAGTACAATGTTTTATCCACTGAAGCTATAACTATTTTACATTCACATCACCAAATGTTATATTTTAGAACTTTGTCTAAATGTAAGTATGTGATTTTTGTTGTGCAGGTTGTTAAAGGTCATTTGGATTAACTCATCTCACACAGGTCAATCTGAAACTGAGAAACAGATTTATTCATTGTCCTTGTTTACTAACAAAATAGGTTTGGGCATGCATTTTATTAACTCAAAAAACATGGGTTTTCCATGTTTTTTTTATTTTTTTTTTTTATTACAGCTTGGCACGATAAGATTTTTTTTAATACAATAAATGTATTTCCTTCATATGATTTACAAAGGAGAGCTAAAAAAGACAGGTTAAGTGGCAGCAAGACAAGTAAGGAGAGATTTTCTAGATACCTACATTTTAAAATCCTAATTCAGTGGAAGGAAATACAGGCACATGAGTATACAGCGCCATCAGCTGTTGTGACCCTGCTGAGAAGATGGCTCAGAACTGTGCTAGTAGCCTTCACACTTGGAGAGAGAAAAAAAGCCTCTTAGGGAGTTCATCCTAAATCAGGGTCAAAGCACATTTGGGATACAGTGGTGTCAAATGTGTATTTCCCTTGGTTTGTTTTTTGAGCTCTTAAAAATTCATCTGCTCTAAAAATGGTTTAGTGATCCTAATAATGGAATCCTTTTCCTCCCTGCTTTATTTGTTGCATGGCCTCAAACAAACACAGTTAAATATATTTGGGTGCCACTTCAGATCGGATAACATTTCTTCACATTCTTTTTTTTTTTTTTTTTTTTTTTTTTTTTTTAAAGTGCAAATTCAGATTTATCTCAATACCAATCATTTGGAAGAGCTAAAGATATTGAAAGTATTACACACTCAAAAGTGTTTTATCTGTAGCTTCATACAAAAATGAGGTCCAATTTTGTTAGAAAATCGAATGCAATGAAATAAACCCTACAAAAGTGGCTTTCCCAAAAAAAAAAAAAACAAACAAAAAAAAGTGTATGATAAATACTGAATTGAAGTCCACATACAAAAACATCGATATACATATAAAAGAAAAATCATTTGCATACAACAAACCAAATCTTGCCCATATTAATAATTTTACCCAAATCCACAGTCATTGTTACAGAAAAGTATTGCTGAAATATAAAGGGTTTGTCTTCTCCATCGCTCACATATAATACAGAATTTGTATATGGCCTTTTCTGCTTAGTTAGTATCACGGCAGAGCAGCAGGATAAATCCATGCCAGCAAACAGTATTTGGTCTCCCAGAGCATTCATTTTTTTGCCATCAGACCAGTGCAGAAAAAGGCAAAAAATAATAATAATAATTTGGAATGTGGCCATACAAGTCAAAATGGAAGACTTCACACAATACACAGGCTGTTTAAACATGAGTGCCTGCATGGGCATAAATGTATACCAGTGACATCACAGTGACTGGATATTAGGTGCCTGTAATCTTTAAAGAGTAAATAAATATAGCTGAAAATGGGAATAATTACTACATTTTTTTTAAATTAAACCGACTTCACTACTCAACTAACTGCTTTTTACTGGGTCTTTGTGGCCGGTTGACTGAAATAACTCCAATTGAGCAGAAGGGGTCAGTATGACTAAACAATAACCCTTTTTTCACACAGTGTACACAATGGTGTGACTAAATGTGTCAGTTTTCTATGTGAAGGCTCTGAGAGAGTACCAGGAAATGGTAGGATGTCAGCATTGACCCTAAACTGCCTTGTCATGTGAGTCAATGTGAGAGCTGATGGTAGGCAAATCTTCTGTAAATTTGTATGTCTGTGTGGGTATTTTTGAACAAGATCCATCCTCCAGGATGGAAGAAATAAAAATGAACACAGTGTGACGTCATTGCGGTGTGATGTCACAGCATAACAAATCATAAAAAATTTTTACAGTGTATTCACATTAGGCATGTACACAGTATTGGCCTGATGCACATTATGCCATTAATACCATTTATGTGGAATGACATAGCACATTTCATGGACATGAACACAGACCTTACATTGTCCTAAAGCATGTCAGCATAACGCCTCTGATCACTTCTCATAACTTGGCATTGCGTAGCAGCTGATATCCCAAGTTCTGGTATTATATGGTCAATGGAAAATCAGGGATTTGGTACACCTTTAGATGTTGTAGTCCTAGTTTATAGAAATAGTTTTGTTTGGAATTACCCTGCTTAATCCCAGGAAGACTCAGGAGATTCTTACACCAGTGTCACCAAAGTCCATTTTATCAAATTATTTTCTGAAAAAAATTATGGCCAAGTGCTGATATGGAAGACTATCAGTTCAAAGATTACCTTCACACTTCCAGCGTACCCTGGATCATAAGGCACAAAAGATATTTAAAAACATGCTATGCCAACAACAGTATACAGTATGCAAATATACAGTGTATCCATAAAAACTGTATTATCTGTGCATATGTGTAAAGTGTGTGTGTGTGTGTGTGTGTGTGTGTGTGTGTGTGTGTGTGTGTGTGTGTGTGTGTGTGTGTGTGTGTATGTAAACGGCCAAGATTATGCAAAGAGCAACTGTGTAAAGATTGTGTCAGATCCATACAGATGGTTTGCCCTCCCCAGATTTACTACTGCTGCTGCTCCCAGCACTGCCTGCTTTTCCAGGTTTTAGCCGATGTTTCCTGTCCTTCTGAGAAACAGTGGGGATGTTACTTTGTGGCTTATCGTCATTATTGTGGTTATCATGCATCTCATTATGGCTATTGCTGGCACTGTGTTGGAGGGCATAAGCCTGAATAGCTGCCTCTAACTGCACAGCATCTTCGTTGACTGGTGGCGGCCGAGCATCACTCGCCGAAGGGAAGTTGTCCTCATTGGAACCAAACTGCTGCTGCTCCTCTTGGGCGATGTTGGCACGGTTCTGCTTGCATGCCATCTTGGCATTGCTCAGGTCTGTGTAGGGCATGGCTTCAGGCTTCATCACGATGTTATAACCTGGTGGTGCAGATGGGGTGTTCCAGGAGAACGGATAGCCCACATAGTCTGCCTCCCTGACTCTGCTCCCGACGTTGTCCCCCATTTCTCCTTCATTGAGTGCTGGCACGCTTACTCTGTCAGATATGCCCGCAGCCCCCAGCAGGCCCAGCTGGTATTCTTCCTCAGCAGCAGCATGACGTTTTTGCAGGGCGTCTTTGATAGTGCCCACTCCAAGATGAATCATTTCCCATACGTTTAGTAACAAACAGAGGCAGCTGACGCCGTACATGATGCGCAAGAAAATGGTCTTCTCTGTGGGCCGTGAAACAAAACAGTCCACCCGGTGTGGGCAAGGCTTACCAGTACACACATAGATGGGTGCCACATGGAAGCCATACAGCAGATACTGTCCGGCCAGGAAAGCTGCTTCCAGAGCTGAACGCGTCAGCAGCTGTAGTACATACACTTGCATCAGGCCGTCGTCCCGAATACGCCGTCGCCCGTCATGGCGCACTTTGGGTTTGGGCCGTGGTGGAACAAGCTCCTGTTGAGTGTTATCTAGCTCAGGCACCTCATAGATCATTGGGTCATCCTCTCTCTCCTCGCCTGGATTCTCATGGCCTGCCCGAAGCTGATGTGCCCCGAAGTACAGCTTTTTTGGCCTCCGATGTGTGTACCCACCTTCTGCTCCACCCCCTGCTGGATCCCCATCCCCAGTCCCTGACATCTCTTTGGTACGGGAGATCTTGTTAGCTGCGTAACCCATGTAGAGGAGTGATGGCATGGCAGAGAAGATGATCTGGAATACCCAGAACCGAACATGTGAGAGTGGCGCAAAGGCGTCATAGCAGACGTTTTCACATCCAGGCTGGCCTGAGTTGCAGACGAACTTGCTCTGCTCGTCATAGTAGATAGACTCTCCACCCACTGCTGTCAGCACGATGCGGAATACGACCAGTGCGGTAAGCCAGAGTTTCCCTACTGGGGTGGAATGGTTTTGAATCTCCTCTAGCAGACGCGTCAGGAAGCTCCAGCTCATGGCGTCGGACGACAGTGTCCCAGATGGCAAAGTTCACAGACTCTACAAGAAAGAGAACGCGGAATGAGAATCTTAAATTTAAATATAGCTTGTGCATACATTAGTGATGTATCAAGATTAGTATAGTGTTTATGACATTATAAACAATCATATAGTCTTGGCAGAACATTAATTTTCAGTTTCGGTGCTTAAAAATGTCACAGATTTATAAATGCAACTATAAACATCAGCCATAACATTATCGCATTATAACATTATGACCAGGGAAGGTAATAACACTGATCATCTCTGCATTATGGCACCTGTTAATAGGTGGGATATTATTAGACAGCAAGTGAACTTTCTGTCCTCAAAATGGACGTGTTAAAAGCAGGAAAAATGGGCAAGTGTAAGGATTTGTGTGCGTTTGACAAGGGCCCAATAATGATGGCTAGACGACTGGATCAGAGCATCTACAAATCTGTAGCTCTTGTGGGATGTTCCCATTTTGCAGTGGTCAGTATCTATTAAAAGTGGTTCAAGAAAGGAACAGTTGTGAAGCAGCTACATGGTCATGGGTGGCCAAGGCTCATAGATGCTTGTGGGGAGCGAAGGCTGGTCAGTATAGTCTGATCCAACAGATGAGCTCCTGTAGATCAAATTGCCAAAGAGGTTAATGGTGTTTATGTTCGACAGGTCAGGACTGTTTTGGTACCAAAAGGGGGACCAACAAAATATTAGGCAGGTGTCCATAATGTTATGCCTTTTTGGTGTAAAAGGAGTTGACATGCAGGAAAATGTACAAAGTTCAAATGCTTCTAAAAGTGTATGAATCTGATATGCACAATGGCTTGCCCATCAGGGATAAATACACATCATTTACCCTAACTCTTAAACTCTGTAAAGCTGCTTTGTCTGTTGTGAAAATCGATATAGAAATAAACTTGACTTGACTTGATATGCACCGATAAAACCACATAAATAGCTGCAAGTGTTATTAATGAAAAATACTCAAACCATTGCAGGTCTGCAAAGTAACAGATGACTTCCTGATTGAAATTATTTTTGTGTTCACTCGTGTCTGTGTTGTTAAGCGGATATACTGACACCAAGACTTACTTTGAAAGGCAGCAGGCAGTCTCAGTTTCAGACAAACATGCATACACACACACACACACACACACACAAACACACACACACAGACCTCATACCTCTGCTAAAAAAATACAGGCTTTGCCGCTGCTCTGTGCTCTGTTTACAGAGTCTCTGGCTTCTCTCCACTAATTTTTCCAAGTGAAATGTTTACATTTTGCCTCCCAATAAAACATTTAAGGTATTGATTGCTATGGCCATATAAGGACAAGTCTGAGAAACATCAAGGCATTCAGGATACAGATATAATTTTGATGAAGAGATAGATAAATAGAGAGAAAGAGCAAGAGAGAGAGAGAGAGAGAGAGAGAGAGAGAGAGAGAGAGAGAAAGAAGAGAGAGAGAGAGAGAGAGAGAGAGAGAGAGAGAGAGAGAGAGAGAGAGAGAGAGAGAGAATGAGGAGAGGCAAAGAAGCCAAGTGAGAGAAGTGTTGCACATCACTGAGGGTGTTCCTACCATTACAGTACTTGTCCTCTCAGGCCAGGACTGAAAATCCCGGGGCTTTCCTAATACCTTTTGCTATGAGTAGAGCTTTGAATCTAAGCTTGGTGCTGTTGTTCCTCCCAGCTCTATTCTCTCCTTTAGCAGGCCCTGTTATCTCTTCATCTCTCATCAGTGTCTAAGGGTGCTAGTAGTAACACTGAAGGTGATGAAAGACCTAGCAAACGTTGTTATATCAAGCACACCCATATGGGTCACTTAGAGTCACTATGATGGGTCTACATAATGCTTCCTAATATAAACAAATGGTATATAAAACAATAAATGCTTCCAAACAGAAAACGTCTTTTTCAGAGAAGGCCTTGGATATTTGATAAAGACAATGCTAACTGCATACTGTATATCTTACAATAGCATGACTTCAGAGTAGAGCAGTCTGGACTGGCTGCAGTCATTTGGTGCATCATGAAATGAAAAACACAACAAAGGACACCCACAACTGTTAAGCAGCAAGAATCCTGTATCTGGACAAAATTACTCTCCCAAAACTTCAGCAACTAGCCTCCTCAATTTCCACATTTATGCTACACAGTGGTAAACATAGCTCTCTGACAAATTTTTTAAAACCTGTTGCAGCTATTAAATTCACAATGACCTTTTTTTTTTTTTTAAATAGTATAAATTCTCAGTTAAACATTTATTTAAACATTTAATATGTTTGACTATGGATTTATGAGGTTTGCAAATCAATGCATTCTGGTTTTTATTTGTGATTTAATTAAATGTAATTTTTTTTGTTTATGTTTATGGAATTGGGGTTGTAAAAAAAAAAAAGAAAAAGAAACACCCTATTCAAAAGTTCAGGGGTATCTGGGTAAAACGTCTAACCATACTGTATATAGTGTGGGGGTATATTGGGGTATGCTATAATAGAAAAATACACAATAATGCAATGATTATTATTGGCCCAATAAGAAGAGTTACATTTACCTGTTTAAGATTAAGAACCATTAAACCTCATATGTATATAATACCTAAGGTATGATACAAGAGCTGAATTTGCTACTAGAACACAATTCGGTTTCTTTTCTCATGGCGGCGATTCGATTTTGAGATTTTCAACACTACTGAATTTGCAATAATACAATTTATTACAATTTGATTTTGTAGAATCTGATTGAAACCAACTTTGTTCAGAAACTACTGTAACCCTACAGTTACCGTATTTTCAGGACTATAAGCCGCTACTTTTTTCCCCACGCTTTCAACCCCGCGGCTTAAACAACGAAGCGGGTAATATGTGGATTTTTCCTGAGTTTTTCCCAGTTCCACAAACTTCAAGACAAAAAACTGAGCCCCATAATATTAGACAAATAAAATTGCCGAACGTGTTCAGGTGCTAAAATAGCTGTATATACACCACGATACAGTGAATTAGTGAAATTACTATTGCAATGAATGCAGGATTTTCAGTAAATGAAAACATTGAACAATGTATGTATGTATGTATGTATGTATGTATGTATGTATGTATGTATGTATGTGAGAAAATAAGAAAGAAAGAAAGAAAGAAAGAAAGAAAGAAAGAAAGAAAGAAAGAAAGAAAGAAAGAAAGAAAGAAAGAA